>NC_033796.1:60690529-60790707 GCF_001876935.1 Asparagus officinalis
TAAAAATAGGGGAGAGGGATTAGCAGAGATGAAACTCGCCTGAGACTTGTTTTAAAACGTGTAAGATGAAATTCCCAAGCAGATCTCCAAGTTGCAAATCGAAAATCCCGCCTTAAAGCCTTTAATCTTTCTCAAAAATCAATTTAGGGTTTGTAAAAAAATTTGGTGGCTGCTAGGGTTTCAAAATTATAAAAGAATACTGAAAATCTCGTGAACAATGTGTATATATATCAAAGAAAATGAATATGGGCCTCAAATACCCAAAATCAACTTAGATCAGGAAAAACAAAAAACAGGTTCCGCGGTCGACTGCGGCGATCGACCGGGCTGAGGTCGACCGCGGCCCGGATTGGGAATTTCTAGTTCCTCAAGATTTTACCATTGTGCATGTTTTCGACTCGTTCTATTTTCATGTATGAACTTGTTTATACTAAAAATACCTGTTAATGTACTCATACACTATTTAATGATATTTATCTCAATAAATATCCACTTATAATAATTAATTACATATTAATTCAATTTAGAAATCATTAACTCAAATTCTCTGGGGAAAAGGAATTTCATCCTCAAAATTTTGTAATTGTATCTTAAAGATTAATAATACAAGAAAAGCACTAAGAGGGGATAATTCAGACAAAGAAACCCTCCCGAACACATCTCATACCATTAATCCCCTGATTCGAAACATGAGCAAATATTTAAACTTAATGGTCTAAAATGTGTGCATTCTCACTTAACCACTAATTAGATGGAACTAGTACGTCGGACGAAAAATCCAAACAAGGAACCCCCCATATATATACCATATGTTCCGAATGATTAGTAGCTAAGTGTTGAGTGATCTATTCTAGCGCTAAATATAAATGTGGCTAAACAATATATATAGACGTAGATGCAAATGCATATAAGCATATTCAAATATCGACAATTCTTACATGTTCAAACAGGTATGGGTAGTCGCGACGTACATCCTCCTCGCACTCCTAAGAGACTTCTTCGGCTCCTTGCCGGTTCCACTGAACTTTCACAAAAGGAATGACTTCTCCGGCTCATCTGCTGCTCCTCGTCACATAAATGCTTCTTGAGTATCAAAACATGAAAGACATCGTGTATACTCAACATCGATGCTGGAAGATCTAATCTATAAGAAACAGCTCCAATATGCTCAATAATCCTGAATGGACCAATATATCTCGGGGTAAAATTTCCCTATCTGTCGAATCGTTGGTCACCCTTCATCGGTGATACTTTCAACATGACTAAGTCTCCGACCTGAAACTCTAGAGGTTATCGCCTCTAATCCACATAGCTCTTTTTCCGACTCTAAGCAGCAAAAATGCGCTCTCCAATCAATATGCTATCCTCTAGCTCTGCCTAACATATAGGTGATCTACAAGGCCTTCCGTACAATACTTCATATGACGCTATCTCGATAGTAGCTTGATAACTATTATTATATACAAATTCAATCAATGGGATGTGATCCTCCCAGCTACCCTGAAAATCTATCACACATGCTCGTAGCATATCTTCTAATACCTGATTCACCCTTTCTGTCTAACCTTCTGTCTGGTGGTGGAAGATACTACTGAATGATAACTGGATGGTGAAAGCATTCTGAAAACTCCTCCAAAAATGGAATGTGAAGACTGAGCCTCGATCTGATACAATTGTCTCCGAGACTCCATGCAATCAAACTATCTCCCGGATGAAAATCCTCACATATGGCTCTGGTGTATAAGTCGTCTTCACAGGTAAGAAGTGCATCGACTTCGTTAACTGGTCTACTATAACCCAAATAGAATTATTTTCTTTCTTTGATTTAGGCAACCCTATGATGAAATTCATGAAAGTGTCTTCCCACTTCCACTCGGGAATAGATAAAGGCTATAGGGTTCCTACAGATCTCTGATGTTCTGCCTTAACTTACTGGTAGGTAAAATAATTGGCCACATACTTAGCAATCTCTCTATGCATGCCACTCCACTAGAAATACCTCTTCAGGTCCTTGTACATTTTCATCGTGCTTGGATGCACTGTATACCTGGTACGATACCCCTTGTAAAAAATTTCCCTCTTTAGCCGTAGATTATTTGGCATGACTAACCTGCCCTTCATCCAAAGACCTTCATCTACTCCAATAGTCTAATTAGCCTTGGGTTCTTTGGAGATCTCCCCTTTTTAGGTTTGAATCCAAGAATCCTCTAGCTGAGCTACGACCACTCTTTCACTCCAAGATGGATGCACTGATAAGGCTCCTAAGAATGCTCGGCTCCCACCAATCTCCGATCTGAAATCATAGTGGCTGAGGGTATAAAGGTCTTGATATAATGAACATCTCAAAGCCGCAAGTCCACGATGACGCTTCCTACTCAATGCGTCCGCTACAACATTCACTTTTCCTGGATGATATTGAAGTGCAAACTCATAATCTTTTATAAACTTAACCCATCGCCACTGCCTCTGGTTGAGTTTCTTCTGGGAAAAAATATACTTTAAACTCTGGTGATCTGTAAACAGTTCGAACAGCACTCCATACAAATAATACCTCCAAGTCTTCAGTGTGAAGACTACTGCCGCTAACTCCAAATTGTGCATGGGGTAATTCTGCTCATGAGTGCTCAACTACCTTGAAATATAGGCCACAACTCTTTGGGTCTACTGGTGTTGTGATCAATTTAGCCTTCAAAGTCACAAAGGCCTTCTGGCACTCCATACCACAAACAAACTGTACACCCTTCTTCGTAAGGCGTGTAAGTGACGTTACGATATTTAAAAAATCTTGAATAAACTTTTTGTAATAGCCCGCCAGACCTAAGAAGCTACGAGTCTCTGTAACGGTCTTCGGCGGCTCCTAATCAAGAACCGCCTCTACTTTAACCGGATCTACTACAACACCCTCTCGGTTGATAACATCACCCAAAAATCTGACCTTTGACAACTAGATTCACACTTGCTAAATTTTACATATAATTGGTGCTCCTGCAATGTCTGTAGTGCCAACTACAAATGCTACTCGTGCTCGGCCTTCGATCCCGAGTAAATAAGAATATCATCGATGAATACTATGATGAACTGGTCCAAGTATGGACGAAAAACCCGATTCATCAAAATTCATGAATAGAGCGGGTGCGTTGGTCAGTCCAAACGATATGACACAAAACTCGAAAGACCTATATCGAGTCAGAAAGGTGGTCTTGGGAATACCCATCTTCCGAACCCACAACTGATGATAACCAAAACAAAGATCTATCTTAGAGAAACACTTCGCTCCCTACAACTAGTCAAACAAGTCATTAATCCTCGGTAGTGGGTACCTATTTCGGATAGTGACCTTGTTTAACTCGTGATAATCGATGCACAATCGCATACTACTATCCTTCTTCTTTACAAAAAGGACCAGTGCTCCCCACGAAAAATGACTCCGGCGAATGAATCCTTGAGACAACAACTCATCTAACTGGATCTGGAGCTCCCTCATCTTAGCAGGCGTCATACGATAAGGAGCTCGGGAAATCGGTGTGGTGTCGGCTACAACTCTATGTAAAACTTGACCTCTCTCACTAGAGTTAAACCTGGTATGTCCTGGAAGACGTCCTGATACTCAGAGACCACTCGTGTATCGCTCAAGTCTGTGCCCCGATCCCGTAACATCACCTCCTCAACATATGCCAGAAATGACTCCGCAAACTAGTTGCCTCTGGAGGTTGCTACCACCAACTCAGATCCATCATAAGCTCGTAAGCTAACTGTCTTCATAAAATAGTCTATACTCACATGGTAGGAAGATAGCCAATCCATATCAAGGATAACATCGAACTCAGACATATGCAACACGATCAAATCGATCATGAACTCGTATTCGTCCAAGCTAACGACACATCTCCTATAAACACTCTCTAAAAGAGAATCCTCTCCCAAAGGAGTAGATACAGATAACGAGATATCTAAAGGTTACGCTACAAGCTGAAGACTACTCATAAAATCATAGGAGATGAAAGAATACGAAGTGCCAGAATCAAAAAGAATACGGGCTGGAGACGAGTTTACAAGGAACATACCTTCCACTACGGCCCCGCTCGCGCCATGATCACGAGGAATAACTGTATAGACTCTGTCGGTAGCCGAAGACTGTTGCGCTGCATCGCCTAGAATGTATAGGGCTATCTGTCCCTACTGGACCTCCTGAATAGCTCGCACCTGTACCTCAATCCTCGGAACTATTGGCGGTGCCTCAATCCTCAACTGCTGGCCCTATCCTTGGCCCTGAGCATGATTTTGTTGATGTTGGTTCTTATTCTTGCCCTGCTGGCCTGCTGATGGTATGCTATGACACTCGGATGCTCGGTATCCAAATTTGTTGCAATTGTAACAAGTCCTCTGAAACCTGCATTGTTGCACCTTCTGATCCTGCTAAGGTCCCTTCTTGTTGGGACCTTACTGATGTGGACCCTTGCTCTGCTGCTGGGGTCCTCCTGAGCCTGCAAAAGATCTCTTACATTTACCTTTACCTTTACCTTTATCCCCAGGCTATCCTGATTTAAAATTGCCTTCTTTGCCCTTAAGGAACATAGTCGTCTCTATCTCTTGAGCCATGATAGTATCTTCCACCTCTCACACTAAACGGAACCTTCGAGATACCAAATATCGATGCAAACCTGGGTGAAGCCCGCTCATAAAAATCTGAGCCTGCCACTCCTTTGTGTGCCACATGCCCATGAATCTAAGTAGCATGATGAATTTACTCTCAAACTCTACCACGGACATATCCCCCTACTCCAACCGGGCTGACTCTAACTCCTTTCCGGCTTTAGCTATAACCAAGATATACTGCTTGTCGAAGAAATAAATAAAGATCTCCCATGAAACTATCATCCTCTGCTATGGTGTGAATCAGAGTAAGTACCATCCTCCTGCTTCGCCCTTTAGGCTGTAAGCTACTAGCCTCTGCTTCTACATAGTATTCACATTAAGCATGTCCAGGTTATTGCTCACATCTTCTTTCCACTTATATGCCTCAATGGAATCTGACGAGCCATAGAATTCAGGTGCCTTCATCTTCTGATACCTCTCTACTAGGCATAGCCAAGCCTCCTGCTCAGCAGCTCCATCATTCACTAGTGGGGGTAGGGGTGTACCAATTGATGTCTCCTCCGACGTCTCCTCCTTAATGGGTGTCTCTTCACGAATGGGTGTCTCCTACTGAGCTTGATTTGTTAACTGCTACTCAATCGCTGCCAGTCGAGCTGCCAAAGGTGTTATGAGATCTACTAAGTACTACAGAGCTTGCTGCGTCTCGGGCTCTTCATCAGCTTGCTTAGCTCCCTGAGCACGGGTACCCTGCGACCATGTTCCCTTCCTGACAACTATAAGTTCAGAAGTAGAGCTTATTAAACACAGTAAAAAGGATCTCAAGCATAAATGACATAACGTATACCAATAGGAAAATAGTATCACTTATCACTCGCAGCATGCTTTATACTTTAAAGCAAAAAGTTCATAAATTTTTTTTGAAATTTTCACGTATATATATAACGTCCTAACTCATACTAGGAATTCCTAGCATACTCTATACATGATTCCTAGGAATCTCTATCCTAGCTCCACAATATGACACAGGGATGATCCTAAGGATATCAGAACTAGAGCTCTGAAACCAACTGTGATGCACCAGGGTTCACACAAGGCTGCAGTCTAAGGTGAAACCCATATTTTTTTAAACCTGCTAAGCACCAACACCATACTACGGCATGTTTTACCATCATAGTTACTATCTCTCTAGTAGAATCAACAAATAGGTGAAGGTACAAAACAAGCAAATAATGAAAATAGTACAAGAACAGAATATGTACAAAAGAAGTACATAAGAAATAATCAACAAATAAGCTCAATTGAAATAGAATAAGAATATCTCTAAACTATAATAATATATCATGTCTCAGAATAAAGAGTCAAATAAATCTCACTAAGGTATTCAGCCTCTACAATATCAATAACAATATCTCTAGAGTCTAAAAATAAACAACTAAATGTGGATCTCTGAAATAACTACAAATATAAATAACTAGATGGAATCTAAGATGCAATTCCATCAACCTGTGACTCTCCGTGCACCGGACTCGTGGCCTAAAAAGGGGGGAACAACGAGTGTCAAAGCGCTAGTGAGATCATCTCCACCACCCCTAGGGGGAAGGGGTAGGAGTATATAAGAAAATATTGTTAGTACAATATAGATATAAAAGCATTCATAAAGTTCTAAGTGGAGATTCATATTTAAAACCCACAACATAAGAATTAGTACGTCGAGCGAAATAATCCAAATAAGAAAACCATCATGTATATACTATGTCTCAAATTGTGGATGTCTAAATATTAATTCCAATCCTATGAATGAAATCAAAACATAAAAGAAGATACTCCAAACCTCAACTGTAAGGAATCAAGGTCACATCTCAATCTACCCTCAGGTAGTTGGCATAAACATAAGAAAATATCAACCTGCTCAAATATCATCATGAACTATATCATGTGCATCATGTATCAATTGTGCACCCTACTCATGGGTAAACTACATGAGAACAAACTGTAATTGCATATAAGTCTCATCTCATAACGATACTCTTGTAAGGTACTCACATTCACATGTAGATTCATCACCCTTACGCAATTGTTCTACAATAATAGGTTTTATCTCCCTATTCTGGATATGCTTCCAGATGATCGTACAACGGTGAATAGGCATATCAGACCAAACCAGAAAAACACACCGATCATCTTTGAGTATTTGGTACAACCGATGTCTTATTACGGGAAAAACAACCAAATACTCCTAGTATGGTACAACTGAGGTCCCATTATGGGATAAACAACCACACTGAGCATCCATAACTGATGAGCAATAATTTATCATATGTTATTTTATTTTCGTTAACTCCACATGTGTCAAATACCTCAACAATGCATGTCAATTTAATATAAACTAAGTATACGTGCACATATCTCGGTGTTCGTATCAATATCTAGTGTTCACAAACACCACTGATGTTAAACAACTCATAAGTATCATAGTATAACTTGAAAAGATTGAGAAAATCCCTCAAAAACAGAAACTAGAGTCAAAAGAAAACATGCACAGCCTGTTTGCCTAACTGGCGGTTGACCGTGATAAAGCAGTGGTTGACTAGACCGTGATTCAGAAATAGCATAAGCCTCTACCTGGCACGCGGTCGACCGCCAAAACATGCACAGCCTGTTTGCCTAACTGGCGGTTGACCGTGATAAAGCAGTGGTTGACTAGACCGTGATTCAGAAATAGCATAAGCCTCTACCTGGCACGCGGTCGACCGCCACTTAGGTGCGGTCGACCGGACGCGATTTCAAAACATGTTCTGTGCATATTTGTGTTGTGTTTGTGGCCTTTTTGTTTTAATAATGTTTTTACAAATAATTTATAACTAATATTATTTGTCTAGTGTTTGTGTTTTCTTATCTATTGTAGACAAACAATCAGTTGGAGGTTGGATGGACTAGAGCTTTCACGATAATATCCAATGGAGGTTGGCGTAATAGTAGAGTGTATCTATGCAATTCAAGTCAATTCAAGTTCAAGCTTCATCCACAATCAAGACGAGCTTAATGAAGATCAACTGCCTTGGGTATATTAGTTTAGGTTTATGTTTTGTGTGCTTATGCTTTAAGCTCAAATAGTGTACGTACACGTTTTCTTGATTTATTGACTTATTATACATCCATTTGAGATAATAATATGTTTTCAAATTATTGACTTAATATAACTGGTTTACATCTTTTATAATCCATTTAAAAGAAGTTTCAAACTTGTTTGAACTCGTTTTGTCAAAATCAAGTTTTAATAAGTTCATGTTTCAAACTTGTTTGAACTCGTTTTGTCAAAATCAAGTTTTAATAAGTTCATGTTCGTGCATGTTTTTGCAAAACAGATGAGTTTTCACAATTGAGTCAAAATCAAGTTTTAATAAGTTCATGTTCGTGCATGTTTTTGCAAAACAGATGAGTTTTCACAATTGAGAAATGCAATTTGAAAAATTTCTTTGTTTACATGTTTATCTTATATATACAAATATTTCCCCAAGTTTTACTAATTTTGGAGTTGTTTTGTTATTTTCAATTAAATTTACAAAAATAAGTTTTCAACAGTTTTTTAGAAACTGTAATATCTATATTTAAATAATTATTTCTCATAAATGGGGAGTGATATTTAAAAATTTCTTTCTCTAATATGTTTATCTACATGTTTATAAGCTTCTCTCAAAAATTTATGATTTTTGGAGTTAATTTACTATTTTTAATTGATTTTATAAAATCATCTACAAATATTTCCAAAACTGCAGAAACTGTTTGTGCATGTTTGCTACAATACCACGGTCGACCGGATTGGTCTCTGCGGTCGACCGCCAAATGTCCATAGAGCATTTTTTGCTCTTACGGTCGACCGCTACAGTAGCCGTGGTCGGCCGCCAATGTTACCGTTGCACAGTAACGGTAACTTACTGATTTTGTTTATTTTATTGATTTTTATAGCTTTTGGGTGTTTTCTTAGGTTGCTTTCTTCCACCCTATATATACCTCATTGCCATAACCATTTGAATAACTAAGAGAGTTTTAAAAAGAGTTTAAGTGTGTTTAACAATTGTTTAAATTTGTTTAGTTTGTTTAAAGCTTAGTTTGTGAAGATGTTTTCACAAGAGGAAGTGAAGATCGGTTCTTGGTGTTTGAGCTTCAATTCATCTCTCCTACTCTTGTTATTTTAGAGAAGTTTTTCTAAACTCAATTTTTAGCTTTATATTTACATTGTTTATTGATTATCATCTCTATAAAGCTAGATTTTTATAATTGAGTTTAGATTTGTTTTTATTATACTCTTTGTTCACACACAACCTATTGAGCTTATTGTATTTGCATACATAGTATAATTTAGGGTTGTGAGTTTGTGACTTAGAGAACAAACAATTGTATTTGTACCTAGTTATAAAGTTACACTTTATAATACACTTGTACACTGAGAGGAGTGTGTGGTGAGTGACGGGGTCGTCCTAAGAGGAGTGGGGTAGGTGGTAATGCCTAGAGGTAGATTGTAATTCCTAACACTTAAGGGAGACACGGGCTAGAGTCCGAAATTAGAGGGTGTAAAGTGGGATTGCAAGAGTGTGAGATTGTAAAGTTTTTGGTGAGCTAGAAAACTAAGTGTGTGGTGTAAACGTTATTCGGGTGAGCATAAAAACCCCGGTTGATAGTGGATTTCTCCCCGGGAGTAGGGAACGGAGATGTAGGACGGAAGGTCCGAACTCCGTGATCATATTACTTGTTTGAGTTTGCATTAGCGTTTTATTTGTGCTTAGTGTTCATTACATTCTTGTCGCCATTGTCATAAACTCTATTCACCCCCCTCTAGGGTTCTTTCCTAGTGATATTAGGATCTAACAGTGTTTGTGTGTGTGTTTAACTCAAACTTATTTAATTCGTACTGAAACATGTGTAGAACATTATAGACTACAGATTTACATCTCTGGAGATTATCAAACATGTGAAACATGATTAATCACATAATAAATCATATTTAAACTTATCAAACATGTGAAACATGATTAATCACATAATAAATCATATTTAAACCCTTAAACATGCACGAAACATCGATACGAAGAATAAATCATCAAAACTAATAAATCATATTTAAACCCTTAAACATGCACGAAACATCGATACGAAGAATAAATCATCAAAACTCAATTAAACATCATTGTTAAATACTTTCAGATCTTTAAACATCTCTATAATTTCATTCTTAATCTTTTAAATATGAAAAGATCTGGTCTTTATACATATAATACAAAAGATTTTCTTTTTATATCCAAACTTGTTAATTAGACCCAAGAAATCACATTAAAAACTCATTAAATCGTCTAAAAATAGGGAAGAGGGAGTAGCAGAGATGAAACTCGCCTGAGACTTGTTTTAAAATGTATAAGATAAAGTTCCCAAGCAGATCTCCAAGTTGTAAACCGAAAATCCCGCCTTAAATCCTTTAATCTTTCTCAAAAATCAATTTAGCGTTTGTAAAAAAGTTTGGTGGCTGCTAGGGTTTCAAAAATATGAAAGAATACTAAAAATCTCATGAACAATGTGTATATATATCAGAGAAAAAAAATATGGGCCTTGAATACCCGAAATCAACTCAGATCAAGAAAAATAAAAAACAGGTTTCGCGGTCGACTGCGGCGGTCGACTAGGCTTCGGTTGACCATGACGGTCGACCGGACTGGGAATTTCTAGTTCCTCAAGATTTTGCCTTTGTGCATGTTTTCGACTCGTTCTATTTTCATGTATGAACTTGTTTATACTCAAAATACTTGTTAATATACTCATACACTATTTAATGATATTTATCTTAATAAATATCCATTTATAATAATTAATCACACATTAATTTAATTTATCAATCGTTAACTCAAATTCTCCGAGGGTTTACAAACAACCCTTCTCTTATAGCGGTAGCCTCTAGCAAAATGACCTTTTTCCGCAGTTATAGCAGCTAACATCTGGTCGCCTTACTTGACGATCACCTTGCTCCTTACTTTGTTGTGTTCTGCCCTCATATGGTCATCTTAACTGCCTCCTTGAGCCATACTCCTCTTTGCTCACACCTCTTAGTTCGCTTCTCTCCTTGTTGTTGAAGAGTCATCTTAGCAGCCTCCTTGAGCCATACTCCTCTTTGCTCGTACCTCTTAGTTCTCCTCTCTCCTTATTGCTGAAGAGTGTCTCATCTTTCTTTTTTATTAAAACACCGACCATTTGTTTGGCTAAGGTTTCCTGTGTAGCGAGCAAACTCTCCAACTCTAATAATGTTGGTTGAGTCGGCCATCCATGAGTAGTAGCAACGTCCCCGTGGTACGCCGATCTCAAACCTTGGATGATTATTATCCTCATCCTTGCTTTAGATACTTTAGAATATGGATCTAGTTGAGTGATATCTAAGCAAAGTGATTTTACTTGCTTAAAATACTGACTGATTGTCATATTCTTCTATTGTAAGGTCATCAATTGATTCTCCGGGAGTTGAAGTCGAGCATCGTTCTTCTTCAAAAAGAGTGTGGCAAGCGTATCTCATGCCTCCTTCGGCGTTCTATCATCTCGCATGTAATCTATGAGATCTTCATCTACTGTTGTCTTCAGCACATACATAGTCTTGTCGGCTTTGATGTTCCACTTCCTTAGTACTTCACCAGCCTCCCGAGATGCTGTGGTTTTAGAACCCCCGATGACCTCCCAGAGGTCTTGTCCTTGTAAATAGAATTTCATACATATCTCCCAGTAGTTATAGTTATTACCGTTGAGTTTCTTGAGTGTAGTAGTTATATTTACCAGATTCGCCATCGTGATATTGTATTGCTTCAATATCTCCACGCAAATCTTATCCCTAACCAACCAACTTCACAGTCCTGGACTGAACACGAACTTCGGCCTTCAAGAGTGCCGATAGGATCACAGTAGGAGAGAGCAGGTCCCTGACCGCCTTGCTTCTATCATGAGCTATAAATTCTACTATTTCACGTGAACAGTAATAGTACTTTAAACAGTAACCGTATTCATGAATAGTAACCATACTTATGAATAGTACCGTACTCGTAAATAGTGCTTAGTGCATTTAAATGATAAATGATAATTTAACTTATTTTTTAGTGTGAAGGATCAACCTTTGATGGCAGCCACAGAGCATACGATAAGCAGATACACGCACCCTAAGCCAGGCTCTGATACCACTTGTTGAGTTTAGAGGAGCGGTGGGCACTAAGAAATATTTTGTTATTATTTCTCTAGTGGTACAAACACTCAATACTCTCTCCAATACAGATACTCTCTCTACTACAAACTAGTACACTCTTTTACAATACACTACTATCTTTCTCTCCCTCAGTCTTTCTCTTTCTTTCTTTCTTTGCTACCGGGATCTCGCCACATTACTCTTTATTTTTTCCCTCTCTGGATCCACAAGCTCTTCAATCTTTCATTTATTTTTTCTCAGTGGCTTGGGATACTTCATACAATCATCTTTGGCCCCTTATATAGAGTTCTTACACTACTTGATGAAGGGATTGGTGGAGACTATTTGGTGGTGGGTGGACACTATTAGGATGGTGGCTTAGTAGGTGGGGATAGCTGCTGATTTCTAGCAATTTATGCTTGATTAATCATCAGCATCTGTCTAAATAACGTAATACTTACTACAGACCTATTGCTCATTAACTTGTTTGTTTGTTTTATTCCTTGTGTTAGATGGAAGTCCCTTGCGCAATAAGAAATAATTTAATTAGATTATTAATTCTCTAATTATCTTCATTGGCAATAACGCCTACTGCACCGGGAGCTAGCTTAGTCCTGAACAAACGAAATTCCTTATACTCATTGTTTCTGCAGTGAACCCATTTGAAACATCCATAAGAAAAGAAAAAAATATATGTTGGAAATTATAAACTTTGTCATCAAATTGGAACCAATTTCTTTGCTTATGGAAACATGTAATGAATTCAGTTATAATTAAACTGTGTCAATATAACACTTGAAATTAATGATTGTTTAGTAACATATATTGAATCTCATATTTTAATCCTATACAAGAAATGATGAAATTATTTATAAATGTCATTTTCAAGCTTGACGTCATTATTTTTCTTTCCTTGGGTTGATTGTATTAATTTTAACTATATTTTCAGAGTTGGAAGTACTCCTTCTATTTTTTTATTCTCATTTTTATTTTCTTTGTAAAGAATCGCTTCAATATGTAATATTGGTTCGGGTTTATAAATTTGGGACCCGCGAAGCTCTAATTTTTTACTACGGCACTGCAAAAAGAACAGTAGTAGGACACCTTATATATCATACCCCCTTCCTAACCGTTTGCGGGATAATCATTCCGAAATGATTTGTATTCTATTAAGAGGTTGGTACGTGTATTCTCTTAATTCTACAATTTGAAATTTATAATTTCAATTTCAATTCCATGGTTTGGGAATCCTTGTAATTTCACTTCTTGAATTCTTAATTCTAAATTTGATTGCTTGGAAACATTATAATTTCAGTCCTATTGTTCAATTCATTTATTCAGAAATATTGGAATTTAATTTCTAAACTAGCTCTGTCGATGAAACATAATTTAAATAGATGTCTCGCTTCTCATCATTCAGGAAGGCCCATGATGAAAACCATCATGATCTATGACGTAACTTTGTATAAGTGTAAACTTTTATTACCAAATAACAAAACTTAAAGTGCCTACTCGGCTTTAAAAGCTTCACAGCAAAGCCAAAAAAGAGAAGCTAAAGTCTCGGAAACAACTGAGAATTACAGCAAAGAGGCGAACATTGAAAAATACCATAGGAAAAAAGCAGATAACCAAATTTTCATGAGGTGCTGTTATTTCATCTTCAACCAAAAGCATGATTTAAATGCTTCTCCATCTCCGTACATCACGTTTTTTAGAAGTCACAGCTGTCTCAGTGGCACCAATCATACTCTATTTTTTCTTCTTTCGCAGTGAAAGGAGCGATTTTCCGATCAAATGCATAACCCCGCTCCTGAATCTTTTTCTGATTTCAATAAAATTGCCACAAATCCTTGCAATCCTCAGCGATTTCGATATTTTGGCAGCTTCATCTCCGATTGATCCTCCGACGATTGAGATCGGCTAAGAATACGTTGAAATTAACCGTTCAAATCTTACTTAGGACTGTTGTGCACAGCGGAACTCAAAACACACAAAAGAGCATGAACAAGAACGAGATAGACCACAACCAAACGAACAAACACAAACCACAGTAAGACAAACAAATTTTATGTGGTTCGGAAAGTTGCATACGTCCACAGGGAAAGGAGGGAGGATTTTTTACTATTAGAGATAAAGAGAACACAAATAGGGTTTATAATCTCACTAAAAACCCTCAAACAAAGCTCTCAAAATCTCTCACAAATTCTCCCTCAAATGATACACAATTCTCTCTCAAAAGCTGCTCAAAGTCGTCCTTAATTAACCCTAATAATCATGATTAAGGTTATATATTAACACAAAACGAAACGGGTCAAAAAACAAAACCCAGACTCAGACCCGACTAGCGGTCAACCTCCGAATTCGTCGCGGTCGACCACCCAGGAATCGACAGAAGCGTAAATCGACTACAGGGTTTGGCGGTCGACCACGACAGTCGACCGTTCCCTGGCGGTCGACTGCGGCGGTCGATCGTCTCCAACTCTAGAATTTTCCTTCGACCTGTGCACGTTTCCGATCGACCACAGCTATCTCGTGGTCGACCGGCAGGCTTCCAAACAGTTTCCTGCACCTGTTTTTCTGAACTTTTCAATTGTGTTGTCAATTCTACAAATCTCTACATTGGTGAAGTTTCTCTTAAAACTAAGCCGACACCAAAAACATTCAAATGTCACACTTGTTGTATCCGGTACGAAGTGGAATAAATCTACGACAATAGACTTAATTCACAGCAAGTCGAGAACCCGAACGAGAGCTCAAACAATCTTCCCCCCATTAATATCAACTAATCCAACCGGCTGCATCAAAAAGACTACCTACGTATCCTCTTGCCCAAGCAATCAAGCCTCATGCAATTCACCCAAATGGCCTCCAAAGACCCTCAACAACGAATAATGTTCAATAACTCCAAACAATGACCAAACTTCACACCCGAGATAACTTTGGTCAATATATCTGCAGGGTTGTCCTTTGTATGGATCTTCTCTAATATAACATCTCCATCATCCAAGACATCTCGAACAAAATGGAATCTGACAACAATGTACTTCGTGCGTGCATGATAAACCTGATTCTTTGTAAAATAGATAGCTGATATGCTATCACAATACACCTGAATGGTCTCCTGTGCAATCCCTAAGTCATCCAACAATTCGTGTAACCACAAAGCCTCCTTTACAGCTTCAGCCACCATCATATACTCCGCCTCCATAGTAGTAGAGAGCCATCATAGACTAAAGTGTACATCTCCAACACACCAGTGCTCCTGCCAATGTAAATACATATCCTGAAGTAGACCGACGTTTATCAAGATTCCCAGCATAATCAAAATCCACATAGCCAATACAATCCTACACAATCTTCTCATTCTTCTGAAATACCAAACCATTCATGGTACTTTTGATATACCGTAGAATCTACTTCACGGCCTCCCAATGACCTTTCACGGGGTCGTGCATGTACCTAGACACCATGCTCACTGCCTATGACAAATCTGGCCTCGTACATACCATCGCATACATCAAGCTACCCACCGTACTGGCATATGGAACATTTGACATAAACTCTCTGTCCTCAATTGAAACATGTGACATCTTAGCTGAAAGCTTAAAGTGGGGAGCCAATGGAGTACTCACTGCCTTAGCGTTGCTATCAAAGCTGAATTTCTTTAACATCTTCTACAAGTAGCTCCTCAATGTAAGCTTTAATCTCCCCTTCATCCTGTCTCTCTTGATCTCCATACCCAATATCTTCTTAGCTTTTCCAAGACCTTTCATCTCAAACTCGGATGACAGCTCCTTTTTTAACTTTCGAATAGCCGAAGAATTCCTAGAAGTAATAAGTATATCATCAACATATAATAACAAATAGATATACTCACCATCCTTTAGCTTGTGCATATAAACATATGGGTCATATGGGCTCCTCGTGTATCATTGGCCAATCATAAAGCTGTCGAATCTCTTGTACCATTGTCGTGGCGATTGTTTCAATCCGTAAAGAGACTTCTTCAGCTTGCACACCAAATCCTCCTTACCTGTAGCTTTGAACCCCATAGGTTGTGTTATGTAGATCTCTCCATCTAAGTCTCCATGTAGAAAGACTGTTTAAATATCCATCTAGACCAAATTTAAATCCAGATGTGCCACCAATGCCAAAAGAATCTTAATCGACGAATGCTTCAGAATGGGTGAGAATACCTCATTGTAATCAACGCCCTCAAGTAAGGCATACCCCTTGGCAAACCAATCTGGCTTTGTACTGAATGTGCCCAATAGAAAATCCCTCTTTCTTTGTATATACCCACTTACATCTAATAGCCTTATTTCCCTTTGGTAGCTTTGCAAATTCCCAAGTGTCGTTCTTCTGAAGAGAGTGCATCTACTCCTCCACAGCTTCCCTCCACCTGATCGAATCAGAGCTAGACTCTGTCTCCCTATATGTACAAGGAACCAAATTATCAACGATCTCCACTGATAAAGTATATGCAACCAACACATCATTATATCTAGCTGGCCAACGAATCACCCTTCTAAGTCTATTTGCTGCAATCGGCTCCTGAACATGACCCTCTCCTGAGTCTCACCAACCATTGTATCCTCCAAATGCCCGTCAATCATCCCATCTCCTCCCAGTGTTACCTCTGTAGGAGCCTCAATGGATATAATACTATCTAGAGTGGGTGAAGTCACATCATCCTCACTTGTTGTGATATCCCACTAGTTTGGTCTTCCTCCACCTGCTGACGGACTTGATACCTCATCATGTACGCCTCATCAAACGTGACATCTCTACTAATAACTATCTTTTTGTCCTGTGGATCCCACAATTTAAAGCATTTAACTCCTTCTCTAAAGCCCACAAATAGTTCTTTCCTCACCCTCGGATTTAATTTTCCATCATTGACATAATAAGCTGGACACCTGAATATTCGAAGTGACTTATAGTCACTAGCCATCGAACCAGACCATATCTCCATAGGAGTCTTCCCCTGTATCGCAGTGTATGGTAACCAATTCACGAGATAGCTCGCATAAACCAAAGCCTCGGCCCAAAAGGATCTTAACAATCCACTCTGTGACATCATACATTGCACATTCTCCAGTAAGGTACGGTTCAATCTCTCATCCACCTTGTTTTGTTGTGGTGTCTTTTGAACTATGAAGTGTCGCCTAATGTCGTGATCTCCCAAAACTATAAAAATTGATCACTCTCATACTCTCCTCCATTATTTGAACGAAGTGTCTTCACCTTTCTACCTGTCTACAGCTTCACTTTCTTCTTATAAAAATTGATCACTCTTATACTCTCCTCCATTATTTGAACGAAGTGTCTTCACCTTTCTACCTGTCTACAGCTTCACTTTCTTCTTCCACTCCACAAAAATATCCAGGACCTCATGTTTATACTTCATGGTATATAACCAATTTCTCATGGAATAGTCATCAACGAAAGTGATAAAATAGTTTGTCCCACCAAGTGATGTGTGCCTTGAAGGACCCCAAACATCTGTGTGAATATAATCCAATATACCTTGGGTGTTGTGAATTGCGGTGCCAAACTTCACTTTAGTCTTCTTCTTAAGTACACAATGCTCACACAGCTTCATCTTGCAGGTCTTTGCACCTTTTAATAGCCCCTGTTTTGTTAATATCTGTAGGGAATTATCACCAGTGTGTCCTAATCTCATGTGCCATAAGCTGGTCGTATCCTCCTCTGTAGTGATAGAAGCTACCAGACCCCCTGTAACTATCTTGCCCTTCAAGTAGTATAGGTTATTTTTCCTGACACCTCGCATCACCACCATAGAACCTTTCGTAACCTTCAAGTGACATTCTCTAAGATCACACGATAGCTTGCTACCTCCAAAGTCCCAAGAGAAATGATATTCTTCGACAACTGTGGAACGAACCTCACTTCCTTCAGCTCCCTAGTCACCCCGTCACACATCCTAATCCGGACTGTACCAATACCACCAATAGGGTATACGTGATCATTACCCGTAAGCATGACATCCCCTCTTTTCAACTCCTTAAACCTGGAGAACCAATCCCTCCTAGGGCAAATGTAATATGTAGCTCCCGAATCCAACATCTACTCCATAGAGTCAGCATAAGAAACTAACGGTAGTGCATAGCAAGAGTAGTCCGAAGAATCCGAATCTGAATTATCACCAACAGCCTTTGCAACTTTGACCTCTAGAGCTTGTACAACTTTTCCCTTGTTCTTCTCGGCTTTATCCTTCAACTTTGGGCATTTATTCTTCCAATGTCCCTCTTCTTTACAAAAGGCATATTGATTTCTACCAACACTCTTATGGCCACCTCTATTCTTTGACTTTGAATGGTTGAACTGGAAGCGGTTTGGACTACGGCCTCTCGAATTGCTAATGCATCTCCTGATGCCTTCTCGGATGGTTCGTCATCACTCTTCCTCAACTCATAGTTCACTAATGCTGAGGTCACTTCCTTGTAGCTAACAGTAGTTCTTCCATTGATCATAGTAAAAACAAAGGTACCATAATCATCATCCGGCAACGAAAATAATAGAAACATCGCCTTGTCTTCATCCTCAACCATGATGTCCACATTGGCCATATCCGAAAGCAACTTCGTGAAGTTATTGACATGCTCTCTAATGGAAACTCCCCTCTTCATCTTGAATTGGTAAAACCTCTTCTTCAAGTGAAGCCGATTCTCAATGCTTTCAGTAAGATACTTCTCATTGAGTGTTTCCCATAATCTCTTCGCGGATATCTCGTTCATCACATCATAAATCAAATTCGACGTCAAGTATGACCGAATAACCCCACATGCCCTACTGTTCATCTTCTTCCAAATCTTGTCCTCCATGTCTTCAGGTTTCTCTTGTAATTCAAGAGTCTCCTCCAAATTCTGGGCATCCAATGCATCCATCACCTGGCACCTCCACAAACCAAAATTAATCTTTCCATCAAACTTCGGAACATCAATCTTAGTGTTGTTGATGCTCAGTCTCTGTATCGCCTTTGTAAGAGACGATCTCGATATTCTTGCTTCACCCATGTTGACGATCTAACTCTTCAAATAAGAATCCTTCAGAGAATCCTCCAAACAAGCCCCAAGCTAAACCCGAAGCTCTGATACCACTTGTTGTGCGCAACAGAACTCAAAACACACGAAAGAGCATGAACAAGAACGAGACAAACCACAACCAAACGAACAAACACAAACCACAGCAAGACAAACAAATTTTACGTGGTTCGACAAGTTGCCTACGTCCATGGGACAAGGAGGGGGGAGTTTTTACTATTAGAGATAAAGAGAATACAAATAAGATTTACAATCTCACCAAAAACCCTCAAACAAACCTATCAAAATCTCTCATAAATTCTCCCTCAAAGGATGCACAATTCTCTCTCAAAAGCTGCTCAAAGTCGTCCTGGATTAACCCTAATAATCGTCATTAAGGTTATATACCAACACAAAATGAAACGGGTTAGAAAATATAACCCAGATTCAGTCCTAACTGGCGGTCGACCGGCGAGCGCGTCAGAACAACATAACCCAGGACTCAGACCTTGACGGCCGCGTCGACCGCCGACATCGTCGTCGGCCCGACCGCCGGGTCAACAGGAAAATACATCAACTACAGGATTTGCACGGGTCAACGACGACAGCCGCGTTGCGACAAAAGTCAACAACGTGACGACGAAAGTCGACACGTGACGACAAAGTCAACCCTACCACCGGCGCGGTAGCAGACATCCAGCTCTGTTCCTAAGGTGACGCCCTGGCGTGTTGGACGTCAACGCGAAACCTTAGTGGCAGTGCACGCGGCCGGACAGCGCGCTTGCCAACAAAAAGTCAACCCCCAGTTGATTCGGAGGCCCCATGCTAACCACGAGTCGACCGTCTCCAACTCCAGAATCTGCATTCGACTTGTGCACGTTTCCAGTCGACCGCAGTTGTCTCGCGGTCGATCGACAAGCTTCCAAATAGTTTCATGCACCTGTTTTCCTAAACTTTTCAACTGTGTTGCCAATTCTACAAGGACGGCTACCAATATCAGTCCTCTTTGAACAAGAAGAAGGATTTAAATGCCTATCTTGGAATTAAGGTAACAAAACGATTTTGAGTCATGTCTAGAACTGGCATGGATGGAAAAGCATGGAAGGTAAAACCATGTAGCCCAACGTTACTACAAAGTTCTGTAGCAACACAAGTAGTAACAAGTTGGACAGAAAGTACTTTAAATGCACATCAAAATGTTAAACTTCTTTGACCACATAGTATAGTGTCATGTTCTCACCTCGTGCATTGGCACAAATGCCAGACATTCTTTAACATCAAAATTTCAGGATTGACGACATATAATTACATGTCGATACTGAAGAAGACATGCATCTCATTCAAAATACAGAATAAGACATGCATCTCATTCAAAATGCAACCAGCTAATAGATGGAAAGAAGCTAGATCATTCAGCCTATCTCACGGTGCATAAGTTACGGATAATTATTCATAGTCCTAACCAAATTCAATGTTGTGAATTAAAAGGACAAGTGAAATTAGACTTGACAGAGTACCTTGAGTTTGCCAAATTCAAACCTACATTACTACATGTGTAGAGAGGCAATATTAGTCTCTTAAATTGCGTTATTAGTCCCTATGATTAGTTGGGGTTATAAATAAAGGGGAATACTCCATTAAAGTTAACTTTTTATATGTAAGGATTTCCCTATGATTAGTTGGGGTTATAAATAAAGGGGAATATTCCATTACAGTTATTTTTTTTTTCTGGTAAAGATTTGGATACTCCAAGACCTAATCCAACCCACTTAAATGGCATGCTATTACAATCTTAAAATGAGAATAATTAAGTATTACAAATAACTACATGCAAGTGCAAAACGTACAATATGAAACTAAACGTGCAACCAAAATCATAATTCATATGTCATGCATACAACAGTCTCAAGATGCGACGAGTTAAGAATTATCCCAACCATGGAAGTCATAGTACGAAATTAATATAAATCTAATTTAAACCTAAATTGAACAAAATAATCACAGAAAAAATCTAAAAGAAAATTTTCTTTGGAAAATGAATAATTTCCATTAACTATTACGCATTGACGTACAAACTACCCAGGTATACCTAGGAAACAAAAAAGAGAAAATTGAAAACTATAAGGAGTGTTTGGCAAATGCACTAGTACAAAACAGGATAGCCCAAACGGTTGGAACCGTTTGGGAAAACCCCCTCCCAAACAGTTCCAACCGTTTGGGAAAGGGAAAAAACTCGTTTGGGCTAAAGCCATTAGGGATGAGTTTTCCCCAACGGTTGCCCAAACGGTTGTAACCGTTTGGGCCGTTGCCCAAATGGTTACAACCGTTTGGACGTTATCCCAAACCGACGAAACCGTTTGGGACAACAATCTATGCCAAATGGTTACAACCGTTTGGCCAAAAACTTGGCCAAACGGTTGGAACCGTTTGGCCAACAGTTAGGCCAAACGGTTAGAACCGTTTGGCATAGATTGTTGTCCTAAACGGTTTCACCCGTTTGGGAAAGTATCTGACTAAAGGGTTACAACCGTTTGGCCTATTAATTTTAATTATTTTTTTCATTTCAGTATTTTATTTAGTTATCTGCTTACATTTAATATACACATTTACACAATGATACTCAATATCTCACAATGAAATAAAAAACATATACATAGTTTGGCCAAGTTTTTGGCCAAACGATTACAACCGTTTGGCATAGATTGTTGTCCTAAACGGTTTCACCCGTTTGGGAAAGTATCTGACTAAAGGGTTACAACCGTTTGGCCTATTAATTTTAATTATTTTTTTCATTTCAGTATTTTATTTAGTTATCTGCTTACATTTAATATACACATTTACACAATGATACTCAATATCTCACAATGAAATAAAAAACATATACATACCCAAAAATATCTCAAACGGTGCTAAATATTTAATAGTATATATAAATACACAATAATTACTCAAAATGTAATATTAGAGATACATGCACAATGATTACTCAATATCTCACAATGAAAAGCATTCAATGTTATATATTTGTCTCTAATATCCAAAATGTCTCATACATCAAAATATAAGATAGGAGCGGCCTGATCCATCCAGTCAAGGAACAGAAGAAATTCCTCGAAGAATATCCTCTTGGGACAAGCCCGAACGTCTTAAGTCTGCAAATATCCTAGCAATATTCTCATGTTACAGACCTTGAGCACTGGAAGTAGAAGTGTTAACGGTTGAAGCAGGACGAGCAGAATGTGGTATATCGGTAGCGGGCTGAGGAATTGAAGCCGGACGAGTAAAAGCTGGTGGATCACTACGAGTGGGAGCAGGACGAGCGACCTGAGAAGTAACCTATAAAGTAATAGCAATGTATGAGTGTATACATGTCTGAGTGTTAAGTCTATGTGTATGTTTACGTGTATAAGTATAAGATGTATGTATATTTGTGTATGCTAATGTACATGTGTATGCGAGAGTGTGTGAATATTAGCATATGTACCATATTGTTAGTAATCAACTGCATCTGAGACCTAAACTCCTCCCTAAGCTCCTCCCTAAGCTGCTCCCTGAGACTATCCATCTCAGCTACCCGAGCTCTAAGATCAGCCACCTCGCGACATAGCTCCTGATTAGAAGTGCCAATTTTTGGTATGGAGGACACCCTCAAGTAAGTCCGAGTGGCACCAATGCCCGTGGCTTTTTCATAACCACCGTGATGCTCTCCGTGCATGGAATCTAATATCTGGGTGAAACAAAGTGCATCGTCCTCTGTGGCTGAATCGACCCCTGATAAGGTTGCCTCCTGGATGACTCGATTCTACACAATATAAAGTATTCAACTTTAAGTCGACAATGCAGAAGTAGATATATTTAAGAAAAAAATAAAAACAAAATAGAAGTATGATTATAGCATAAAAGCAATTCAATCCTTGATATGGATTAAAGCAGTTGAAGTGTAGATGATTGACTAAAGGCAGGATACAGAAATAAACTAGAACAATCAAAGTTGCAGGTGATCTGTATTTTTGCATATTGTTTTTCTTTGCTATGGGCTTAAAACTATGAGGTGATCTATACTTATGCCAAAAAGGCCTAACATTTTCTCTATGTACCTAGTGAAAGAAACAGTATGCAATACACTGCAAATTTAAAATGAACATAGTGAAAGAAACGGTATGCAATACACTGCAAATTTGACTACAGTAACATTAAAGCAATAATAGTATTTGATCTTCTTTAAAACAGAGCACAAATATGAAATTGTGAAGAGATTGCAAGAGAAGAAGCACATATGTGGAATGACTGGAGATGGTGTCAATGATGCCCCAGCCTTAAAGAAGGCTGCATTGGAATTACAGTCGCTGATGCAACAGATGCTGCTAGAAGTGCTTCTGATATTGTCCTCACTGAGCCTAGGCTTAGTGTCATCATCAGTGTTGTTCTTACCGGCAGAGCCATTTTCCAGAGGATGAAGAATTACACATTAAGTACCTAGACCTTTGCTATAATCATCTAGTTCTTTTATGCACATCACTTCTTTATCTGACCATTCTGATTATTTCTCCTACCTACAGATCTATGCTGTCTCCATTACCATTCGTATTGTTGTAAGTACTTCTATAGTAACCGAATCCTTAGTTATTGCTTAAATTTGTGCATTACTGTTCTAATGTCAATACACTTCTTATCTTTGTAGCTTGGTTTTATGCTTATTGCGCTGATCTGGAAATTTGATTTCTCACCATTCATGGTTCTAATTATTGCCATCCTCAATGATGGTGAGTTTTCAAAAAAATAAAAAAAAAAGCATTTTGAGCCATTCTATTTTTGTTTCATTCATGATATTTTGTACTTTGAGACTTATCAACTTGTGATTTAGTATCTTGTTTTTTTCGGAAACAAGCAAACAGCCCCTTATAAGCAATATCTTCCCATAATTCCATTAGGCAACATTCTTAATATTTTGACTGCTTGAGTCAGTACTAAATCATTAGACAATTCAAGCACCATGGAGTTCTCATTAATTGTATAAGATTATCTCATTGGATGTTTTTATTTAAAAACTCAATGAAAGAACTTCAAACAGCCTCATTAATTAAAGAGCTTCTTATTTCATCCTCAATTCAACTTTTGTTAGCACAAATGCTTTCAATTGACGAACCGAAAAGAAACAGTTATTGCTAGTACCATGTGCGCATCACATTCTAGTAAAGAGCAAATGTAAAAAATGGCAGCTCCATCCAAATCAAGAAATTCATGTGTAGTAAAGATATTTTCATCCAAAGAAGACTTACGCAATACTCCTTAGTGCTGTTGTCCGGGTATGTATACTCTCCAGTAATCTTATCTACTGATGACGAGTGGGTACCCAAATATAGCTTCAACATTGTAGGTGTGCCACCATCCTCAATGATTTGACTTTTCTACAATTCACCAAAAATATGTTGTATAATCGATCAAATCATTAATAATTATATAATTTGAATTTTAAATAGCTTTAAGAAGCAAATTTACCAATCGATCCATAGCCCGAGACATGTTCCTCGAGCCACCTGTATAGGTTGGTCGACCATGCAAATTCGACGTCTGATTCTGCGCTTTACGTCTTGCCTCGTCCTGCATGTTATTATCATATTTAGATTTGTAATCAAACAAAGGCAAAATTAATTAGCTACTAAACATTTTATTTTAGTTTAAACTATACACCTTCTTGTCCTCTGAATCATAGCAAAATTAATTAGCTACTAAACATTTTATTTTAGTTTAAACTATACACCTTCTTGTCCTCTGAATCATAATAAGCGCACAAATTAGCCCATGAGTCTCTATCAATCCAAGAAAATGCCTGAGTAGTCCAGAGAGCCTCTCTCTCTGCTTCGGGAGTATTTTTCCATACCTCAAAACACTCTTGTTTTACCTGACACCTATTATACCGGACCCTCTCTCTCTGCTTCAGGAATATCTACAAGTATTTCACTATTCAAATCATTCCTAACCCATGAAATTTTATCAGATTCAGGAGATTTATCTTGACATACAACCTCTCCCTGCTCAAATTCTTCGTCATCATTGATCTCTACGACCTCCGAATCTATGAATTGTGGGACGTCGTAAGTATCCCTGGGCCTCCATCGACATACAACACTCCACCCCGAATGCCTCAAGCACTTCGAGTAGTATACTTGAAATGCTTGTTCTGGAAATATAAATGGATCATCCTCAAAGGAAAAACGTGTGGTGTTTATACTCGTCAATCCATATTCATCTACCCAAGTCCCATAATTGTCTCTCCACTTACCAGTTCTAGTCTTCATATCATACCAAACACATTGAAAGACATAAATGCATCCTGCTCATCCAGGATAGTTGATACCAAGTATGTTATCAAGGTACCAATAGTATATCTCGTCATTAGTGCCTAAGGTTGCAATTCCACTATTTTGAGTGGTTCGAGATTCTTCTATAGACTTGATTTTAAACTTGTAACCGCCAACACCGAATCCTTTATAGTATTTAACTTCAGCATCTGGAAGTGTAGCCAAATATCCAAGTTCCTTATCTAATATTGATGCTACACTTGGTAATCGGCTCTGACAAAAAGGTCAATACGACAATTACATAAAGATGTTAGATTAGATTGAATGAATGAGTCAAAAATTGAGATAATAGAAATCTTACATAAAGTTTAAACCAATTGTAAAAATTGTCCTGATGATGTGTTTCAACGCGTGCCTCATTCCAATTACTATGCATTGCACGTATTTCATCCATGTGTATTCTATTGTCAAAATTAGTAGTTAATGTGAGAAGTATATTATGTCATATAAACATATATAATTATGCGAAATAGATGTACTCTCTAACTTCTCCAAGGCGTTCGATATGGAGAAGGATAAAGCAATGAATCTTGTTGATAAATGCGAGAGTCATTCGATTGTAGTCCGGCTTTTTGATGGTCCGTCATGAATCACAAGAGGTCTATTGAGTTTTGTCTCAATGTCTTCATCCAAATAACGGGAACAAAAAGTGGTTACTTCCTCTAGCAGATAACCTTCCATAATAGAACCCTCTGGCCGATTTCTATTGCGAATATAATTTTTCAGAGTGAGAAGGTACCTACAAAAGCTTAACACTAAATCATCACATCTAAGATGTAAAATAAAAATATATCGATTACGTTAACGGTAAAATTAAAGGTATCTTTCGATAGGATACATCCATCGATATTGTACCGGTCCGGCAAGCCTAGCCTCGGTTGCAAGATGAACAGTCAGGTGTACAATGATATCAAAGAATGATGGTGGAAAAATTTGCTCAAGCTTGCACAAAATTAAGGGAATTTCAGCCTCTAGCTTCTTCAACTTATCATCCTCAATGTTTTTAGCGCACAACTCCCGAAAGAATCCGCAAAGATTGTTGATCACTAAACCGACTAATTTAGGAAGGGAAGTCCTAAGAGAGAGTGGAAGAAGATGCTCTATAATAATATGGTGATTATGACTCTTCAACCCTTCGATCTTGCCTTTAACAATCTTTATCTTCTTACTAAATGATCCTGAAAACCCTATGACTCTTCAACCCTTCGATCTTGCCTTTAACAATCTTTATCTTCTTACTAAATGATCCTGAAAACCCTGTAGGAACCTTCAACTCATGTAACACCTGAAGAAACTTTTTCTTCTCATCTGGTGACATGTGATACATGGCATTAGGGAGTACAAATTAGTCTGGATTCCCTGCCTTCGGTATAGGATGCAACTCTTTTCTAATGTTCCACGCCTGGTGATACCTTCGAGCTTTGAGGTTATCTTTTGATTTTCCATCTTTACAGAGAAATAAGTTAAGTATGTGCTCAGATACTCCCTTCTCAATATGCATGACATCTAGATTGTGCCGCACTTTATTTGTCTTCCAGTAGGGTAGTTCGAAGAAGATACTTTTCTTGTTCCATCGATTGTGCCGCACTTTATTTGTCTTCCAGTAGGGTAGTTCGAAGAAGATACTTTTCTTGTTCCATCCCTATGGTGTTTCTTGCCTTCCCTTAACTTTTCTAGGGTAGTTCGAAGAAGATACTTTTCTTGTTCCATCCCTATGGTGTTTCTTGCCTTCCCTTAACTTTTCTGAAAGTCAAGTTGTTTTTATCATTCCACTGAGTAAGTATATCCTCTCCAGATAATGGGTTTGGGCGCGGGCGATTCTCTTTAGTACCATCAAAGTGGAAGATGTCATCTCTGTACGGATGATTTTCATCCAACATGCGCTGATGGCCGCAATAACAAGTCTTATTGCTAAAGGGTAGTCTTCTCGATGTTGTCTGGAGATGGTAGTAAGGACATGCAGTGTAACCATGTACAGACCAACCGGATAGCATTCCGTATGTAGGAAAATCGTTGATTGTCCACATTAAGGCTGCACGCATGGTGAAGTTTGTCCCTGTGTCCGCATTGTATGTCTCTGCACCATCGATGAATAAAGACCTTAACTCTTCGATAAGAGGTCAAAGATAGACGTTAATATTGTTTCCCGGTGACTTTGGACCATCAATAAGAAGAGGCATCATGAAATATGATTGGTCCATAGCCAACCACGATGAGAGGTTATAAACCATCATCACAATGGGCCATGTGCTGTGGGGATTGCCCTTAAAGCTAAAGGGGCAAAAGCCATCATTAGCCAATCCCAGTATGATATTGCGAGGTTCCTGACTAAATGTTGGGTGCCTACTGTCAAAATCCTTCCATGCAGGCGTATATCTAGGATGACTCATTCGTCCATTTTCACTTGGACGTGCACGGTGATGCCAAGTCATCGCCACCGCTGTCTTCTTACACTTGAATAGCCTTTGCAGCCTCTGTGTAATGGGAAAGTATCGTACTATCTTGATAGGTATATTCTTCTTTTGACCATGAACTTTCTTCTTATATCTAGCCTCTCCGCAAGTAGGACACTCCGTCTTATTTGAATTTTCTTTCTAGTAAATTATACAATCATTGGGACATGCATGTATCATCTCACACTTTAGACCTAGATTAGACATTATCTTTTGAGCTTCATACCTGCTATCAGGCACATGGTTCCCCGGAGGCATAGAATCTTTAAGAAACTTGAGGAGCATCGTAAATGACTTGTTGCTCTATTTATTTAGACATTTAATCTGGAATAGATGGACAAACCATGACAGCATGGAGTGTTTTGCATTCTCATAAATTGGCCTCCTAGCATCATTCATATATTTGTCATAATTGTCTTCACGATGTCCTCCTCCAAAAGGAGGATCTTCAGCAGTGTTAGTGTTACCTAGAGCTACCTCAACCATTTCCTCCATTTCCTCATCAAGAAATAAATTATATTCTTCTTGTTCTTCTTCATCTGCATCACTGAGACCTTCAATTTGTCCATGGTATACCCAATTTTTGTAATCGTTAACAAAACCATTCTTCACAATGTGAAGTTCTACTTCTTCCTCCAATTGATGCAACCTATCCGCGCATCTATTACATGGACAAATGAGTCTCCCATGTCGGACCATATTGTGTCTACGTACAAAGTCCATGAAAGCACTAACTCCATTAACGAAAATAGATTGCATACGTTATGCATGACCCACGTACATCTAATCCTTATCTCTGATGTAGTTACGGGCCATGATAACCTAAATAAAATGAATTATCAGTGATGACTTCTAAAAACATGAATTTAGGGAATAAGCTAAGCATGATCATGACTTTGCTTCGAATATAGGGTTACAATTAAAAGCCAAAAAGTTTAATGAAGTGTAAGTTTTTTGTCTTTGAGGTGCTTCAAGTCCCGCGTTAATTTTGTATCAAGATTCAACTAGGCATTTCAAACACACAGCAAACAAATATTCTTTTTATGCTACTTGAATATTTTTTTTCTTTTCAGAAAATATTATGCAAGCACAACAACAGAAAGTTGGCATTACAATGCACCATTATCTTTCTTCTTATAGACAAAAGCATGAGCACAATACATGTAGATCACAAACGATAGGGCATTAAGAACAGCCAGAAACCAATAGTAGTAGTCAAGATGTGCATGGTTTAGGTTATTAGAGAAACAACTCTCACTTGCACTCTCAGTTACTCCATCAATCACAGATAAAAGAAAACTACTAATGAAATTTCCAATGCCATAGATGCTGAGATAGAGAGCAAGCCCAAGGCTTCTAGGTGCATCAGGAACCTGATCATAGAAAAACTCTTGTTGGCCAATCACAATAAATACCTCAGAGATGCCAATGAGTTGTATGAGGTATCACACTATATGTGTACTATTCTTAAAAAACAGTATGTGTAATACATCAAAGTTTGAAAAAAAAAATTAGCTCAGATTTGGGTCTTTGAAATTACAGACAACCTCACCTAATCATTGATGCTCTATGTAGGCTATTATTCTCAAATATTTCATTATGAAAGGATGATGGAAAGCTCTTTTATCATCTTCAAACTCCATAATTATTAAAAGTGTTAAGCTATTTATATAACTGTCAATATTTTTCCATAATTATTAGAAGTAAGTGTTAAACTATTTATATACCTGCCAATATGATGGAAAGTTCTTATATTTGTCACTGTATATCTACAAAAAACCTAGAAAAATAATAGAGTTCATGCAAATAAACCGAAATGCCAGGGAAGTTGAAGGAAGAACATAAATGTAATCATGAATAACCATAAATTTTAGAAAATACAAGATAATAGCAGAAAAAACTCAATATTTCCTAAAAATAAGAAAACTCTCAGAAATTACCTTAAATAAGTCTGCTGGAGAAAGAGGATGCCTGAGGAAGAGAAGATGACGTCGGGTCCTCGATTAATTTGCTGTAAATAGGGAAATTTGAGTTAGATGGTCAATTAAATTAGGCTAGGGTTTTGTAAATGGGGGGGACCCGAGGATGAGGCGGTGGAGGAGGATGTGGTGGAATCGAGAGGCGATTGAGGAGGAGGCGGAGGAGCGGTGGGAAAATTTGGGGGAAATATCACGCTGGGGAGCTAATTTGGGGGGAACGGCGGTTTATAGCGAAAATTTTTAGGAAATTATAGCGGGTTCAGAGGGAGAACGGGGAAATATAGGGGGAAATGAAATTTCATTTTGTAGGATACGAGTAAACTCCCAAACGGGTTTACTTGTTTGGTAAGGAGCGGTGGAAAAGCGAGAGGCCACGGTCGGACTTCGAAAATTTGGGGGAAATATCACGCTGGGGAGCTAATTTGGGGGGAACGGCGGTTTATAGCGAAAATTTTTAGGAAATTATAGCGGGTTCAGAGGGAGAACGGGGAAATATAGGGGGAAATGAAATTTCATTTTGTAGGATACGAGTAAACTCCCAAACGGGTTTACTTGTTTGGTATAAAATATCCCAAACAGTTAAACCCGTTTGGGTGTTCTGTATGGGTTTTTCTAAACTTCCAAACGGGTTAAACCATTTGGAATTATTATCCTAAACGGTTTGAACCGTTTGGGCTATCTTGATTTGCCCAAACGGTTCCAATAACTGTTTGGGCTGCCCTGTTTTGTACTAGTGAACATGGTGTTTTCTTTATTTCCATGGTGTTTTTGCTAAAATAAAAACACACCATGTTGTTACCTTAGCAAAAAAAACGCTAATGGGCAAAAAGCAAAAACAAAACACTTATCTCAAAACACCAATAAAGTGTTTTGAGTTTTGGGAGATATTTTGAGTTTAATAATATAATATTTAATCATCTTATAATTAATATAACATATTAATCATTCTTAATATAATAATAAAACATATTGATCATGCTTAATATAATATATTATAGTATAATATATAATATCATATAATAATATATTATATTATGATATTTTAAATATATAATATATCCTAATAATATAATTTTAATATGATATAAAATATAATAAAAAAAATATATGATAATTTGCTTTAGTAATTAATATAATACATTTTAACATAATGTATATATAGTAATAATAGCAATATATTAATAGTTAAATTACTTAAAAATTAATAATAATATATATATTATCTAGAATAATAATATGTAATATTTTAATTATAATATAATATATATAATTCTTATTAAAACCTATAATAGTATTAACTTAATATTATTGTATTAATATAATTAATAATACAAATATATTTATGGTAATAACATATTTAAAAATAATATATTATATTATGATGTTCTATACTAAAAACTATTTATATATATTTAATAATATATTGAAAATATTATAATAAATAATATAAAATATTTATTTGAATATAATACTTTATTTTTAATATATTATATTATATTAATCTAATATTTTATAATAATATACTATTAATTTAAATAATCTTATAGTAAATGTATGATAATATATTGTAATAAAAATATAGTATATATTTCAACATGTTATATTATATTCTATTATATCATTATTAAATATTATATTTAGTTAATGTTGCATATTAACTTTTTATATAATATAATATGTTGTGCGTTAATAAAACAATATAAGATAATATGGTATACATAATATATTATGATATATTTGTAATATAAATAATATAATATATTATGTTAGTCCTTATGTTTTGATGATGATTTACAACCACCATTATCGGTACTAATTGCTTATTGAGTGATATTATAGATCCTTATGTTTTGATGATGATTTACAACCACCATTATCGGTACTAATTGCTTATTGAGTGATATTATAGATAATATAAATATCAAGCTAGTTAGTATATCGGTACTAATTGCTTATTGAGTGATATTATAGATAATATAAATATCAAGCTAGTTAGTACCATTTAAGGAGGATTGGATGGAATATGAGCTACAACGACGATATCTAAAGGAGGAGAAGGTAAAGTGATGAAGCAATGTTTATCAAGAACACTAAACACTATGAGAAGCTTCATTAATTCTAAAACAATATCAAGACTCAAGAAATGTATTTTTATGTGAGAGATATTTGCTATTTTTATTTTCTCTCTAGTGCTAAAATGTAGGCAAGCAGTTATAGATTTTATTTGAAGCTATTGGGATATCACACACACATTTTCATACTCATAGTTTTGACGATTTTATCAAAATACGGCTTTTCACAAGTATGAGGACTTACTCGCAAAATTTCTTTTCAAAACAGTTTGTTTTTAGTGTTAAAAACATTCTACAAAGTTATACAACTTTTAGAAAACATTTGAGTATTTTCACAAATTTTATAAAGTGTCAAAAACTGTTTTTAAACATGTATCAGCCTGCGTCAATTCGCGGTCGACTGCCACGGTCGACCACGCCAGTGTATTTCCCTCAGGAGCCAACAGAAACATATGCGGTTGACCGTGGTGATCGACCGCTTCTATTACAGAGAGCTCAAGAATTCCTGCAGTCAACCGCCATGGTCGATCGAACTGATTACAGAAACTTTCTGGAGTTGCCACGATCGACCGTCGCGGTCGACTGTAGAAAAAACAGAAACTTTTCTCAGCTTTGTAAACTTGCGCGGTCGACCGTGAAATTCTCATGGTCGACCGCCGATCGCCCAACGGCTCTTTTTGGTACAGAATCAGAAAATCTGATTCTCTGTTTTTTGGGAGATTTGGTTAGGGGTTTTGGCTGTTGTTCTTCTTCCTATTTAAACCATCTTTTCCCCCTTCTTCAGTGTATCTAAGCTCATTGCAAATCCCTTGTGTTTTGTTTATTGTTTTCAAAAGAGCCTAAATTTTCATTCTTGTTCTTCACTGTTTTCTAAGCTCACATCCCAAGCTTCAAGTGCAATATTTCTCCTGTTGTTCATTGTTCTTTACTTTAAGAGAGAGATTTTACATCATTTACTACTGTTGTGAGCTTGATCTCGTGGAGATCAATTGTGTGGTTGTGAGATCTCATGAAGATCGTTGTGTAGAAGATTTTTTGGCTTCCAAACCGAGTTGTGTAGTGGATTTTCCTCGAGAGTGGGGAGCGGGGACGTAGGTCAGCGGACCGAACCTCGTGAACACATCCCGCATTACTTGGATAACGATTTCTAACCTTATCTCTTTTACTTTGGTTTTTCATTTTGTAGTGTATTGCATTGTCTTAATTTTATTGCATAATTATTTCCTTAAGACCCTAATCACCCCCTCTAGGGTCTAACAAATTGGTATCAGAGCTTGGTCTCTATAGTTGTTTTTGGTCTAACCACCTTAGAGGAAAGATCCAATGAAGGCTTCATTAAATGTGCATATGCTTGAGGGACAATCCATCACTAGATCCCCGCTTTTCACCGGTAGCAATTTTGCCTATTGGAAAGCTAGAATGAGGATTTACCTTCGTTGCATTGATCTTGACATCTTAGATATCATAGAGAAGAAATATGTAGAAAAACCCAAGAGTAGTACCATGACCGATGGAGAAAGACTCCAACCTAATCTCAATGTGAAGGCCATGAATGCCTTAATTTGTGGTCTTACCCCAAATGAGTACAATAGGATCTCCACGTGTGTAACCGCACATGAAATTTGGAAAAAATTATGTATTACACATGAAGGAACCCCCCAAGTTAAGGAGTCCAAAATTAGTAGGCTTATGCATGACTATGAGTTATTTAAAATGCTTCCTAATGAATCCATTGATGCTATGTTTTCTCGCTTTACTAATATCATTAATGAATTGTATGGTCTTGACAAGAAATTGACTATCCAAGAGATAAACTATAAGATCCTTCGCTCATTAACTCCGGTGTGGGAGCCCAAAGCTACGGCCATAGAGGAAGCTCACGATCTTACTACTTAAGCTCTCTATGATCTCATCGGCAAGCTTAAAGTTCATGAGAAGAAGCTTAAAGGGAAGGAGGAAGTGCCCCCACGGGAAATTGAGGAGTCATCCCAAAAAATGAAGACTATTGCTCTCAAAGGAGCTAGTGATAACTCCTCCTCTTCGGATAGTGAAGTCGACATTTCTAGAGAAGTGGTGCTCTCAAAGGAGCTAGTGATAACTCCTCCTCTTCGGATAGTGAAGTCGACATTTCTAGAGAAGTGGCTCACCTCTCTAGAAGAATATCAAGGTGAAGTCGACATTTCTAGAGAAGTGGCTCACCTCTCTAGAAGAATATCAAGACTAATAAAAATACATATGAATTCTAATAACCGATCTAACAATAAGTTTTCTTCACGTATAGGAAAATGTTTTGAATGCAACGAACCGGGTCATCTTGCCAACGATTGCCCTAAACTCAAAGAGAAATATTTGAAATACAAGAAGAAGAAAGCTATGTATGCCGGATGGGAGGAATGCGAACCAAGTGATTCGGATAGCAGTGAAGAAGGAGTAAAGATTACTCTTCATGATCCCAACATTTGCTTTATGGCTCAAAAAATGAGGTAATATCCGACACCGGAAGTGAGTCCTTCTATATGCAATATGATCTAGCAACTGCATTAGAAGAGTTAAACCTTGAGTTTAAAAGAATGACAAAAGAATACTCTTTCTTTAAAAAAATGCATGCTTCTTGTGATTCCAAACTTGAGCAACTACAATCCTCACTTGCTCTAAAAGATGAATTGTTAGGGGATCTCGATTTTGAAAACAAACAATTAAGATCTAAAATTGAAAGGCTTGAAATTGAAAGTGGTAGAATTAAACCTACTCATGCATAGTCTAGTCATCATCGCTTTGAAAGAAATAGGTATCATAGATCTTATGCTTCTACATACAAGAAAAATTTTGTGTTCACATATTGCATGAAACATGGTCATATCTCCACTCATTGTAGGATTAAAAATAACAATGATTATTATATAACATGGGTACCAAAGGGTACCAAGTATACTAATACCCAAGGACCCAAGATTTGGGTACCTAAAGTTTCTACGTCTTCATCTTATGTAGGGAACATCACAAACACGACGTAGAGAGATGTGGTATCTTGATAGTGGTTGCTCACATCATATGACGGGCAACAAAGAGCTAATCGCAACCCTATCAATGATTGAAGGAGGTAACGTTTCCTTCGGTGGCGCTGAGAAAGGTAAAATTATAGGTATTAGACGCATTGGTAAGATTTCTTCTCCCATAATAGAGGATGTCTATTTGGTTAGAGGCTTAAATCATAACCTTCTTAGTATTAGCCAATAAAGTGATAAAGGATTTGATATTTCTTTTAAACCGGATAAGTGCATTGTTAGCTTAAATAAAAAATTATTTTTGTTGCTAATAAAAAATCTAATGTATACATTTTTTAGATGAATGAGCTAGTAGATCAAGATGTCAAATGTCTTGTGACGGTTGATGAAAATCCTTGGATTTGGGATAAGAGGCTTAGTCACGCCAACATGGAGTTGATATCCAAGTTATCCAAAAAAAATCTTGTAAAAGTGTTACCAAACTTACATTTCATCAAAGATACCATTTTCAAAAATTGTGCCAAAGGTAAACAAACCAAGTCTATCTTCAAATCCATTAATGAGGTATCAACTTCTAAACCCTTGCAATTACTACATATTGATCTCTTTGGTCCAATGTGTGTTACTTCTCTAGGAGGTAAACACTATGTTTTTATTATCATTAATGATTTCTCCCGTTTTACATGGAAAATCTTTCTTGGTAGTAAAGATGAATGTTTTGAAGACTTTTTAAATTTTGTCAAAAGAATTGAAAATGAAAAGGAGTTAAAAGTTGTTAAAATTACAAGTGATCATGGTGGTGAATTTCAGAATAATTTTATCAATGATTTTTGTGCATATCGTGGTATAACTCATGTATTTTCCGCTCCAAGGACACCACAACAAAATGGTGTTGTTGAATGGAAAAATCACACCATACAAAAGATGACACGTACAATTATTAATGCTTTTGATTTGCCTAAGTATTTTTGGGCGGAAGCCGTCAATACGGCTTTTTTTTTTTTTTATTTTGATTTGCCTAAGTATTTTTGGGCGGAAGCCGTCAATACGGCTTGTCATGTTTTGAATCGTGTTTTGATTAGACCAAAGCTTAAGAAAACTCTTTATGAACTATTTTATAGCAAAACCCCTTTTATTGGATACTTTTGTATTTTTGGTTGTAAATGTTTTATCTTGAACACCAAAGATCACCATGATAAATTTGATTCAAAAATTAATGTTGGTATTTTCTTAGGATATGCACCTAGAAGTAAGGCTTATAGGGTCTTCAACAAACGAACTCTCGTTGTTGAAAAATCTATAAACGTTACTTTTGATGAGACTAATATTGGTTTACAAGTTGTTTTGCCTAGGAAAGATGATGATATTGAGGGAGGATTGGAACTTTTATAACTAAATGAAACACACTCAATAGATGCACAAAAGGATGGGGAAAGCAACAACATTCAAGAACAAGAAGAACTCCCCAAAGCATGAAAATTCGCACCAAATCATCCAAATGAGCAAATAATAGGGAATCCTTCACAAGGGGTTCTAACTCGTTCAAAAGCTTTGAGTGAGTATGGTAATATTGCTTTCCTATCTCAAATAGAACCTAAAAAGATAAATGATGCTTTAAAAGATGAGTTTTGGGTTCTAGCAATGCATGATGAACTAAACAATTTTCAAAGAAATAATGTTTGGAAACTGTTCGCGGGGAAAATCGTTGCTTTCTTCATTGAATTCATTGTTATCTTGAATAACTGTTTTTCGGTTACAAAAGATCCGGTCTTTTTTAGATCCGGTTACAACGAAATCAAAGAAAAAAAGAAAAAATTACAACTTTCCTTTTACAATTTTCCTTTGGAACAAATCGCAAGATCCTGTTTTGCGGTCTCTTGCTTGTGTGGGTTCTTTGCCGACGCCGGGGTTAATCCGTGGACCACCGCGCGATCTAGATCCGGTCGGATCTACACGATTTGACGGGTATTATTCCGCGAAGGGAATAATAGCCGGGGGGGATTAATTCACCAAGGAAATAATCGTCCTTAGTTCTCGGGATCAAAGGCCAAGCTTTGATCCGGAGTGTAGTTTCGTGTAGATCTCAGATCTGAACTTTACCTCTCTCGAACTCCTGCCTTTTGTGACGTGGATGCTCGCCGAGGATCAGATCTGGATGTCCAAGTCTTCAAGTCTTCAAAACTCTGTGCTCGATCTTCAATCCGGCAGAGTTTCGGCTCTCAAAAGTCCAACCTTTGAAAATGAACAACCGGATTGGGCCGAGCCACCCTGAAGTGGCTCGGTTTCGGCCGAGCCCCTCAGGGTGTTTGGGTTTTGTGGTTTTGTCCGTTGGTTCCCGTTTTGTCCGTGATTCGGTTGTGCGGTTGATTTGTCTGAACTCGATTTGTTGACCTGATTTGGCAGTAAATCCGATTCCTGATTTGGCAGTAAATCCACTTTTGAGTTCGAGTCTGAAACCGATCTTGATTCGGTCGTGATTCATCCGAGTCCGTTCTTGTTTGGATGACTCGTTGACTCCCCGAACCGTTGGCTTGATTCCGCACGCGAATGGATGTATTCCGTTGCTTGCGTGCGATTCGTCAACCTTGTCGCCTCGTTGGTTCGTCGGTTTGTGCCGAGCTATGCTAAGGGCCCTACCTCCAAAGTATTTCAGCCTCGTTCTTTTATAGAAGAGTCTGGAATACTTTGGATATGATTGTCCCCACCTTCAGTCGGTGTAACGGGACTTTGGAATGGCTTCTGTTCTTGATTCCTTCAATCCTCCAGGCTATTCGGTGCTTTGTCGAATGTCTGTAAGAGTTCCGGTGCTGCATTTATTGTCAGACCGTTGTCGGAATTTTAAACTTGAAGTCGATTCCTGACCATCGATTGTCGGCGTTGAGTCTTTATTTGTGACGCATTGTCCAGCGTAATGTTGTTGAGTTATCCTTAAGAATATTTATAAAAATATTCTCCAGGAACTTCTCAACCAAAAATAGGGAATAGTTTATACTCATATACCTTATTAGAGTATTAAGAAGCAGTTTATACTCGTATATTTTTTGGAGTATTGAGAAGCAGTTTATACTCGTATACTTTTCGGAGTATTAAGAAGCAGTTTATACTCGTATACTTTTCGGAGTATTGAGAAGCAGTTTATACTCGTATACTTTTCGGAGTATTGATTCTTTCGTTGCAACGCATTGATCAGCGTTGACCTAGGGTTACGCGTTGACCGGTGTTGACCCTAGGGTTTTGAACGTCGTACGTTGACTTTTTGATCGCAACGCGTTGACTGGCGTTGACCTAGGATCACGCGTTGACCGGCGTTGACCCTAGGGTTTCGAATGTCGTTGGATGCTCAAGTCACGAGACCAACTAATGAAGCTGATGCGTCAGTGACCCCCGTATTTATAGGATTTTTGGCAAACCCTCAGCCATCAACGGGTTTGATGAGCCTTTACCGACTACCGTTTGAGTCAGGCTAGCATGCGGATTATCTAAATCCGTTCCGCATGTGACGTTGTGCTAAGAGAGTTAACGCTCTTAGTGCTACGATATTGAATACGTAGACTTCGTCTTTCTCACGGGAATAGACTACCCGGCGACGCGTGTTAGGCGTTGACTTTAGGATTTTTGGCTAACCCCCAGCCTTCAACGGATTTGATTAGCCTTTACCGACTACCGTTTGAGTCGGGCTAGCATGCGGATTGTCTAAATCCGTTCCGCATGTAACGTTGTGCAAGGAATGAACTCCCTTAGACTTAATGCTACGACTTCGAATATGTAGACTTCGCCATTGTTATGGGAATAGGCTACCCAGCAACGTGTTTTAGACGCTGACTTATCCCTACTTAGGCTTCGGGATAAAATTCCCTAGAATCGAACTCTGATGACTTTTTCTTCGGAGAAAGACTAAACCGGCGACGCTTGTTAGGCGTCGGCATATCCTTTCTTAGGATTCAGGATGAAATTCCCCATACGTATAAGGCATGGATTCTGGTGTTATTAATAACAACCTGTCACAATGTTGAATATGTGAACGGGTGTTCTTTTTAACGGTTAAGAATTAACCGGCGGCGCGGGTTAAGCGCAGACTTATCCTTGCTTAGGCTTCAGGATAGAATACCCCAGAATCGAACTCTGGTGTCTTTTTCTACGGAAAAAGACTAAACCGGCAGCGCGTGTTAGGCGCAGACTTATCCCTGCTTAGGATTCGGGATAAACTTCCTAGACTGGAATTCTAGTGTCTTTTTCAATCGGTGAAAGACTAAACCGGCAACACGTGTTAGGCATTGACTTATCCCTACTTAGGATTCGGGATAAAATTCCCTGTACCTGTGAGGCACATATTTTGAGAGTTGAAAAAGGTGGTGTCTTCTCTTGGGGCAAAGACAAACCCGAAATAGGAGAGGAAGAATTTTATATTCTATCTCTCGAAACTAAAGAAGAAGAATTTTATATTCTATCTTTAGCTGGAAAGGAGACTCGAGGTGGGATCTCCACCCAGAATCCGGAAAGGTGAAACTAAGAGTGGGATCTCAAAGGAGACTCGAGGTGGGATCTCCACCCAGAATCCGGAAAGGTGAAACTAAGAGTGGGATCTCCACTCCGAGAATCGAAAAGATTCAGATAACCGGATAACCCTAACTGTCGGAAGGTTTGATTACCGAACTAAAGACGAGTTTCTCGTTTATCGAGAGTGAATTATGGTTTTGGTCCTAACTGTAGGAAGGTTTGACCAAACAGGAGTTTGAGGTGATCCTAACTGTAGTAAGGTTTGATCACTCGATTTGAAGGTGGACCTCTCGTTCATGGAAGGAATCGAGAGGAGATTTTGGCTGTGGTCCTAACTGTAAGAAGGTTTGACCAATTAGGAGGTTTGAGACGATCCTAACTGTAGGAAGGTTTGATCGCTCGATTTGTAAGTGGACCTCTCGTTCATTGGTGAGAATTTGAATGGGAGTTTCTTATTCATCACCTTGCTGTGGTGACTGGATTATCCCTAAGAATACACTATATGGATTTCTTTTGGGAACTTCCCGTTACATAAATCATCCACCCCCAGCTTCCTTTGCAAAACCGGGTCTGGTATTGTACTTAGTTGGGTGTTCGGGTTATCCTTAAGGATATATGATTCTCTAAGAACTTCCCGTTACATAAATCGTCCACCCCCAGCCTCCTCTGCTGAACTGGTTCGGACATTATTCTCAGCTACCTGACCGGGTTATCCTTAAGAATATTGACGTAATATTCTCCAGGAACTTCCCGTTAAAAGTGGGAAACAATTTAGACTCATATACCTATTGGAGTATGCAGGGAGCAGTTTAACCTCTTGCACCCGTTGGAGGATTGAGAAACAGTTTATACTCGTATACTCTTTAGAGTCTTAAGAAGCAGTTTATACTCTTATACTTATCGGAGTGGTGCCGTTCTCAACTGGCTTACCTTAGCGTTATGACGCCGGCTTCAACCAAGGTCTGAATACTATTCTTGAGAGTGAAGCAATCCTTGGTGGGATGAAGGACCCTCCTGTGGTATGCACAGTACTTTGGATCCGTCGTGTTGTCAGCTTCCTCCTGATTTGTGATAGGTGGTAGCTTGATCTTGTTACTTTCAAGGAGGGATTCGAAGATGGCTGGAACGTCTTCGTCCTTGAAAGAGTACTCTTTTTGGGGTCTCGGACCCGAAGTCTTTTGTTGCCCTCGGGATTGCTGTTGTGACGTTTGATTAGCACCATCAGCAGCTGCAGGTGATTTGCCTTTACCGCGAGAGGCAAAGTTCGAGTTCGGAGGATTAGCCGTCGGTCGGTTCCCCTCGGCCTTCTTCCTTCGGAGGAAGCGCTCAGCTTGTTCACCGCGCACCTTAAGTCTTTCCAAGTGTCAGACGGTGCTGTTCCCATTGCTTCCAACACATCCAGTGCAAGGTTGTTGTGGCAAGTCTGGAGAATGAACTCCTCAGTGATCGGGTCCCGACAATTCATCGCCTTGTTCCGGAACCTTTTGACGAAGGTGTCGACTAACTCTCCGTCCTTCTGCTTCTCATCGAGCAACGATCCGATAGATATCTCGGTGTCGTCGTCGAAGAAGTTAGCGAGGAACTCCTTGCTGGTTCGTTAGTGCTTGAATTTGTTGCTCATGCATTTCTCTCATACTCTGCATGGCCATCTGCATTTCGAACCTGAAGCTCTCTTGCTGTTTAGCCATGGCTTCTTCGAGCATCTTGGCCACTTGTTCCGCGCTTATTGTAGGCGTCAAAAAATGTTTACGGACATCCAAACACTTCTCAAGACAAAATAGAAGAACAATATACACGTCATCATGCAGCACTGTGGCGCGGCAGGACATGGTGCCGCGGCTAAGGCGCGGCAACCCATGGTGCCGCGGCTAAAGCGCGGCAGCCCATGGTGCCGCGGCTAAGGCGCGGCAGCCTAGGGTGCCGCGGCTTATATGTTAAAGGAGTGCTGTGGCGGTTACAAGGCAGTTATATGATGATTTTTTGAGGCCTACGTGGCAGCATATCAGAAATAGAACGTGTGCTGACGTGGACAAGCGGTTAAACCACGAAAAAAGTGGTTAAAAGTCGTGGGAGAGCGGTTTCAAGCACGATGAAACGTGCTGGTAACCGCCTCTTTGGCCGCGGCAGCCTGTACTGCCGCGCCAATAGCCGCGGCAGTATAGACTGCAGCGGCCAAAGAGGAAACACTTGGGCAGTTGTTTCGCCTCCGTTTCAACTGTGGTGCACTGAGACCCCTATAAATACCTCCCTAGACACGAAATAAAGAAGGGAGAGCAGATTGGAGCAGAAAAGGCTTGAGCTTTCGGTGATTTTGAGGAAGAGAGAGAGAATTTTCATCTTTCGTAAACAACGTTTGGTGAATCCTAGAGATCTAAGCTCAGACTTGATCTTTGGAAGAACGAACATCTTACATCGATAAGATATTCGTTTTCAAATCTTTACTTCGATAAACGAAGGAGAGATCCACAGCAAGACCAACTTTTGACGCAAACAAACTGGCGACCATAGTGGGAGCCAACGGTCTCGCTGCCGAGACCGTCGTGTTGCAGCCAATCAAGATTCCAGTTGAATCCATGGTCGAATACGAATTCGACCAAACCAAGTTTGAGGAATATCTCTCATCATCCTCTCCAAGATCTTCATTGTCTCGTAAGTACAAGAGGATCTCACCATTGAAGAAGACTTACATGCCAAAGAAGGCTAAAAGTGAAGACTTTCGCCCAATCGTTGTTGAGGCCTTGCCTCGCAACATTATCCCGGCGACCCCCAAAGCCGGAAGCTCTGCTCGTAATGATTCCACCCTAATTAAGGAGTTGTTCGATCGAAGTTCACCAACTCTGACGAAGAGGGCTCGTCAGAGGCGACGCCAACGCCGCGCTCGTCAATTAGTTAAAGTCTTAGAACAAACCGACGGAGTTCGTTATCATGCGGACTTAGAGTCGAGGAGACATCGAGTGATTCAGTTGTCTCAACGACCAATCACTCATGTCTCTGCTAAACTCACGACGGAGGAATTGACTATTGTCAAAAGGGCTCGTTCGACCCTCAAAGAACGTATACAAAAACGTCGTGCAAACGCTGCTCATGCCCGTGCTCTTTTACAACAAAGACAAGAAGGGAAGAAGGAAACAGTGTCTAAGGAAGCACCAAAGAATCACAAAGTATGGATCCCCAAATCCAAACTCGTACTAAAATCGGGTCTGCATAATCCAACTTGTGACCGCGGCAGTCTTCACTGTCGCGGCACATCCTTCAACCGCGGCAGTTTCCACTGCCGCGGCACGTCTTGCGACCGCGACGATCTTCCCTGCCGCGGTCAAAGAGAAGCTCCAAAGAGTTTTCCTTCAGCCCCATCAACGTCCATTCCTGGTCCGTATACTACAATCATAACTGTTCCATCACCAGGGAAGCCACGGTTCAGTCCTGACCTGTCAATATCCAAGATCACGATGGCGGATCGCCTCAGTCCCTCATCTGACGATCAAGACAAAGTTCCAGTTAAAGAACGCTTGGGTCCAGTGAACGAATCTCAGGAGCCCGTTAAGACACCGCATCCGCAAAGGGATGGTTCTAAATGTGTGACTCCTGACATAACCTTGGATCGCTCAAAGACAAAAATAAATTGTCCTGAGAATGCCAACAAGGTTTTACACCCCCAGAAGAAGACACATTCACCAAATGATATCGTCATACCTGGGAGGTCATGCCAACAGACGATATGATTTTTTGGCAATCATACCGATGAATCGTATTATCAAGTTTGGGTTGTGAATAATTTTTGAAAGAGAGTTATTCGAGAAAGAAACTCTCATTATTCCTGTGCGCGACTCGTTAAAGCAGCATTATCAGAATGTAACTGTTTTAAACGAGAAGCCATCTCACGAAGAGTCTCTGTATTGTCAAAGCCTAAGCCGAGACATTTCCGCAAGAGAAAATCAACTGCCCAAGATGATGAATTCCCTGAAGTCACCATCAACGTGGCTGATAAAAGAAAGTCAAAGCGGCATTCAAATGACTCAAATCCTGACTTTTCTCCCAGAGGAAAAGTCAATCCAAGAATTGCTCAAAGGATGTCTCGACTCCAATTAGGAGCCATCAGACGCAGAGATTACAAAAGAATGCAAGAAGGAATGTCCTCGGAGGATGAATTCTCGGACACTTGTTCTGCAATCGCTTCTGATGATACAACGTCTAGTACGGGACAAACCAGAGAAATACTCACAATCACCTCTGATCAATTTGCTCAAATGCTTCAAGAAGCTCTAGCGAAGCAACGTGAAGAAATTAGAGCTGAGATAAAGACAGAGATGGAGTTAGCTATTCAACAAATGAGAGAGTTGCTAACTCAACAACCTCAACCTCCTGAGTCCAGTCAGCGACCTGAATCTAGTCACCACACTCGGAATGTGGTAGATGACAGTGATCCAGAAGTGGATGAAGTCATTATGGCTGATACACCTCCCAATAGCAATAACGCTGGGGGTGGTTTAACACACCCTCCCAATAACGATATTGGGGGTGGTTCAATGGCACCTCTTACAGGGGGTGGTCTAACTCATTCTCCTCAACGTCCTTCAAATGAAGACATAGACGATGACGAGAAAATGAAAGAGCTTGAAAACAAAATCAACGCTTTGATGACGGCTCAAGAAGTGAAAAAGACGGGTATTCCATGTCCCTATCCAAGAGAATAGAATTCAATACCGTACCCGGCAAAATTCAACATGATTAACTTCACACCGTTTGACGGGAAGAACTCGCCTATTCAGCACTTGATTTATTTCAAGTCTCATTTGGGCATGATCTCTGGAAACGAGGCTTTAATGGTCCGGTCATTCGTTGGCACCCTTCGTGGGCCCGCCTTCGATTGGTACCGACGGCTCAAGCCAGGGAGCATCAATTGCTGGGATGACATAGAAAATTTGTTCCTCAGCAACTTCTTCGATGATGACACCGAAGTGTCAATCGGAACCCTTCTGGATGAAAAACAAAAAGACGAGGAGTTAGTCGACAGTTTTGTCAAACGCTTCCGTAACAAGGCAATGAATTGCAGAGATCCTGTTACAGAGGAGTTCATTCTGCAAACATGCCACAATAATCTCTCTATCGATGTCCTGGAAGCTCTGGGGGTCGTACCATCCAAAACTTGGAAAGATTTGAAAATGCGCGGTGAACAAGCTGAACACTTTCTTAAAAGAAAGAAAGCTGAGAGAAGCCAACCGACGACATCTGCAATCACTGGAAACGCGACTCCCGGTCCGAGGTTTCAAAAGGAGTATTCTTTTGAAGATGATGAAGCTCCAGCCATCTTGGAATACCTCCTCGCCAATGACAAAATCGAGCTACCACCTATTAAAGATCAGGATGGAGCTAAGAGGATTACGGATCCAAACTACTGTGCGTACCACAGAAGGGTTCTTCATCCCACCGAGATTTGCTTCGGACTCAAAAATAAAATCCAAGCATTAATTGACTCCGGCGTCATAATGGCGAAACAAGCCGATTAAAGACGACCTAACTCCATTGGATACACGAGTATAAACTGTTTCCCCAACTCCAGTGGGTGCACGAGTATAAACTGTTTCCCCACACTCCAAAGAGCATATGAGTATAAACTGCTTCTCGATTATCCAACTGAGTACAATGTTACACCCAGTTTTGTAAAGAAAGCTGGGGGTGGATAATTCATGTAACGGGAAGTTCCCGGAAGAATGTTAAATGTAATATTCTTAGGGATAACCCCGATCATTATGAACAAAGTGATAAACACTAAACTCCTACTATGACTTCCGAATACTCTTTTGCTGCTACAATGATTTTCGAATACTCTTTTGCTGAGATGAGATTCGATCACTTCTTTAGATCAATCTTCCCTCACAAAACTCTCATTTGGTCAAACCTTTAAACAGATAGGACTAAAGCCAAAATCCCCTCTCGATTCCTTCCATGAACGAGAGTTCCACAAGTTGAATGATCAAACCTTTAAACAGTTAGGATCATCTCAAAACTCCCACTCGGTCAAACCTTTAAACAGTTAAGACCAAAACCAAAATCCCCTCTTGATTCCTTACATGAACAAGAGGTCCACCTTCGATTTATGCAATCAAACCTATAAAAGTTAGGATTGTTTCCAATCTTATTCAGATTCTCTGAATAGAAATCCTACTTCAAATTTCCTTTGTACCAGGAGATAGAATATAAAATTCTTCCTCTCCATCATCGGGTTCATCTCTACCAACAAACAAGAGACCAGGAGATAGAATATAAAATTCTTCCTCTCCATCATCGGGTTCATCTCTACCAACAAACAAGAGACCAGGAGATAGAATATAAAATTCTTCCTCTCCATCATCGGGTTCATCTCTACCAACAAACAAGAGACCAGGAGATAGAATATAAAATTCTTCCTCTCCATCATCGGGTTCATCTCTACCAACAAACAAGAGACCAGGAGATAGAATATAAAATTCTTCCTCTCCAATTCTGGGTTTATCTCTACCAACAAACAAGAGACCAGGAGATAGAATATAAAATTCTTCCTCTCCAATTTTGGGTTTATCTCTACCAACAAACAAGAGACCAGGAGATAGAATATAAAATTCTTCCTCTCCATCATCAGGGTTCATCTCTACCAACAAACAAGAGACCAGGAGATAGAATATAAAATTCTTCCTCTCCGATTCTGGGTTCATCTCTACCAACAAAAAAGAGACCAGGAGATAGAATATAAAATTCTTCCTCTCCATCATCGGGTTCATCTCTACCAACAAAAAAGAGACCAGAATACTCCAATAGGTACACGAGTCTAAACTATTTCTCTTGGTCAAACCTTTAAACAGTTAGGACCAAAGCCAAAATCCCCTCTCGATTCGTTCCATGAACGAGAGGTCCACAAATTGAACGATCAAACCTTTAAACAGTTAGGATCGTCTCAAATTCCCATCTTGGTCAAACCTTTAAACAGTTAGGACCAAAGCCAAAATCCCCTCTCGATTCGTTCCATGAACGAGAGGTCCACAAATTGAACGATCAAACCTTTAAACAGTTAGGATCGTCTCAAATTCCCATCTTGGTCAAACCTTTAAACAGTTAGGACCAAAGCCAAAATCCCCTCTCGATTCGTTCCATGAACGAGAGGTCCACAAATTGAACGATCAAACCTTTAAACAGTTAGGATCGTCTCAAATTCCCATCTTGGTCAAACCTTTAAACAGTTAGGACCAAAGCCAAAATCCCCTCTCGATTCGTTCCATGAACGAGAGGTCCACAAATTGAACGATCAAACCTTTAAACAGTTAGGATCGTCTCAAATTCCCATCTTGGTCAAACCTTTAAACAGTTAGGACCAAAGCCAAAATCCCCTCTCGATTCGTTCCATGAACGAGAGGTCCACAAATTGAACGATCAAACCTTTAAACAGTTAGGATCGTCTCAAATTCCCATCTTGGTCAAACCTTTAAACAGTTAGGACCAAAGCCAAAATCCCCTCTCGATTCGTTCCATGAACGAGAGGTCCACAAATTGAACGATCAAACCTTTAAACAGTTAGGATCGTCTCAAATTCCCATCTTGGTCAAACCTTTAAACAGTTAGGACCAAAGCCAAAATCCCCTCTCGATTCGTTCCATGAACGAGAGGTCCACAAATTGAACGATCAAACCTTTAAACAGTTAGGATCGTCTCAAATTCCCATCTTGGTCAAACCTTTAAACAGTTAGGACCAAAGCCAAAATCCCCTCTCGATTCGTTCCATGAACGAGAGGTCCACAAATTGAACGATCAAACCTTTAAACAGTTAGGATCGTCTCAAATTCCCATCTTGGTCAAACCTTTAAACAGTTAGGACCAAAGCCAAAATCTCCTCTCGATTTGTTCCATGAACGAGAGGTCCACAAATTGAACGATCAAACCTTTAAACAGTTAGGATCGTCTCGAATTCCCTTTTGGTTAGGACCAAAACCAAAATCCCCTTTCGATTCCTTCCATGAACGAGAGGTTCACTTTCAGTTGAATAATCAAACCTTATGACAGTTAGGATTATTCAAACCCGTCCAGATTCTCCAAGTGGAGATCCCACTTTGAGTTTCGTTTGCATTAGGAGATAGAATATAAAATTCTTATTCTCCGATTTTGGGTTCATCTCTACCAACAAAAAAGAGACCATGAGATAGAATATAAAATTCTTCCTCTCCATCATCGGGTTCATCTCTACCAACAAACAAGAGATCAGGAGATAGAATATAAAATTCTTCCTCTCCATCATCGGGTTCATCTCTACCAACAAAAAAGAGACCGGAATACTCCAATAAGTACACGAGTCTAAACTGTTCCCCTACCCTCAACAGAAAGTTTCTGGAGAATATTAATATGAATATTCTTAAGGATAACCTGACGAACTCTCAAAGGACAAACGAGCATCAATATGGAAATACCAGCCTCGATTCAAAATTTCAACAACGGTTCAGCGATAAACGCAATGCCGAAGAAGTATTAGCTATTCTATAAAGAACTGAATAGACTAATGGATGAAGAGATCAAGAGCCGAAGCTATTTTATAGACTCCTCTCCACGATCTATTCAATCAAGCATTGAAGGGATTGCAGATAAGATCTGTCTTATCCAAAGTATCCCAGACTCCTCTATAAAAGAATGAGTCTGGAATACTTTGGAGGGGGTATCTGTAGACGTCGAAAAATGCTTACAGACATCCAAATACCACTCAAAGCAAAGAGGAGACGATAAACGCTGCTCTCTTAATCAGAAGGGAATGATTCAAAGGAAGTGAAACAACATGGAAGAACATGTACACACCAACAAACAGCGTTTGGTGTCGCGGCTCCAGCGCGGCAGTTCATGGCGCCGCGGCCATGGCGCGACAGCCCATGGTGCCGCGGCTATGGCGCGGCAGCCTATGGTGCCGCGGCTATGGCGCGACAACCTATAGTGCCGCGGCTATTATAGGAGAGTGCTGTGGTGGTTACAAGACAGTTGTACGATGATTATTTAAAGCCCACGTGGCGGCATATCAGAGATAGAACGTGTGCTGGCGTGGACAAGCAGTTAAACCACGAAAAAGGTGGTTAAAGGTCGTGGGAGAACGGTCCGCGGCTATTATAGGGGAGTGCTGCGACGGTTACAAGACAGTTGTACGATGATTATTTAAAGCCCACGTGGCGGCATATCAGAGATAGAACGTGTGCTGGCGTGGACAAGCAGTTAAACCACGAAAAAGGTGGTTAAAGGTCGTGGGAGAACGGTTTCAAGCACGATGTAACGTGCTGGTAACCACCCCTTTGGCCGCGGCAGGCCACACTGCCGCGCTTGGCCGCGGCAGCCTATACTGCCGCGCCAATAGCCGCGGCAGTGTAGACTGCAGCGGCCAAAGATGGTTCGTCTGATCGGTTATTTCGCTTCCATTTCAACTGTTATGCATTGCTACCCCTATAAATACTTCCCTAGACACGAAATAAAGGGAAGAGAGCAGATTAGAGCAGAAAAGGCTAAAGCTTTTGGTGAATTAGAGCAAAAGAGAGAATCTTCCTTCTTTACAAACATCTTCAAGAAGCTTTTGACGATTCCTAGAGATCTAAGCTCTGACTTGATCTTTAGAAGAGTGAATATCTTACATCGATAAGATATTCGCTTTAAATTCTTACTTCGATAAACGAAGGAAGAATCATTAAACCCCTCACGGTTCAATCAGAATCTGTGATTTGGTGGTCCACGAGTCAAAGCGCTCCCGGCACAGGCAAAGATCCCACGCAAGCAGCGATCCAAACAACGATCCTGCGTTTGTTTCTAAAAAGTTGTAATTTTTATTTTGTTGTGTAAAAGAGGTCTTATAAAAAGACTATCTCTTTTGAATTTGTTGTAATCGACCGAAGATATAATGAATTCCATAACAAAACCAACTTTTAACGCAAACAAGCTGGCGACCACAGTGGGAGTTTGTGCAAAAGAGGGCTGATTAGAGAGCATCCAAGAGGGCTGATGAGAGAGCATTTTGGAGCAGAGGAGGCTTGAACTTTCAATGATTTTGAAGAAGAGAGAGAATTTTCACCCTTTGACAAGCATCATTCGGTGATTCCTAGAGATCTAAGCTCAGACTTGATCTTTGGAAGAACGAACATCTTACATCGATAAGATATTCGTTTTCAAATCTTTACTTCGATAAACGAAGGAGAGATCCCTAAACAACCTCTCGATCTACGAATCGGTGGTCCACGAACTAAAGCGTTCCCGGCACAGGCAAAGTCCCACAAAAGCAGGAGTTAATAAACAATTTTTGTGTTATTTTTTCGAGAGTTGTATTTTTACTTATTTTCATTGTAATTTCCTGTAAACACATCAAAGTTTAATGGAATCGACAATGGAGTCAACTTTCGCTGAAAACAACCAGGAGATAGAATATAAAATTCTTCCTCTCCGATTCTGGGTTCATCTCTACCAACAAACAAGAGACCAGGAGATAGAATATAAAATTCTTCCTCTCCGATTCTGGGTTCATCTCTACCAACAAAAAAGAGACAAGGAGATAGAATATAAAATTCTTCCTCTCCATCATCGAGTTCATCTCAAGCAACAAAAAAAAACCATATTACTCCAATAGGTACACGAGTCTAAACTGTTTTCCTACCATCAACAGGAAGTTTCTGGAGAATATTACTCAGAATATTCTTAAGAATAACCTGATTGCCTCCCAACGGGTATATGAGGTTAAACTATTTCCCGAACACTCCAATAAAGTATATGAGTATAAACTATATCTACATTCTTCAATAGTAGTTCTAATTCAAGACTTCGACGACGGTCACGCGATAAACGCAGCATCAGAGGAATTTTAGCTATTCTACAAAGCACTGAATAGGCTAAAAGATAAAGAAGTCAAGAGTTGAAGCCATTCACAGGTCCTTCTACACGATCTTCTCAATTAAATACTGAAGGGATTGCAAATAAGACTTATCTTATCCAAAGTGTCCCAGACTCCTCTATAAAAGAATGAGTCTGAGATACTTTGGAGGGGGTATCTGTAGACGTATAAAAATATCTATAGGTATGAATATACCTATCTAAGTCAAATGAGATCTTCCAAAGCCAAAGGAAGCAAAGAAACATGTGAAACAACATAGAAGAACAATATGAACACCCACGACAAGAAACACTGACGCCTATTTGCGCGGTAGTGGAAGGTGTTGTGCACACAAACAGAGTGATATTTCTATGGGAATTTGTAGATTTCTTCGATAGCTTTCCAACGCATCTTGGATCACCTCATTCCGACATCGGACGAGGAAGTTAGAGCCAAAATACCCGAGAGGTCGCAAACTACATCGAAGGTGCGCGGCAGTGTACACTGCCGCGGAGCACACAAACAGAGTGATATTTCTATGGGAATTTGTAGATCTCTTCGATAGCTTTCCAACGCATCTTGGATCACCTCATTCCGACATCGGACGAGGAAGTTAGAGCCAAAATACCCGAGAGGTCGCAAACTACATCGAAGGTGCGCGGCAGTGTACACTGCCACGGAAACAGCGCGACAGTACAAGGTGTCGCGCAAATAAACATAGTGAAGCGCCAATGGGAAGTTGTAGAGCTCTTCAATAGCTTTCTAACGCATCTTGGATCATCTCATTCCGACATCGGACGAGGAAGTTAGAGCCAAAATACCCGAGAGGTCGCAAACTGCATCGGAGGTGCGCGGCAGTGTATACTGCCGTGGTAATATATTACACATTTAAGCCATTATATGATCCAAATCTGAAGAAGCTCAAAAGACAAAAGTTGTAGATCTCTTCGTCAGCTTTCCAACGCATCTTGGATCACCTCATTCCGACATCGGACGAGGAAGTTAGAGCCAAAATACTCGAGAGGTACGTGGCAGTAGTAACTGCCGCGGCAATGCGCGACACCACGTACTGTCGCGGCCACTGGGAAGCTGAACACGTTATTTTTGACAGTTTTCTCGAGTTTTGTACAGCTCACATGGCTTATTAACTGCTGGGGGTCACTTATGAATGTGGGGGAAGTAGTTACAAGCGAAAATCATGCCCACTAACCTCATAAAAAGATGGTATTTAAGTAGTGGGACGGCGGTTACAAAAGAGGGCTGATTAGAGAGCATCCAAGAGGGCTGATGAGAGAGCATTTTGGAGCAGAGGAGGCTTGAACTTTCAATGATTTTGAAGAAGAGAGAGAATTTTCACACTTTGACAAGCATCATTCGGTGATTCCTAGAGATCTAAGCTCAGACTTAATCTTTGGAAGAGTGAACATCTTACATCGATAAGATATTCGTTGTCAAATCTTTACTTCAATAAACGAAGGAGAGATCCCTAAACACCCTCACGATCTTTGAATCGGTGGTCAACGAGCCAAAGCACTCACGGCACAGGCAAAGTCCCACAAAGCAAGAGTTGATAGATAATTTCTGTGTTATTTTCTCGAGAGTTGTATTTTTGCTTATTTTCATTGTAATTTCCTGTAAACACATCAAAGTTTAATGGAATCGACAATGGAGTCAACTTTCGCTGAAAACACTTATCATGAATGACTCGCGGGGTTGTCCATCGCTGGATACCGTGTTATCTGATGCGATAGCAGAGCAGGAATCCGATTCTTCATCTTCCGACGGTAATCTTGTCCGAACCCTACCATAAGTTCCTTGTATGATGGCTCTGGACTGCAGACGGGTCATCCGCCAGGGTACTTCCAGAATCGACTCGGGATTATCCTGTGTCGACGTCCTTTTGCTGGTTTGCCGGAAACGCCTAGGCCTTGTTTTCGTCGTTTCAGTACTGAGCCTTTCGAAAACCGAAACTCTTTCGGGGACCGTCTTGATGCAGTTGCACTCAGACAATACCGCTCGAATGAGTTTGGAACAGGGGCATTGAGTTTCTGGTCGTTGGGGACTCCTCTTTCTGGTTTTCTTCGTGCTCTCATCACGATAGTACAACTCGTCAGTTTGAAAGTCAGAGTAACCTATCGTACGTCGGCACGACTTCTCGGGTGTAACGTTATCGTCATCAGACGACAACGTTTCCTTCTGAGGACGGACTACCTTCTTTGGGCTCTCAAGAGTCACGCGCCTCGAGACATGCCTTTTTGGGCGTGAGTTCTTAGCGGGCTCTTGGACTTCGATGCGCAAATTAGTGCGTGCAGTTGCCTTGAGCTCATTGTCACGTTGGAGGTGACGGCGACCCCCAGCGTGTTGAGTCGTTCGGGGCTTCTTCAGTGGGCCCAAACGTTCCTGAACTGGAACTTTGCCTTTTTCATCGGGAATTGGACCGAGGCGCTCCAAGACTGACTTCCTTTTCTAGGATGGTCCTGCGGGATCTCCCGGAGCAGTTGTGGAAATCATCGGCGGTTTGGATTGATTCGCCGGAAGTTGAACTTTCGACGGCTGCAGTTGACGCTCTTGGGTCTGAACCGCCGCTTCAGACTTCGGCCTCCAAACTTTGCTGGTTGATGGCGGCTTCTTGGCCACCTCTTTCTGCAACTTCCTACGGGCTTCTTCAGCTTGAGCCCGTGCCTGCGCTGATAGTGCGCGGCGCTTGCGAATGAGCTCCTCCAGCGTTTCTTCAGATCCGCGTTGTAGCGAATCCCGTCAACGGACTCCATGGCCTTTGCGAACTGTTTCGCAAGGCGTTGACGTTGCCTTTGGCGGGCTCTCTTCGAGAGAGTCACCACGCCCCCTGCGGCAGAAGGGTTGGCCAGAGTAGTTCGACCTGGTTAGGATTTGGAGGAAACTCACCCGATGCAACTTTGGCATCCAACAGGGCGAGATCTTCGTTGGTGTTTTCGACGTCTTCATACCAACGAGTTTTTCTCCTGGAGGAGAGCTTCTTGGACTTGCGGGGGGAGGTTGATCCGGACGAGGACGACAAGTATTCCTCGAACTTCTGCTGGTCGAACTCGTATTCGACCTCCTCCACGACGGGATGAGATTCGTGGCTGGCGACGCTAGATTCTCGGCAGCGAGATCGCGGTCCGCACTGTGGTCCGTCAGATTGTTCGCGGGAAAATCGTTTGCTTTCTTCATTGAATTTATTGGTTATCTTGAATAACTGTTTTTCGGTTAAAGTCGCGGTCTTTTTTTAGATCTCGGTTAGAACGAAATCAAGAAAAAAGAAAATATACGACTTTGCCTTTTACAGCTTTCCTTTGGAACAAATCGAAGATGTGTTTTTGTTGGTCTCTTGGGCTTGTGTTGGTTCTTTGCCGAGCCGGGGTTAATGCCGTGACACGCGATCTAGATGCGTCGATCTACAACGATTCTGACGGGTATTATTCCCGCGAATGGGAAATAATAGGCCGGGGGCGGATTAATTCACAAGGATATAATCGGCCGCCTTAGTTCATCGGGATCAAGGCCGCAGCTTTGATCGCGGAGTGTGATCTCGTGTAGATCTCAGATCTGATGCTTTACGGCTCTCTCGACTCCTGCGCTTTTTGTGCGGCGGACGCTCGCCGAGAAGCAGATCTGATATCTTCAAGTCCTGCAGTCTTCAAAACTCCAGCTCGATCTTCAATCCGGCCGAGTTTTCGGTCTGGCAAAGTTCCAGCCTCTGAAAGATGAACCAGCCCTTGGCCTATTTACTAGGCACCAGGATGCTGTGCCTAGGCCACAGATCTGGGCTGAGGTGGCTCGGCCACCGAGCCACCCTAGGGTGGCTCGGCCTTGGCCGAGCCACCCCAAGGTGGCTCGGCTTTGGCCGAGCCACCCTGGGGTGGCTCGGCCTTGGCCGAGCCCCTCAGGGTGTTTGGGTTCCGTTATTTTATCGTTGTTCCTGTTTTGTCCGTGATTCGGTTGTGCGGTTAATTTGTCTGGACTCGATTTGTTGACCTGATTTGGCAGTAAATCTGATTCCTGATTTGGTAGTAAATCTGATTCCTGATTTGGCAGTAAATCCACTTTTGAGTTCGAGTCCGAAACCGATCTTGATTCGGTCGTGATTCATCCGAGTCCGCTCTTATTTGGATGACTCGTTGACTCCCCGAACCGTTGGCTTGATTCCGCACGCGAATGGATGTATTCCGTTGCTTGCATGCGATTCGTCAACCTCGTCGCCTCGTTGGTTCGTCGGTTTGTGCCGAGCTGTGCTAAGGGACCTATAAGCAATTTTATACGCCTACAGAAACTAGTTCCTAGACCTAACAATAATCATGTTATTGGAACTAAATGGGTTTTTAGGAACAAACTTGATGAACATAGCATAGTCACGAGAAACAAAGCTCGTTTAGTTGCCCAAGGATACAATCAAGAGGAGGGCATAGACTATGATGAAACATTTATACCGGTTGCAAGGTTGGAATCCATTAGAATGTTCTTAGCCTTTGCAAGTTTTAAAGATTTTAAATTATATCAAATAGATGTGAAAAGTTCCTTTTTAAATGGTTTTATAGAAGAGGAAGTATATGTTGAGTAACTCCCCGGTTTTATGGATCATTCATTTCCTAATCATGTTTACCGGGTTCAAAAAGCTTTATATGGGTTAAAACAAGCTCCTAGAGCTTGGTATGCTCTCCTCTCTAGTTTTCTTCTTGAAAATGGTTTTTTTAAAGGGTAAATTGATAATACACTTTCTGTGAGAAAAAAGAAAAATGTTTTTATTTTAGTTCAAATATATGTTGATGATATCATTTTTGGTGCCACTAATGAAGCTTTATGCAAGGAATTTTCTAAAGTTATGTAAGATCATTTTGAGATAAGCATGATGGGAGAGCTCACTTTCTTTCTCGAGCTCCAAGTCAAGCTAACTAAGGATGAGATATTCGTTTTTCAAAGTAAGTATGCTAGAGAATTGGTAAAAAATTTTGGATTGGAGAATTCTTAGCATGCACAAACTCCCATGAGTACAAGTATCAAGCTTGATGCAGATGATAGCGGTGAGGATGTAGACCAAAAACTTTACTGATGTATGATAGGTAGTCTTCTTTACCTTACCGCTAGTAGACCCGATATCATGTTTAGTGTGTGTGCATGTGCACGTTTTCAAGCTTCTCCTAAAACGTCTCATTTAATTACAGTTAAAAAATTATTAAATATGTCAATGGTACAATTGATCTTGGTTTATTTTATCCAAAAAGCACCTCTTTTGATCTTTATGGTTTTTGTGATGCTGACTTTATCGGATATAAGGAGATCGTAAGAGTACGAGTGGTACATATCAATTTTTGGGTAACTCTCTTGTCTCTTGGGCTTCCAAGAAACAAAATTGTGTTGCCTTATCCACTACGGAAGCGGAATACATTGCCGACGGCTTATGTTGTACCCAACTTTTATGGATGAAACAAAGTTTAGTTGACTATGATTTGTAATTTCAAAATACAAATTTTTTTTGTGATAACACTAGTGCTATAAACATTTCAAAAAATTCCGTTTTGCACTCTAGAACCAAGCATATTGATGTGCGCCATCATTTCTTACGCGATCATGTAGAGAGGCAAGATGTATTCCTTGTTTATATTAACACTAAATTTAAATTAGCGGACATCTTTACCAAACCTCTTAGTGAAGAATATTTTTGTCGCATAAGAAATGGTTTGGGTTTATGCAATATGTAAACAATTTTGCTTGTTTGCTTGGTTAGTTGCACTTCATATGTATTTTTTGCATGTTTACTACTTCATATACCTCATTTTGATGGTGACAAAGGGGAAGAGAAATCTCCTCATTTGTGCACATAGTTAGGAAGAGCTCATAGATAGGGGGAGCTACTATCTATAAGCTATATTTATTTCGCTCCAATATAATCGTTGGTTGTCATCATAAAAAAGGAGAAGATTGTTAGTCCTTATGTTTTAATGATGATTTACAACTACTATTATCGGTACTAATTGCTTATTGAGTGATTTTATAGATAATATAAATATCAAGCTAGTTAGTACCATTTATGGAGGATTGGATGGAATATGAGCTATAACGACGATATCTAAAGGAGGAGGAGGCAAAGTGATGAAGCAATGTTTATCAAGAACACTAAACGCTATGAGAAGCTTCATCAATTCTAAAGCAATGATGAAGCAATGTTTATCAAGAACACTAAACGCTATGAGAAGCTTCATCAATTCTAAAGCAATATCAAGACTCAAGAATGAGAAGCTTCATCAATTCTAAAGCAATATCAAGACTCAAGAAATGTATTTCTATGTGAGAGATATTTGATATTTTTATTTTCTCTCTAGTGCTAAAATGTAGGCAAGCAGTTACAGATTTAATTTGAAGCTATTGGGATATCACGCACATATTTTCATACTCATAGTTTTGACGGTTTTATCAAAATACGTTTTTCACAAGTATGAGGACCTATTCGCAAAATTCCTTTCCAAAACAGTTTGTTTTTAGTGTTTAAAACATTCTACAAAGTTATACAATTTTTAGAAAACATTTGAGTATTTTCACAAATTTTATAAAGTGTCAAAAACTATTTTTAAACATGTATCAGCCTGTGTCAATTCGCGGTCGACCATCACAGTCGACCGCGCCAGTGTATTTCCCTCAGGAGTCAGCAAAAACATGTGCGGTCGACTGTGGCAATCGACCGCCTCTATTACAGAGAGCTCGGGAATTCCTGCGGTCGACCGTCACGATCGACCGAACTGATTACAGAAACTTTCTGGAGTTGCCACGGTCGACCGCCGCGGTCAATCATAGACAAAACAGAAACTTTTCTCAGCTTTGTAAACCTGCGCGGTCGACCGCGAAATTCTCACGATCGACCGCCGATCGCCCAACGGCTCTTTTTGGTACAAAATCAGAAAATCTGATTCTTTGTTTTTTGGGAGATTTGGTTGGGGTTTTGGCTGCTGTTCTTCTTCCTATTTAAACCCTCTTTTCCCCCCTTCTTCAGTGTATCTAAGCTCATTGTAAATCCCTTGTGTTTTGTTTATTGTTTTCAAAAGAGCCTAAATTTTCATTCCTGTTCTTCACTGTTTTCTAAGCTCACATCCCAAGTTTCAAGTGCAATCTTTCTCCTTGCCATAGGGCTATTGTAAAGAGAGATATTTTACATTGTTTACTACTGTTGTGAGCTTGATCTCGTGGAGATCAATTGTGTGGTTGTGAGATCTCGTGGATATCATTGTGTAGAAGAAGTTTCGGCTTTCAAACCGGGTTGTGTAGTGGATTCTCCTCGAGAGTAGGGAGCGTGGACATAGGTCAGCGGACTAAACCTCGTGAACACAGCGCACGTCACTTGGATAACGATTTCTAACCTTATCTCTTTTCATTTTTTGGTGTATTGCATTGTCTTAATTTTATTACCCAATTATTGTCTTAAGACCCTAATCACCCCCCCAGGGTCTAACATATTATACACATTTTTAATACATTATATACACTATATTATATAATAAACTATATAATCATATAAAATAATACAATAATATATGGTATTGGCCAAACTAGCTTTGACATAACAAACTCTCCAAAGTATTTTGGAAACATTTTTGGAGAAAGAACACCATGGCGTTGTTTTTTCTAAGAAAAACACCATTAAAAAATCATCGTGATATCCAAACGAATACCCCACAAGTTCTCAATCCAGATTTTAACATGAGGAGAACCTTCATACTAAGAACAAGAGCTAAAGTATCAACTTTAATCGCATGGACTATATCATTGACTCTTCTAGATTTATTTTGGAATCTCCTATAATTTCTCTCCTCCCAGACATGGTAAACTGTAGCAGCTGGTAACACAGCACGGGTAACCCTCTTTTTGATTGCATTCCCCTTAATATGAGCAGCAAATCACTGAACTCAGAGGGTACCTACCCAATTTGAGATGATAGCAGAGAATGGACAATGGAAAAACAGATGCTCTATACACTCCTTAGCTTGATTGCATGAAATGCATTTACTTTTAGCCACAATATCAAGATGCATCAATTTGCATTGTGTTACCAAATGCCTCGACATTGCAAGCCACAGCACAAAGCTATGCCTAGGAACTGATACATTGCTCCATGAGCTTGAAAGATAAGATTATACAAGATTTTGGCCAGATAAACCTTACCTCCAGCAACCCAATGAGAGAATCTTGAAATCACAGCATCTGCAGATCCACAAATAGCAACCATCCAGTCTATAGTCCGCAACACTTCCTTTCAAAACCATGAACCGACAGCTCTAGGCTGAGCTTTGCCAAATTGAGTGTCTCTTGAGGTAATGCTCATGCAACCATTTAATCCACAATACGTCCTTCTTTATATGAATAACCCACAATATCTACGCCATGGTAGCTTTATTCCAATCCGCTGCGCTCATTAGACCAAGACCACCAAGCATTTTCGGTAAACAATCATTCTCCCATGCCAACAGATGCACCTCGCGTGTGAAACCCCTCACGTTCACCCCAAATGAAGGAATTACAGATTTTATCAATAAGTTTCACAGTTCTCGTAGGAAGTAGGTGTTGGATTTAAATCTAATTAAATCTATTTGTGGGTACATATGATTAATCTGTGTATATTGCTATCCTTCAGGATAACCCACTAAAGTAATCAATTAATTTGGGTTAATAGATATTTAAATAAGTTATGGGGTTATATGTGCAGATACCAGGTTGTAATTGTAATTTGATGAGGGGCCAAATTACAAATATACAACACCTATAAATAAGGGGTTATGGTCCCTAATCTAGGGTTACATTCTCTAATTCTCTTCACCCCCATCTAGAGAGAAATTTGGCTAGAGAAACCCTAAGGTTAGAAGATCCAAAACCCATCTCAAGTTTAATCTATGGATTCAGGTATAAGCTTCCGCTCTTTTCTTTTGATTCTTGTAAATCTCTTTGAATTAATCATGGCTTTATGGTTTAGATCTCAAGTTTTTATAAGATCTACAAGTGGTATCAGAGCCACCTTGATTTGTTCTAAGAGATTAAGATTAAAATTAGGGTTTTTGATCTTAATTGTTTTGGATTTAGTTTTGTTCACGGATGAACAGTAACGGCTGGTGAAATTTTTCCCGGATGAACAGTAACGTGTTTTTTTAGATGAGCAGTAAATAAAAAATCACTGGTGAACAGTAAAGTTTTTTATTTTTTGGATTTTTTCTTTGATTTTTCTTGGATCTGGATCAAGAAAACTCATTTTTTTTCGATTCTGGATCTGTTTTGAAATAAAATCGAAAAATTCTTTTGGATCTATTGTGTTTTGGTCGTTGATCCCGTGCTCCTCGCTAGCGAAGTATCGATGGCGGCCTCGCCCTCGACTCCGACGGCGACAGCGGCGTTAGGAAACCCTAGGGTTTTGACCTTTTGGGTGCAGGAGCAACGACGGCGGCGGTTTCAGTTTTAACCCTCTAAGGGTTCATGCTTGAAAACGTGCGGGAATTAAGGAGGTGGTTACCTCAAATTTTGGCGAAGCTGAAAGCTTCAAACGAACTTCGCGTTCGTTCTCAAGTGAGCATCGCGCTCAAATTTAACCGAACTTCGTGTTCGTTCTCAAGTGAGCATCGCACTCAAATCAAACGAACCTCGCGTTCGTTCTAAGGTGAGCCTCGCGCTTAGTTCTAAGGTGAGCCTTGCGCTCAATTTAAATGAACTTCGCGTTCGTTCTAAGGTGAGCCTCGCATTCAGTTCTAAGGTGAGCCTCGCGCTCAATTTAAACAAACTTCGCGTTCGTTCTAAGGTGAGCCTCGCGCTCAATTTAAACGAACTTCGTGTTCGTTCTAAGGTGAGCCTCGCGCTCAGTTCTAAGGTGAGTGATACGGCATAAACATGTACCAAAAAGGTTGCAAGTGCACAACCATGTCAAGTTATAGTATTTAAGATATCGATCCCACGAGGAATGTGTTTTGTAGGAGAAAATATAAAATCGGTTCTTATGTTGTGTGCGTGACAAGTAGGAGTGATAAGTGAATATGATTGTGAAGAGATTGAAAGAGTGAAAGTGGTGTGTAAATAGGTGCAAAGTGTAAATGAGAGTGAGTATGAACAATAAGGTGAGAAGGAAAAATGAATAAAATCAAGAAACAAATAAAAAATTCAAGAATGAAGAACAAAATTCTAGAATAAAAGAAAATGTAAGAAATTAAAGATGGTGGATTCAATTATAGATATGGGTAATTTAAAATTAAACCCACTTCTTAGAAAAGGGTGATTCCCTAGAGGGTTATAGCCTAAAGGCGAATCAAACAAAATAAAAATAAACAAAAAGAAAAACTAAACCCAAGAGGGTTCTAGCCTCAAGGTGAATAGTATAAGAAATTAAAATCTAACTACAAAATAAAGTGCAAAATCTAAACTACAAAATAAAATTGCAAGAATTAAATGCAAGAAAATAAATCTACTCTATAAGCATGAAATAAATCTAAGGCAAGAGGGTTCTAGCCTCTTGGCTATTTAACAAGAAAATAAAATCTAAACTACAAGCATAGAAATAAATCTACACTAATAAGCAATAAAAAGGAAATAAAAGAGAAAAAGGAAAGAAAATGCAAACCTCTAAATAATTCTTCATCTCCATCTTCATCATCCAACAAAGAGAAGAAATATTTAATATGAGCCATTGGATTTGTCTTGAGCCCCAAGCCACAATCTCCACCTTTGAATTTGCTTTTTGTTCTTCTCTAGCCCAAATATAGGAGGTCCAATTGATTTTCATTTACAAATCCGGTCCAAAGCAAAATAAATCAAAGCTGCAGCCCAAGTAGCAAACAAGTCTGGTCTTCATCATGTTATTTTTTTGTGATTATCAAAACTGCAGCAACCCAAAGAAAATCCGGTCTATCCAAAATTAAATCAATTGCAGCCCATTCGAAGTCTACAACAACTTGTGATTTTCAGCCCATTCTAATCAATTTCCAACTCCACCTCAAGTCCAATGGAGAAATCAAAGCTGCAGCAACCTCATCCAAGACCGGCCCATGATCCATTCATTTATTTGAGAAATGCATTTGATTTTCGGCCCACTGCAGCAGTCTAAGTCCGGACATGATTGGGGCACTTTTTGCAACCCTTTGGTGTAATCAATTTTCTTGATGGGCTTTGGGCCTTTGTGGCTTCTTCTTGAGCATGATGTGTAGGAGGATTTTTGGCCTTGCTTCAAAGCATTCATTTGTGGGCTTTTGCTTGATGGACTTCTAAAATACTACAAAATAGAGAAGAGAGATTTTTAAGGGGTTTTTACATTTAATAATATTTATTTATATATTTATTCATTTATGTGCAAACTAAGCTAACAACAATTATTAATGGTATATTTATTCATGTAAAATAGATAATGAGGATATAAAATTATAATAAAAATATGATTATCAAATACCCCCACACCTAAACTTTTGCTAGTCCTCTAGCAAAGAAAATAAAAAGAAAATCCTAACTCACTTTCGCAGGAATCGCGGTTGTATTTAGCGCATACAACAAGCCTTTAAACCCCTAGGTTACCCTAGTGGACGAGTTGTAGTCTCGTGAGGGTTTGCAGTGAATATACCCACAAAATTCGGTCAACTTGCCAAATTAAAGAAGTCAGTAAATAACTAAATTCACTTGATAACTTTTAGATAATCTAATTGGAGCCAGTTATCACTCAAGAAAATATTTTTATATATAACTCTAAGGTATATTTTCAAGAAAATCTTCTCATTGTAGCAATACAAAACCAAGCCAGACTTAGAAATTTAATTTAAAAGTTTTGAAAAGAACATGCTAACTCTTTGTTTTAAATAATTTTCAAGTTGCTTGATTTAAAATATTTTCCAAGACCATATATACAACTATAAAACATTTATTAGTTTTTTTTAATAATTTTTTTTTCTCTTTCTCCCTTGGTGATTTTTTCTATTCTACTTTAACGGGCTTTCTAAGTGACCATTTAACGAGTTTTGGGCCAATGGATCCCAACCCAAATGGGCTTAGGTCATTAAGTATGGAAATACTCCTTGGGCTTAATTACTCGGTCAGCTTAGGCTTAATAAGATAGAATCACCTTGAATTAAAGAGTTTTTTTTTCTTTTTGGTGCCCATTTTTCACACTCTTCTTTTGTAATTTTTTTTTCTTTTGTATATGTATATATATTTTGAAAATATGTAAATCAAGACACTTTGAAAAAAAATTATTTTCAACTCTAAGTTAAGCATGCAAAAATTTTATTATTTTAAATAAAAGTCCAAGTTAAGGCTTAAGTAAAGTATACTACTTTGAAAATCATTTCTTAAGAAATTTATTTAGAGTTATCATAAAAGGTGAACTTAAGTAAATAACCAACTAAAGATTAGAAAATTTCAAATTTTCTTTTTTTTTCTTTTTTTTCTCTTTTTTTTTCTTTTTCTTTTAAGCAACTGAACAAGAAACTCTCAAATGAGAGAAGAATAAATTCTTTTTATTATTCTGAAATAAACAAAATAAACAATGTAGAATGAAATATTCAACATGAAGAGTTCCTGTTCTACATTGAATCCTACCTTACTGTTGAAAATTCTTCCCCGGATTTTAAACAAATTCAGAATGATATAATCAATAATGTGAATTTTTAAGCATTTCGGGGTGTTCAATAATTCTTGCAACAAGGTAAGGTAGGTATTATTGGTGTCATGCATTTTGTATTTCTTAATGAACTTAGACTCTTGTACTGTGAAGTTTTGTTTTCTAACAACCAATTCTTCTGTGAAGTTCTGAAAATTTGGTTGTTGATTATTCTCCAAGAATCTAAGTTCATCAAGAAAGAGTTCTTCAAAATTTAATTCAAAGCAGCAAATGTTTAACACAGTTTTATTATTCTCAAGGACCTGATCTGCTTCTTCTAAAAACTCTAACTCTTCATCAAAAATTTCCTCAAAACTTAAATCACACTCTTCTTCTTCTTCTTCTTCTTCTGATCTTTCCTGAATGTAGTTTATTTCTAGAGGCTGATTATTTGGTTGGTCCCCTGGATTAAAAATGTTGAGATCAGCAGTCAAATTCCCAAAGGACAGCTTCATTTGACCAGTTCTACAGTTGATGAGAGCATTAGAAGTGGCTAAGAACGGTCGTCCTAAGATGACAGGTGTCTGTCCTTTGGGATTGGAAACAGGCTGTGTTTCCAAGACTACAAAATCTACTGGAAAAATAAAATCTCCAACCTTAATCAGAACATCCTCTAACTCACCCATAGGGACCTTGACAGATCTATCAGCCAACTGTAAGGTGCATTTGGTTGGGTTCAGTACACCTAGACCCAATTGCTGATAGACTGAATATGGAAGCAAATTGACACTGGCCCCTAAGTCTAAAAGCGCCTTATCAATGTGAGTATTACCAATGATACATGAAATGATGGGGGAACCTGGATCTTTACGTTTCAAAGGTATGGGATTTGATAGCATTTCACTGATATTGGCGGCTAAAAAGACTTTCTTTGGAACATTTATTCTCCTCTTCTTAGTGCACAATTCTTTTAAAAATTTAGCATAAGATGGAATTTGTTCAATTACATCTAAGAGAGGAATGTTGACCTTAACCTGCTTGAATGTCTCTAGGATTTTCTCCTCCTGAGGAGAGTGTTTCCTAGACCTGAGTCTATCTGGAAAGGGAGCAACCGGTCTAAATCTATCAAAAGCAGGCTCAGGTTCGGGTTCAGGTTCTTGGTCATCTGAGGGGAGTGATTGTTGAATAGATTCATCAGAAGGAGAAGGAGAAGGAATTTGTACAGGATCAAGAGTTTGACTTGGAGGAGTTCTCACTTGATTATCGACCTGTCTACCTGACCGAAGTGAATGGATTGCATTCACTTGGGCTTCGTAGGATGAACTGCATCCTGTGTTCTTAGGGTTGACCACGAGTTGACTTGGAAATTTTCCTTTCTCTCTTTCACTCACGGCACTAGCTAGTTGACTAAGTTGAGATTCTAATCTAGCTATAGCTTGAGTGTTAGAGTCGAGCATTTGTCCAGTGGATTGCATGAAGGAATTCAGAGTGCTAGACGTTTGAGTCAACATATTCGTGGTTTGAGTAGAGGCCTTAATTATGGTTTCTAAACCCCTTTCCAAGACATTGAGACGTTTATCCTGATCTGGATTGTGAGGAGTTTGAATTACAGCTTGATGAAGAGGAGACTGATTTTGATACGGCAGATTGGGTTGTTGAAATTGTGAATGAGAATTGAATGGAACTGTGTTTCCCCTAGGAAAATGTTGGGTCGAAGCGGGAGTGAAATTTTGAGTTCCGGGAGAATTTCCTAGATTCCATGCAAAGTTGGGATGATTTCTCCAACCTGGATTGTAGGTTGGAGAAAATGGATCATTTCTAGGGTGCTGGAATGCAGCGTTCATCTGTTCTAATGAATGATTGTTTCCTAAGAGAGGGCATTCCTCTGAAACGTGGGTAGGAGACTGACAATTATGACATCTTGAGGCAGAAACATGATTGATTTGAGCTGGAGCTCGTTCCTTAATTTCTAAAGCTTCTAACATTCGCAGAATCGTCGTCATCTTCGCTTCAGAAGCAATGTTTGACTCCAAGGAAAGACCACTAGACTTGGATTGGGGAACTGATGAAACTCTATCATCACAGTGTTCCCATTGCATTGTTTTTTTAGAAAGACTCTCTAAAAACTCCCAAGCTTCATCAGCGTTTTTTCTCATAAAATCCCCGTGGCACATTGATTCTAAGGAAGTTTTTGCAGAATAATCTAATCCCTCATAAATTATTTGGCACAATCGCCATTTTTCTAAACCGTGATGAGGACATTGAATGAGAAGGTCTTTAAATCGGTCAAAATACTTCCAAAAAGGTTCTCCCGGGATAATTTTAAAGTTTTGAATGCTGTTCCTAAGCTTTACCGTTTTATGAATAGGAAAAAATTTCTTAAGAAAAACGGTGACAAATTCATCCCAAGTTGAGATGGAATTTGTTGGTAAGCTGTACAGCCATTTTTTAGCTTTATCCTTAAGAGCAAATGGAATAAATCTAAGCTTAACCGCATCTTCATTTAATTCTCTCATTTTAATCATAATACACACTTCCTCAAATTCCGAAATAAAAATATATGCGTCTTCTGTTTCATTACCAAGGAATTTGGGAAGCATGTTTATGTATTGCGGTCTAAGCTCAAAATTTATTCCATTTGTTTCGGGGAGCCTAATGCACGAGGGGATTACATTCCTAATGGGATAGCACATATCATGAAGAACGGGTGGATTAGGATGCTCCATTTCTATGATCGGTTCAAAGCAAATTAATCGATGTGTATTATCCCTAATCCACTGTTGCATACACCAAAACAATTTTTTTTTAAATTAGTTTTTTTTTTAGGAAAGAAAGAAAGAAAATTAGTTTTTTTTTTATGAGAAGATAAAGGAAAAGAAAAATCCTAACTAAAAAAAATCAAAGCAATCACTTTTTAATCAACTCTAATTCTAGGGTTTAGCCTAACTCCACTAGACCAGCTCCTAACCAAAAACTCCTACAGTGAAAAGATCAAAGTTTTACCCAGGTAGTTAGCCAGGTAAGGATAGTACTAGAAGGTGATCAAAGATCAATTAAGTACATCTTTCCTTGCGGAGCGCTTTACGCAACCCCTAAACCTTGCCTTAGACACCAACTAATCTGAGAAAACTTAAACCGGTTCACTTAAGGATTTCTTGTTCCTTATTGAGCTCGAATCCTTAGGGGCCAACGTCTAATGAGTTTTATTAGGCTTGGGTGGTGTAGTGAGGAATTAGTGATTTTTGGGCTAAGGAAAGGGTGATGAAATCCCTCACCTTATCTTGATTATGGGGTTTTGCCCTTAAAAATATTTTTAAGTGTGTGTCAAATCAAGATGCTCAAATCACTTGGTGAATTCCTACACTATATGAAATGCAACCCTATGAATTAAAAGCAACTAAAAAGGATGGAAAAGAAAAATCTTTTTTTTTAATTAGGGTTAACAATCAAACAAATGAGAAGGGGGGATTTGTTTGAATTTATTATCTTGTTAGTAAATGTCAAAGTGGAGGATGAATTTTATTATGGTTAACAAAAAAAAATAAAATCCTTTCTTTTTTTTTCCTAATTGTCTCTAATTGTGAAGAAGTAGCTAAAGGTGGAAATTAATAAACTAGAACAGAGGACTGTCCAAAAGCAAAATCTTCGAATCTAGCTTCTCCAATCGCGCGATCTTCAAGCCTCCAAGCGTTCTCCACTAAAAAACACACAAGGTTAAAGAACCAAATAATTAAATACCTACTTAAGCACCTGTCCCCCGGCAACTCGGCGCCACAAAACTTATGGCGGCATAAACCATGTGAACCAAAAAGGTTGCAAGTGCCAGCACCGTGTCAATTATAGTATTATAAATATCGATTCCCACGAGGAAGTTGTTTGAGAGAAAAATATAAAATCGTTTTTATGTGTGTGGGTGAGCAAGTAGGAGTGTAACGTGAATATTGATTGACAGAGATTTGAAAGACGTGAAGAGTGCGTGTAAATAAGGTGCAAGTGTAAATGAGAGATTTGAAGTCTATGAACAATAAGGTGAAAGGAAAAATGAATAAAATCAAGCAAACAAATAAAAATTCAGAAGAATGAAAACAAATTCGTTAGCAATAAAAAGAAATGCAGAGAAATTAATAGTGATGGATTCAATTATAGATATGGGTAATTTAAAATTGAAGCCCACTCTTAGAAAGGGTGATTCCCTAGAGGGTTTAGCCTAAAGAGCTCGCACGATCAAACAAAAAAAAAAATAAACAAAAGAAAAACTAAAACCCAAGAGTCTTACCTCAAGGTGAATTAGTGCATAGAAATATAAATTCTAAACTTACAAATAAATTGTAAAATCTAACTATAAAATAAAAATTACAAGAATTAAAATGCACGAAAAATAAATTACTCTATAAGCATAAATCAAATCTAGGCTAAGAGTTCTAGCCTCTTGCCTATTTAACACAGAAAATAAAATCTAACACAAGCATAGAAATAAATCTAAAGCTATAACAATAAAAGAGCAAAAGAAAAGAAATGCAAACGTTCAAAAATTCTCCATTCGCGCATCGCTTCAATCTCCTCTTCTCTCTAATAAGAGAAAAGAGAAATTTAAAGTGGGTGAAAACAAAAATTATTATTATTAATTGCAACTAAAGTTATAATTTTAGAAGGCCTTCTCAATTAAGAGTAGCCCTCCTCTCCAAAAGGAGTTACAAAAATTTTTACACCCTTAACCCCTCACTCTCTACCCCTATTTATAGTAATATTCAATGAATATGAGCCATTAGATTTGTCTTGAGCCCCAAGCCATAATCTCCACCTTTGAATTTGCTTTTTGTTCTTCTCTAGCCCAAATATAGGAGGTCCAATTGATTTTCATTTACAAATCCGGTCCAAAGCAAAATAAATCAAAGCTGCAGCCCAAGTAGCAAACAAGTTCGGTCTTCATCATGTTATTTTTTTGTGATTATCAAAACTGCAGCAACCCAAAGAAAATCCGGTCTATCCAAAATTAAATCAATTGCAACCCATTCAAAGTCTACAACAACTTGTGATTTTCGGCCCATTCTAATCAATTTCCAACTCCACCTCAAGTCCAATGGAGAAATCAAAGCTGCAGCAACCTCATCCAAGACCGGCCCATGATCCATTCATTTATTTGAGAAATGCATTTGATTTTCGGCCCACTGCAGCAGTCTAAGTCCGGACATGATTGGGGCACTTTTTGCAACCAAGTCCAATTCATTCCACTCTTTGCATCCAAGTCCATTTCATTCCTTTGGTGTAATCAATTTTCTTGATGGGCTTTGGGCCTTTGTGGCTTCTTCTTGAGCATGATGTGTAGGAGGATTTTTGGCCTTGCTTCATAGCATTCATTTGTGGGCTTTTGCTTGATGGACTTCTAAAATACTACAAAATAGAGAAGAGAGATTTTTAAGCATTCATTTGTGGGCTTTTGCTTGATGGACTTCTAAAATACTACAAAATAGAGAAGAGAGATTTTTAAAGGGTTTTTACATTTAATAATACTAGTGTCGTGTACGTGTGTTGCACGTAGGCACATTTGTTGATCAATTTTTTGGAATTCTTTGGGTTCTATTAGGTTAGAAAGTGAATAGTTATTAAGATATTATAGTAATTAATAAAGAATAAATATTTATTCAATGAAATGAGACTTAATGCATAAATATTAAATGGGTATATTTGTAGGAGGTCATGAATAAGTTATTTTTATCAAAAACAATAACTCTCTGCATAGAAAATTAGCTTACACATGTTTCTATGAGAGAGAGGGATGTCATTTTGAAATTATCTTTCTAGAAATTATTAAACCTCCTCTAGTTTATTATTAGCTCTTAGAGTCCCCCAATTTATATTTGATACTTGCAATTTATATCTCTAAAATTATATTTCAATGGTTTTAAGTGCTAGTATATTGAGGATGATTTAGTGCAACTCAAGATATAGAAGAGGGAATTATGTATAATTTTCCCTATTTGTTATAATAATGCAATTTACAGATGGTTAATGGAGAAATGGGTAACCCTTCATGAATGAGTTTCTCATTGGGGGGAGGGGGGGGGTTAATAAATGGTTAATGAAAAGTTGACGACTTTTTATATTACTGTAATGTTATGTTATATATTTATTTATTTGAATTGGTAAATAAATAACTTTTTACTCATATTATATTTGATAATTGCACATATTTAATAATTTATATAAATATTATATATTAATGTGATATCAATATATATTATAATTATCATACATTAACTACTATACTCAAATAGTAGATTAATAGCAGAAAATTCATAATACTCTAAAAATTGTAGTAGTACTCCATTCTATAAGCATCCTCAGGACCAACTAACTATATCATTTTCTAAATTGATCTTCCTGCATTTTCTATTTATCCTTTATAACCCAATAATATTAATGTATTACCTTAGTGACCATAGAAAGAAAATTAACCCTTTACACATATAGAGTGAAAGCAATTACACTTATAATGCATTGACATGGACAAATCTTTCTTTATCCCGAGAATATGGATCATGCATTAAGAGATTCAACCAAACTATACAAACAATTTAGCATATTTACAAACATGCCTAGGAGTTGGAAAGCAATTTACATGCTAAGGTAAAAACATATACGAAGATGGAAGGGGGAAAAACCAATTAGTTTATGATTGAAATAGCTGCAGATTTTGATAAAATACAGGACCGCCTTCTTTGTCGCCTTCACCGATTTTTTCTCTGCTCTCTAAATTGTTACATTGATGCTTCCATTACCATCTCCTCATTCAATTCGATTGTACTCCACCAGTGATGTTACCATTGAAACATTCACACTTCTTACGGTTTGTAAGTGCTGTAGGTGTGTCTCCTTACTTTTCAATACGAATAAATTTTGATTAGAAGTTAGAATTTTGGTTAGAGAAATTTGATAAGGTTCTATAGTAATTTATATAGTGATTTATGAAAGATGAATAGTTGTAACGTTTTTCTTATTAGTGTATAATGTCAAGACTTAGTGGGGGGGATGTTATAATAGTAATTCATGGAAGATGAATAGTTGTAACGTTTTTTATTATTAGTGTGTAATGTCAGGACTTAGTGGGGGAATGTTATTAGTGGGTGGTTAAATAAAAATTTGATGCTAATAAATGGGGAGGTTATGAAAAATTAAGTATGTATATATCTTAATGTATGCATGTATGGATGTATGGGTGTGCTAGAGATGTATGCATGTATGTGTTTCGGAGGGTATTTTTGGAAGAAATGTTTTAACATGGCAACACACTTTTATAATAGTATTAGATTTATATTTTCATTCATTTATGTGCAAACTAAGCTAACAACAATTATTAATGGTATATTTATTCATGTAAAATAGATAATGAGGATATAAAATTGTAATAAAAATATGATTATCAGTGAGCCTCGCGCTCAGTTCTCAGGTGAGCCTCGCGCTCAATTTAAGTCGAACCTCGCGTTCGTTCTCAGGTGAGCCTCGCGCTCGATTCAAACGAACCTCGCGTTCGTTCTCAAGTAGAACCCTGCGTTCATTTTCAATCGAACCTCGCGTTCATTTTTCAAACGAACCTCGCGTTCGTTCTCAAGTTGAACATCACGTTCATTTTCAGACGAAACTCGCGTTCGTGCTTAAGTGAGTCTCGTACTCAATACAGACGAACCTCGCGTTCGAAGTCAAGCGAACTTCGTGTTCACTATGGTTAAGCCTCGGCTTCTCATATTAAATTATGGGTCCACTTTGGTATACTTAATTTATTCAATTAAGTTATGGGCCCTATTTAAGCTATGGAAATTTAAATTAATTTAATTTGGTTTTTTAATGGTTTTTAATCAATTATTTAATTCAAATATTATGACACTAAGGTATTAAGGTTGTCTCTCACTCCAATTGATTAATTGAAACAAGAAGTTGCCAAAGTAACCTCTCTTGTGTAGATTGTTCATGAGGAATGTGAGATGTTTGTGTGTATGCTTTCGTGTAAATATTTAATCGGCCCAAAGGAAGGTTAATATTTATTTAGACTGTATACACATCTGCGATGATAAGCGTGTGACAATTATAAGGTTTACATGTGAATAATGAATCGATCCAAAGATAGTTTCATTATTTGACATGAGTTATTGTTAATGTTTGATCATTGCAACAAGGTATCACTTACAAGTTAATATTACTGTCCAAAGACTTGATATTAATGTTGTGCCAGATATCTTGGATGGGATTCGTCATTATTTGAATTTTATTGATTATTGATGTGAGCATTTTTTGTTTTATTTCAGCTAATGCATTTGCTGCAATAATTTCTGCTAACATCAACTCAATTCTCATGCTAAATGGGACAAATTTTAATATTTAGAAAGAGAACATATTAATTGTTCTTAGCTGCATGGATCTTGACTATGCATTAAGAACTGAACAACCCTAACCTCTCAATGCGGATAGCACTCCTGATGCAAAGAAGGAGTATGAGAAATGAGAGCGTTCAAATCGCATGAGTCTTATGATCATTAAGCACGGCGTTCCGGAAGCCTTCAGGGGCATAGAATCCGAAGGGATTACTAAGGCTAAAGATTTCCTTGCCGAAATTGAGAAGCGTTTTGTGAAAAACGATAAGATAGAAACAAGCACGCTCTTAGCTCGCTTGATTTCAATGAAGTATAAGGGCAAAGGAAATATCAGGGAGTACATTATGGAAATGTCTCATATTGCTTCAAAGCTTAAGGCACTTAAACTCGATCTTTGTGATGAGTTATTGGTGCATCTGGTTTTTGTTGTCTCTTCCTGCACAATTCAATCAGTTTAAGGTTAGTTATAACTGCCAAAAGGAGAAATGGACTCTAAATGAGCTCATTTCATACTGTGTGCAAGAAGAAGACAGGTTGAAGCAAGATAAGACATAAAGTGCTTATTTGGCCTATGCCTCTAAGGATATGGGCAAGAAAAGGAAGAATGATAATAAAGCTGCTAAGGGTCCAGTTCAGAAGAAACAACATAAGGATAATCAGGGTTATTTTTTCTGTAACAAGCCTGAACACGTAAAGAAGGATTGTACAAAATATCACGCCTGGTGTGCTAATAAGGGTATGTTCCTTACTTTGGTCTGTTCTGAGGTTAATTTAGCTTCAGTACCTAGAAATACTTGGTGGTTAGACTCTGGTGCTACTACTCACATAAGTGTTTCTATGCAGGGTTGCCTGAGCTACCGAAAGCCAAGTGATGTTGAAAGACACATCTTTGTGGGCGACGGACAATCGGTAGATGTGGAAGCAATTGGGCACTTTAGGTTGTTGTTAGGAACTGGTTCTTATTTGGATTTGAAAGATACTTTTGTAGTATTGTCTTTTAGACGGAATTTAATTTCTATTTCTGTATTGGACAAATCAGGCTATTCTTGTTCATTTGGAAACAGTCAATTCAGTTTATCTTTTAATTCAAATGTTGTGGGAACCGGTTACTTGAGTACTTATGACAACCTATATTTGCTTGATACAATTGCTTCTTATAATGAATCCTTACATGTGGAATCACGTGGTACTAAGCGTAAATTAAATAAAGAAAATTCGGAGACATTATGGCATAAGCGCTTGGGTCATATCTCAAAAGGTAGAGTTGAGCGTCTTATGTCTGATGGCATTTTGGATTCCCTTGATTTTTCGGACTTCGACGTATGTGTTGAATGTATCAAGGGAAAACAGACCAAAGTGAAAAGATTAGGTGCCAACAGATCTTCGGATGTCTTAGAATTGATACATACGGATATTTGTGGGCCATTCCCTACGGAATCCTGGAATGGTCAACAATATTTTATATCATTCATAGACGATTACTCACGTTATGGGCACCTATATCTTATTCATGAAAAATCTGAGTCTCTGGACATGTTCAAAGCCTATAAAGCTGAAGTTGAGAATCAACTCAACAGAAGAATTAAAACCGTCAGATCTGATCGTGGTGGTGAGTACTACGGTAGATATGATGGTTCAGGTGAACAACGTCCAGGACCATTTGCTAGATACCTAGAGGAATGCGGTATCGTCCCACAGTACACCATGCCGGGTTCACCTAGCATGAATGGTGTAGCTGAAAGACGAAACAGGACTCTTAAGGATATGGTAAGAAGTATGATTGCTCATTCTTCTTTACCAGAGTCACTCTGGGGAGAAGAACTAAAGACAACAGCTTACATTCTGAATAGAGTACCAAGTAAAGCAGTTGCTAAAACACCTTATGAGCTTTGGACTGGTCGAAAGCCTAGTTTAAAGCATTTACATATTTGGAGATGTCCAGCTGAGGCAAGGCCTTATAGGCCAAATGAAAAGAAATTAGACTCTAAAACAGTTAGCAACTACTTTATTGGGTACTCTGAACGCTCTAGGGGCTATAAGTTTTATGATCCCACACTAAGGAATATTTTTGAGACGGGAACAGCAACATTCTTTGAGGATGTTGAGTTTGGGGGGAGAAATAAGGTTAGAGACATTAGTTTTGAGGAGGAATTGGCTTCAGATCCAATTCATACAGTTACTTTTGATAATATTCAGGTTCCTATACCTGTTGTTGCTCAAGAAGTAAATTTGGAACCTCAAGATGACAATGTTGAACAACTCCCTGTTCCAGAAGAACAAACTCAACAAACTCAAGAACCAGTGCCATTAAGGAGATCCATGAGAGAAAGGAGAAATGCTATTTCAGATGATTATATTGTATTTCTTCAAGAACATAAAAAAAGTAGTAGAATGTTGGAAGATGATCCAATCAACTTCTCTCAGTCCATGAAAAGTTCTAACTCTCAACAGTGGATTGATGCCATGAATGAAGAGTACAAGTCTATGCAAGACAATAAGGTTTGGGAACTTGTCCCATTGCCAGAAGGTGCAAAACCAATTGGTTGTAAATGGATTTTTAAAACCAAGCAGGATGCAAATGGTAATGTGGAGAGGTATAAGGCATGTCTTGTGGCTAAAGGCTATACTCAAAAGGAAGGCATTGATTATACAGAGAATTTCTCTCCGGTTTCATCGAAAGACTCTTTCAGAACAATCATGACACTTGTTGCTCATTATGATCTTGAGTTACATCAGATGGATGTTAAGACTGCATTTTTCAATGGAGACATTGATGAGATGATTTATATGGTGCAACCAGAAAACTTTGTGTCAGGAGACCCAAAGAATATGGTCTGCAAATTAAGGAAATCCATCTATGGACTCAAGCAAGCTCCGCGTCAATGGTATCATAAGTTTCAAAAAATAATTATCTCGTTCAATTTTGAGATGAATATTGTTGATGACTGTGTATATCACAAGTTCAGTGGGAGTAAGTATATCTTTCTGGTTTTGTATGTCGATGACATATTGCTTGCCACTAATAATATAGGCATGCTGCACGAAACCAAGAGATTTCTATCAAAGAATTTTGAGATGAAAGATCTTGGGGACGCCTCTTTTATATTAGGAATCCAGATACATCGAGATCGCTCTCGGGGTATTCTTGGATTATCACAAAAGAGCTATATCAATAAGGTACTTAAAAGGTTTGGCATGCAAGATTGCAGACCAGGAGATACCCCTGTGGCTAAAGGAGACAAATTTAGTCTCAATCAGTGCCCTAAAGGTAACCTTAAAATTTAGGAAATGCAGAAGATTCCTTATGCTTCGGCTGTAGGAAGTCTAATGTATGCTCAGGTATGTACGCGTCCGGATATTGCGTACATTGTTAGGATGTTAGGCAGATACTTAAGCAACCCTGGTATGGATCATTGGATAGCAGTCAAAAGGGTTATGAGGTATCTTCAGAAAACAAAAGATTACATGCTCACATACAGAAAATCAGAACAGCTGGAGGTCATTGGGTACTCTGATTCTGATTTTGCTGGATGCCAATATAGCAGAAAGTCTACATCAGGCTACATTTATATGTTAGCAGGAGGAGCTATATCATGGAAAAGTATCAAACAAATACTTGTAGCTTCCTCCACTATGGCAGCGGAATTTGTAGTTTGCTATGAGGCATCCAATCAGGAAATATGGCTGTGAAATTTTGTCACGGGACTGCGCATTTTGGAAAATATGGAAAGACCACTAAGGTTATATTGTGACAATAAATATGCAGTAATGTATTCTAATAACAACAAGAGCTCAACTAAGTCAAAACATATTGACATTAAGTTCCTGATTGTGAAAGAAATGGTACAGAGTGGACAGATATCTATAGAGCACATTGGGACAAACTTCATGATAGCTGATCCTCTTACTAAGGGATTGACACCCAAGGTCTTTCATGAGCACACTGCTCATATGGGTGTGGTGTTATTTGAGGATATCATGATTTAGTGGGAGTTTGTAATTGTGGTGCTCTGTGTTTGGTTATATTGTCTGATCAGAATAAAGTTTTTTAGTTCAAACACTCTGTTACATTATGTTTAGTTTTGACCTCACTAAAGTAGGACCAGTTGAAAATAGACATGTACTGATCACATTGTATGTAATTTTCATGCTGCACATCCATGATTGATCTATATCGTTTGATTGTATTGGTATATGTGACCATTGATGGGTCGAGTCACGATAAATGTGACGAAGGCCGCTTTGATCCTATATTGATATAGTCAATGGACGAGATTGTTCGAAAATACCTTTTTCAGTGATAGCAATTTTGAGCTCATAAGGTTATACACACTTTAAGGAGTCATATGGTGCCCAAGTGGGAGATTATTGGATTTAAATCTAATTAAATCTATTTGTGGGTACATATGATTAATCTGTGTATATTGCTATCCTTCAGGATAACCCACTAAAGTGATCAATTAATTTGGGTTAATAGATATTTAAATAAGTCATGGGGTTATATGTGCAGATACCATGTTGTAATTGTAATTTGATGAGGGGCCAAATTACAAATGTACAATACCTATAAATAAGGGGTTATGGTCCCTAATCTAGGGTTACATTCTCTAATTCTCTTCACCCCCATCTAGAAAGAAATTTGGCTAGAGAAACCCTAAGGTTAGAAGATCCAAAACCCATCTCAAGTTTAATCTATGAATTCAGGTATAAGCTTCCGCTCTTTTCTTTTGATTCTTGTAAATCTCTTTGAATTAATCATGGCTTTATGTTTTAGATCTCAAGTTTTTATAAGATCTACAGTAGGGAGATATCTGACCAATATACGTGGAGACTAAAAAGCTACATATTTAACTGACTCCAGTCTACCAGCATAAGAGAAACAATGAGATCCCTAAGCTTCAATTTTAGCAATGAGTTCATGACATTGGTTACGGGACACCCTGCGACGAGAAAGAGGCACCCAAGTAGTTCACTAGAAGTGCACCCTAGCTCCTCATGTGCCAGCAACTGATCGGAGAATTTTTCAAGTCATAGTTCACACCAGCCAGAATAATATTACTCTCAGCTGCATTCACCACAGGGCTAGAGGCAATTGAGAATTGGTCCACTATACTCTGCTAAGCTAATAATGAACAGCTATCAGCTTCGGCAAACAACAGTAAGTCATCCTCAAAGCTGATAATGAATAGTGGAAGAAGATATTCGTTGAGGCAGGATTCAAGAACTATAAGATTATTCTACTAGAAATGTGATCTTTGATTGAAGCATTGCCTTGATCAGTCTTTTAAGAATTATATCGAATTTTTGTTATGGTGGATAGTAGTCTTCTTCCTTTTCTTTTTCCAAAATAACGAAGCTGCAATTGATCGGCAGGGACAACTTCTAAACAAAAACCTCGCCATTATATCTTATTATCTATATGTCCTATTCGTATTTTATCATACTCGATCCCTTTAAAAGTACGAGTTTGAAAAATTCTTTTCATGGTCAATATTACCCTTAACTTTTTTTTAATATTATATTGTTATTCTAATCTATTCTAATTATCCTATGTTCTTTGAATTGATAATTAAATGATTTATCATATTCATAATGGACTTAACATGTTATTAGATAAAAGAGATAGTTTGATATAATTTAAATTCTTTATTTATTTCAGTTCACAAAAAAATCTAAAAAATATGTGCTAGCCAGCATCTAAAAGTTTTTAGACTTTGTAAAAAATATCCTCCAAGTTTTTTAAATTGTAAAAACAAACCTAGAAATTTAAAATTTTATTAAAACATCTTGAAAATTATAAATTTTACTTATTTCAATTAAGTGGGAAATCTGAAAAACCTATGCTAGCTAAAAACTAAAAGTTTTTTTACTAAAGAGAAAGTATCTTGTAAGTTTTGAAAGTTACAAAAACAACCCTAAAAATTCAAAATTTGTAAAAAAAATACCTTAAAATTTTCAATCATATAAACACACTAAAAACCTACAAATAATACAAATAATCTTCAAAGATTTATGAAATTTGCAATAAACATTCTGAACTTTTTACAAATCGTAGAATAAAGCCCTCAAAATTATAAAATTTACAAAAATACTGATAAGTTCCAACCTAGCAGTACATTTAAAATATATGAATTATAAATATCCCTTGCATAATTTATAATTTATAGAAAACACTCTTAGAGTTTCAAAAACTACAAAAAAACAGTCAAAATTTAAATTTTACAAAAAACACCCTGAGAATTTTAAACTTATTAGTAAATTAAAAATATAAGAATTATAAATAGTCTATAAACAATTTACAATCCGTAGAAAAGGCCTATAAGTTTAAAAATTGCAAAAAACCCCTAGAATTCACAATTAAAAAAAAACATGAGAATTTCTAACCTATAGACACTAAAATGAATATAAAAATTACTAAAAACTCCTAAAAATTTTAAAATTTATAAAAAATATTATACTCCCTTTAAAAGTATAGGTTTAGGAAAAACTTTTCATAGTTAATATTACCCATAATTTTTTTGAAAAGAACATAACTATTTAAAAATCTATTAAATTTGAAATTTACAAAAAAAAACACCATTAAAGTTAGTACTTTGCAAATTACCCCTTCAAAGTTTGAAATTTTCAATGATTTTTTACAGTTGATTGATTTTATTGTAATGTTTAATAGTTTTGTGTATTTATAAGTGACAAAATTTTAGGGTGTTTTTATTTATAATTTTTAAAACTTTTGAGAGTGTTTCTTTTATAGTTTTTTAAAAATTCATTGTGTTTTTAGTGTAATTCATAGATACATCAATTAGTGATGATATTGAAGAGTAAGTCGTTCTTTAGATGTATTAGGCTGTAGTCAAGTGTCCACATCACTATTCCTTGGCAGTATAATTTATATATGCAAAAAATTTTAGACAATCTATATAGTGGTTAAAAGGATTTTGACTTTAATGTACTATTTTTTATGAATTATACTTAATGTGAACCCACAATATAATTTTGATTATGGTCATCATAATTTTAATATGTTTGATTGATTGACTATATAGGTATATAGACCATAGATTACTTTACTTTCTCACATGAACTAATATTTGGTGTTTAATAATTTAAATTATAACTTTTAAATTTAATATAAAGAGGAGCTCTAATAACGTTTATTTATTTACCTATAGGATAATACAATCTTAATTCCTATTTTTTATCTTAGGATTTATTCCGCAGTTACACGTATCAAAATAGTAACTAAAATAATAATTATTTATGCTTAAATTAGAATGATTGTAGTTGATCACTCACCATGAAATTTTCTTGAAGATGTATATCTTACTTTCTATAGCTATCTGCACTATCCATATATATTTTATAAATTAGTTGTTAATTTAACATATTAAATTACTTTTCCTTTTTAGAAAATTCTTCTTTGATTTTTGAATTATGTAATCACTATATTACCATTCTAGTATAGAAAGGTCCTCACTTTAAATGGCTTCAAGCCAATATTTAAGTTGAACTAAAGTACATACTATTGCTACTATGTGTATATATTTTTTAAGAAAATCATGTCAACACTTTATTAAACAGAATAGAATATTCTAACCTCTGATATTATAAAAACTAAATGTATCCAATTGAGTGATGAGCAAAAGAGAACTTACATCAGAATAACGTGGATAATAAGATAAAGAGGAAAGATAATGACATTACCAACAGTAGTAAACTATAATATAAAAGTTAACATATTTTGTAGAGTCATTTACTAGCCATAAGCATCGAGGTTTTCATATAAATTTTATAATTATTGAAAAGGATCATATAATCTTATATAATAAAATTGATTTAATACTAAATAGTAATATCATTGTAATAATATCGTTATTAGAAAAAAAAATCATGAACCACTATGTGCTTTACGATATATAAGCTATGCACTCCAAATTATTGTGTCTTTTATAGAGACAAAAAGTATGAGTACGAGCCTCTAACATTTTGCACTCATAACAGCAAAATCCACTTAGTAGATGTGGATATTCCAGATGAGTTATATATCCTATATACAATATAATTGCCTAGACAAGTGAGTCATAATAGCACTTTTTATGCACATTGTTTGGGGTAAGATTTGATAGGGGTCTTGCATCAAAGGAAAAAAACTTTTATATTTAGAGCACATGACGAAATATATCACAATCTCCTTACTCTAATTTGGCAAGAAAATAATTCTTCATACTTTCAGTTTTACTTGTATAATACGGAGAATGAGCTATAAAATTAAATGAGAATATTAGATAATATAAATATGAGTGAAACTATAACTAAAAGTTAATGTGAATATGAGTCAAACCACAACTAAAAATTTAATGGACATATTGCAAGTAAATTCATATGCAAAATTCCTTTATGAATTGAATGATCACCTCTAAAAATTTAATGGACATATTGCAAGTAAATTCATATGCAAAATTCCTTTATGAATTGAATGATCACCTATTTTTTGAAAACTTCAAGATATTAATAAACAGAGAAGTTATACTAGGTCAATGTATTTATAACTCACAAATTGTAGATCACGTGGCCACAGTCTTAGTTGAAGGAAACGATGACAAAATTTCATTGGAGAGAGAGATTATTGAGTTGATGATCAATCTCACAAAAAACTTTATTTTATTTTTTATTTTTATTTTACTTTTATTAATTTAAATAATCATAATATTCAACCACGTGCATTGCGCACGTATCTCATCTAGTTATTTTAAATAAGGAAGATAAAATTATTAAGCAATTTGGAATGCACGGTGTGAGGAGTTCACATCATGTTGCCTATGTAACAAACCCATATAATTATCTTTGTAATTCTCTGCATTGAACTGATTCTACGTCCAATAGAAAACTCAAATCTTTTAAGACTCTCACAACAACATGTCAACAACAACCCCCAAAAGAAGAAGATGATGGAAAAAAACGAAATTAATATAAAAAATTGCCTCCACAATAGCTTATGTTCTACAGCACTTCGCCTAAATATTATGGGAATTCTTTATCTTCAATCCGCAACAAGGGATTATCCCGGATTTGATTTTGATTCTGGGGACAAAAACGAACTAAGGCCAAAAAAAATAATAATAAAAAATAAAAACATTTTTTTATGAAGGGAATAAAAACTAAAAAAAATTAACAAAAAGACTAATAACAACATATTAATGCAACTTGAGGAATTAATATAAAGATAGTTCGAGTATTAGTCGAAAAGTGTATTTTGATCTTTTTAACAATTCAACCTACTTTCATTAAAGGCTTTAGTTAAAGGGCTGTTTGTTTGCCTAAAAAAAGGGAAATCAAATAATAGGAAACCTATTTTTAAGAAAAATTATTTTGAGATTGTTTGGTTGGCTAAAAAAAGAAGGAAATCAAAAAATGAGAGATGAGATGAGATGGGTTGTCACATTATTATTGGATGATGTGTGTGATTTTTTAAGAAAACTTGTTTTGAGGTTGTTTAGTTGGCTAAAAAAATAAAGAAATGAATTATAAGAACCATATTTCCTGTATAGGTTTTTTTCTTGTGTTTGGTTCATTCTTAAAAATAGGAAAATAGATGAGATGAGTTGTCATTATATTATTGGATGATATGACCCACACTTAAGGAAATCAATTTCCTTAGTTTTTTTTAGAAAATGGATGGAAATGAAATGTTAATGAGATGAGATCAATGTTTTAAATATCGGTTATCGCGGATTTATCGGACGGCCAAAATCCTTATCGGATAGCGAAAATCGGGGATATATCGGGGATAAGTAGTATTTATCAGAGTGATATACTGGATGATGTGTATATATAATATTGAAGGAAATTCATGCTAAATACATGCAAAATACGCAACGGAAGACTATATGTATAATTATGCTATGCATGTAGAGAGCATGAAATACATAATAGGACCATCCTAATTAAATATAACATAATCCCTATATTAAAGAGAGCATACAAGAGTTAGAAAGTCATACTTTCGAAGCGTGATTCGATGGAAGATCGAATAACCCCTAGCTCTTGCTCCTTGTAGTAGAAAATCTCCTCGTAGTGGATCTCCAAGTCTTCAAGTGGGCTTGATAAAATGGGAGTCTTCTTGAGACACAAGGTAAGATATCCACCCCCGGGTTCTTCAAATCCTACTACTTCTTCTTGCTCAAAGATTGCTAAAGTTTAGTAAGAGGAGAGCTCTCTTTTATTCTCTTATGGAAAAAAACCACTTAGCCAATTTTTCATTAGTCTTTCCATAAGAAAGAGAGCTCATATTTATAGAGTGAAATGTGTTCATGACATGAATGACTCATCCTATGAGTCATGCAATGAATCATCAAATATCAATAAATAATCTAGTGAGTCATGCAATGAATCATCTTATGAATCATTACATTTCAAAACCATGTGCTAATAAACCATATGCTCAAACCATACCACTAAATGACTCATCTCATGACTCATTATACATTATATGTGTATTTCATAAATGAGAATATCAAATCAATATTGTATTTCATAAATACGATATTTTGTAATTTTCCAATTATTGATTAATAAGTCATCATATGACCAAAAAGTCAATGAGTTGACCAAAAGTCAACTGTTGACCAAAAAATCAACTAGTTGACTAAAAGTTAACTTTATAGGAAAAATACTAGAATTCATTTCCTAAGCACATAGCATTCCGATTTTATCGATATACATAACCGTTTATGTGTATCCGGTAAAATCATATATGCGTATCAATCATACGCATCACTCTATAAATTGTGTTTCATAGGATTCAAGTACGCGCTTGGTGTGACTCTAGGGCCCAACTTAAAAAACTCGGTAGTGGATCATATCCATAAGTACAACAGAGGTGCTAGCTACACATGAAGACTACCCGGGTATAAGTTGTGATAAATGTCTGCAAGATGCTAACACAATTATATCAGGACCACTCAGTGATAATGCCGTACAGTCCGGTCTCTTCGTCAAACCATGTCAAACTATTGAGCCTAGGGTATGGCAAACTGTCAAACCCTAATAGCTTGATTAGTGTTTATTGATATTAAACTCATAACCTATAAGATCAAACTGACACTCAGTTTATCTTATTCACCTTGGCCAAGGATTTCCAGGCTATAGTTATATCAAACAATCTTATGACATCAACCCCTATACTGGGAGAGACGAATCCCTTCTTGGCATCTCAATATCTACTTATGTCTCGGGATGTACCCAACAAGAACCGTTATGCACAATTCAATAAGAACTGTGGTTAGGTAAAAGTCTAAATACATCTTTACTGACATATAAGATATTGCACTCATGCCTCAGGTCAAGAGACTACTATGTACTATATCACTTGAGAACTTCTATTTGACAGTTAAGTATATTACCAACTAGATGTTCTCGGCGAGTCGTTCAGTCAACTCATTCACTAATGAGTCACCTGTATACTGTATCTTGATGTCTCACATCAATGATCTAAGAGATTGATCATCTCCTTCAAAAGGAGAAATAAAGCATACACTAGTCTAAACCAAAGTGATGATGTCCTATCTCAACACTTCATCAACTAGGAACATTTTAGAATATACGTTACCGACTAATCAGATCAGGGCACTTATATCTAACAAACTCCCACTTGCACTAAGGCCAATTATTATAGTATCTAATACCCAATAGCTCAACAAGTTTCTCAAATTGTGAACGAGCAATTGCCTTTGTGAATGGATCTGCTATATTATCTTTTGTGTCTACTCTTTCAATCTTGATCTCCCGACGATCAACTATCTCCCTGATCAAGTGATACTTCCTCAGAATGTGTCTGGACTTGTGGTGAGATCGAGGTTCCTTTGTTGGAGCTATTGCAACATTATTATCACAGTATAAAGGTACTGGATCTTTAATGGTGGGAACAACTTCCAGCTCTAAAAGGAACTTCCTCACCCAGACAGCTTCTTTAGCTGCATCATTGGCTACAATATATTCAGCTTCCATAGTCGAGTCTTCTACTGTATCCTGCTTAGAACTTTTCCAGCTGACAGCCCCTCTATTGAGGGTGAAAATATATCCTGATACAGACTTACTATCATCGATATCGCTCTGAAAGCTTGAGTCGGAAAAAGCCTCCATTCGGAGGTCACTTTTACCGTATATCAAAAATAACTCTTTAGTCCTTTTAAGGTACTTAAGTATATTCTTGACCGCTTTCCAGTGCTCTTCTCCATGATCAGATTGGTATCTACTTACCAAACTGAGTGAATAAGCGATATCTGGTCTAGTACATAACATGGCATACATGATCGATCCTACTGCCGAGGCATAAGGAATTAGACTCATGCGTTTCCTCTCTTCATCAGTCTGGGGAGACATCTTTTTAGAGAGGAAGATTCCAGGAGATGCAGGTACGAAACCTTTCTTGGAATTTTCCATGCTAAACCGTTTTAGCACTTTGCCAATGTATCTAGATTGCGATAATCCTAACATCTTTTTAGATCTATCTTTATAGATCTGAATACCCAGTACACAGGATGCTTCACCTAAATCTTTCATGGAAAATCTTTTTGATAGCCAAATTTTAACTGCTTGTAATGACGGTATGTCATTACCGATTAAGAGTATATCGTCTACATATAAAATAAGAAACGATATAATACTCCCAATTATCCTTTTATACACACATGGTTCATCTGGATTTTTGATGAAACCAAACTCTTTGATAGCATCATCAAAATAGATGTTCCATCTCCGTGATGCTTGCTTCAGTCCATAAATGGATTTAAGCAATCTACATGCTTTTCCACTGCTCTCACTGACTACAAAACCCTCTGGTTGCGTCACATATATGCACTCTTCTAAATCACCATTTAGAAATGCAGTTTTGACATCCATTTGCCAGATCTCATAGTTATAGTGAGCAGCTATAGCAAGTAGGATCCGAATAGACTTTAGCATAGCCACTGGAGAAAAAGTTTTATCATAGTCCAAACCAGGTCTTTGACAAAAACCTTTAGCTACCAGTCTAGCTTTAAAAGTTTCTACTTTCCGATCTACACCCAACTTTTTCTTAAACAACTATTTGTAACCTATGGGTATCACCCCTTTAGGAGCATTGTCTAAGATCCATACTTTGTTGGTGTACATAGAGTCTATTTCGGATTTCATTACATCTTGCCAAGCAACAGAGTCCCTACTCTGAAAGGCTTGCTGATAACTCAAAGGTTCGTCATCATCTATGACGTGATCTAACATGCAACCTTCAATGAGAAAATCATATTATCTCTTAGGTGCATGAGATCGCCTTGGATATCTATGGAGTGGTTGTGGTTCTTCTGGTACAACTGAATTTTCTGGTTCTACTAATTTATCAGTATTTATTTGTATATCTGAAATTTCTTCCAGTTCTACCATGCTCCCACTAATTTCTTTTTCAAGAAATTCCTTCTCCAAGAAGGTAGCATACCGAGAAACAATTATCTTTTGTTCATCGATGTGGTAGAATTGATATCCTTGGGAATTCCTTGGATATCCTACAAATTTACACAATACTGACCGTGCCTCTAACTTTTTGGGATCTTGTTTTTTTACATAAGTATGACATCCCAAAATCTTAATATAATTAAGATGTGGTTTCATCCCATACCATATCTCATATGAAGGTTTAGGCACTGCTTTAGTTGGAACTTTATTCAGTAAGTGTGCTGTTGTTTCTAACGCATACCCCCAGAATGAAAAAGCTAACTCAGCGTTACTCATCATGGAACGTACCATATCTAATAGGGTACGATTCCTCCTTTCTAACACGCCGTTAAGCTGTAGTGTAAAGGGTGAAGTAACCTGAGAGAGAATCCCATTCTCTTTTAAAAACCCTAAGAATTCTGAGCTCAAGTATTCTCCTCCTCGATCCGATCCTAAGAATTCCGAGCTCAAGTATTCACCTCCTCGATCCGATCGAAGAATTTTAACTTTCTTGCCCGTTTGGTTCTCTACTTCATTTTTGTACTCGATAAATTTCTCAAGTGCTTCAGATTTGTGTTTCATCAAAAACACATGTCCAAACCTTGAAAAATCATCAGTAAAAGTAATAAAGTAGGAGTAGCCACCTCTGGCCATTGTAGACATAGGACCACATACATCACTATGTATCAGTCCTAAGAGTTCTGTAACTCTTACTCCAGTTCCTGTAAATGGAGTCTTGGTCATTTTACCTTTAAGATAAGACTTGCAAGTCTCATAAGACTCAAAGTCAAGTGGATCTAAATATCCATGCTTATGAAGCTCGTCAAATCTTTCTTTATTAATGTGACCAAGTCTGCAATGCCATAAGAAAACGTCATTCATAACTGAGTGTTTTCTTTTATTAGTGTGATGAGTGTTCAGAATTATGTTTTGATTAAGAATATAGATGCCATTGCACAATGTTCCATAAGCAATCAACTTTTGATTAAATATGATATTCATAACATTGTTCTCCAACTTAAATACATATCCATCTTTATCTAATAAAGATATGGATATTATATTACACATCATAGTTGGTACAAAATAACAGCTATTTAAAATCAAAACGTTTCCATTTGGTAAAGCTAGATAAAAATCCCCTACTGCAAGTGCTGCAACTATTGCACCATTACCAACTTGCATGGTCATCTCTCCAGCTCCAAGTTTTCTATAACTTTTAAGTCCCTGTAACAAATTACAGATGTGAGATCCTGATCCGGTATCTAATACCCAGGATGTATGATTTATACAAAACAATTCTGAGTAACAAACACACCTGTAGATGAAGCAACAACTTGCTTATTCTTGGTGAGTGAGGCTAAGAATTCTGAGTAGTTTCCTTTAACATTTCTCAACCAGTCTATGAAATTAGGATCAATTAACTTGTTCTGTTGTGATATGTTTTTTAAGCCAGACATAATGGCCTGAAAGAGAGAGAAAAAATTATTTTAGCAGATGTTCAATACATAAAATAGATTTGGTTTATTTTTATCTAAGTTATGCCTCTCACTATTTTTCAAGTCCCTCAAAACCTTATAAGAGGTGATCGGAAAACAACCCCTTGTTTTCAAGTGGGATCAAGATCCAATTATCATTGAATGTATCAACCTTAACGAAAGCCAACAAATTGATACACTCAATAATTGGTAGACAACTTTTGTCTTTTACACTCTTGTAATTCTTGATATGATTTTACCCCTAGTCTTTTATGACCTTGACGATAAATCATAAAAACTAGTCAAGTTTGGACCCATCATTTCTTGACTGGCTCAAATTTAACTTATGCAAACTCTTGACGAAAGCCAACAAAGTCGCATAACCAATTTAAGCTATCCTTATATCTTATATACAGATGAATACTACTTAGCCAAAGAATAGTATTGCCTTGACGATAGCCAACAAACAAAGTATTTATAAGCTTAGTAGTATTCAACTGAAACGGACGATTTCATAAATCTTTTACCGTAATCAAACTTGATATAGTTAAAAGATCCTCTATATTTATACTTGCAATAATTAAACTAGCCAGGAAAGTGCAAGATTAGTGGGAGGGTTCCGAGCTATTCACCGGGAATATTCATCGGACCTTAATTAAGTAACCACCGCTCTTTAAGACTATAACGCGAAAGATTGGGCATCACCCCTTATCTTAAGTTGGGCATCACCCCATGAGTTATATCTCATAATCACTTTCCTAGACACTAGTTAAAAGTTCGTTCTAAATACATCTCTTTTAACTGCTTTAGGTTTATTTATCTTTCACACTAACACTATGTTAATGTCGATCTCACCACTCTATGGTCAATAAACTCTTATTACCATGTCTCACAAAGTTTAAAAATGAGTTTTTTTATAATAAAAACTATTCTCTAATGAGATAGATATATAAACTTTGTAGAATATAGCACCCAATTGTATTGACATCTACAATTGGGGCACAACCAACATATCAACATATGTAAAAGTAATATGGAATGGTAGTGGACAACTAAGGGAATAAAATGCAACTACACTAATTACATTTTAGCAAGCAATTTGCAACTTCTTACATTGCTAGCTCCCTTGCAAATCCTGTATTATTACATTTACATATACATAGGACGTGCAAGCCCTATTTATAATGGAAAAACCATCTCGTAGGATGGGTAATAATATTGCATTGAATGTAAAATAAAAGCCATAAATGAAATAACTAAACTAAATAACCACACCCCCCCCACACCCGAATAAGGGCCTATACCCGTAGGCGTAGCCCATGATCGGTGAGCAAGTGCCAAAACCCGTAGGCGTAGCCCATGCTCGGGGAGGGAAGAGGTAAAAAATAATATTACATTTCTAGCTATATTACATCAATACAATAAATGCAAGAGAATCGTTGTCCACTACCATCCATAAACATAACATCCACGCAAGATGATATAAAACATATAACTTAATCAACATTAAGAAATATGCATCTATCTAGTTATGCAACAAATTGGAAAACTAGATAACATAAGGATTATCCTAACTCAAATAGGACTATCATGCTTCTAACATACAACTACACTAGTTGTAAATAAATGTTTTGCAATTTATACAAGTGTTTTTACTCCTAAAAACATATGAACCAAAAATCACATTTTTGAATCAACAACTAGTATAATTTATTACAAAACAACTTGAATAAATTAACTAGTTTCATTAAAACATCTTTTAATTAAACTAGTAATTAGAAGCAAGAACAAAGTCCTCTATGAGTTAGATATGCATGTTAAGATTTAATTAGATGGAACCATGGCTCTGATACCATGAAGGGAATCCATGCTTCATACATGCAAAATACGCAACGGAAGACTATATGTATAATTATGCTATGCATGTAGAGAGCATGAAATACATAATAGGACCATCCTAATTAAATCTAACATAATCCCTACATTAAAGAGAGCATTCAAGAGTTAGAAAGTCATATTTTCGAAGTGTGATTCGATGGAAGATCGACTAACCCCTAGCTCTTGCTCCTTGTAGTTGAAAATCTCCTCGTAGTGGATCTCCAAGTCTTCAAGTGGGCTTGATAAAATGGGAGTCTTCTTGAGACACAAGGCAAGATATCCACCCCCGGGTTCTTCAAATCCTACTACTTCCTCTTGCTCAAAGATTGCTAAAGTTTAGTAAGAGGAGAGCTCTCTTTTATTCTCTTATGGAAAAAACCATTTAGACAATTTTTCATTAGTCTTTCCATAAGAAAGAGAGCTCATATTTATAGAGTGAAATATGTTCATGAAATGAATGACTCATCCTATGAGTCATGCAATGAATCATCAAATATCAATGATTAATCTAGTGAGTCATGCAATGAATCATCTTATGAATCATTACATTTCAAAACCATGTGCTAATAAACCATGTGCTCAAACCATACCACTAAATGACTCATCTCATGACTCATTATACATGGTATGTGTATTTCATAAATGAGAATACCAAATCAATATTGTATTTCATAAATACGATATTTTGTAATTTTCCAATCATTGATTAATAAGTCATCATATGACCAAAAAGTCAATGAGTTGACCAAAAGTCAACTGTTGACCAAAAAATCAACTAGTTGACTAAAAGTTAACTTTATAGGAAAAATACTAGAATTCATTTCCTAAGCACATAGCATTCCGATTTTATCGATATACATAACCGTTTATGTGTATCCGGTAAAATCATATATGCGTATCAATCATACGCATCACTCTATAAATTGTGTTTCATAGGATTCAAGTACGCGCTTGGTGTGACTCTAGGGCCCAACTTAAGAACTCGGCAGTGGATCATATCCACAAGTACAACAGAGGTGCTAGCTACACTAAGAACTCGGCAGTGGATCATATCCACAAGTACAACAGAGGTGCTAGCTACACATGAAGACTACCCGGTATAAGTTGTGATAAATATCTGCAAGATGCTTACACAATTTTATCAAGACCACTCAGTGATAATGTTGTACGGTCCGGTCTCTTCGTCAAACCATGTCAAATTATTAAGCCTAGGGTATGGAAAACTGTCAAACCCTATTTGCTCAATTAGTGTTTGTAGATATTAAACTCATAACCTATAAGATCAAACTGACACTCAGTTTATCTTATTTATCTCGGCCAAGGATTTCCAGACTATAGTTATATCAAACAATCTTATGACATCAACCCCTATACTAGGAGAGACGAATCCCTTCTTGGCATCTCAATATCTACTTATGTCTCGGGATGTACCCAACAAGAACCGTTATGCACAATTCAATAAGAACTGTGGTTAGGTAAAAGTCTAAATATATTTTTACTGACATATAAGATATTGCACTCATGCCTCAGGTCAAGAGACTACTATGTACTATATCACTTGAGAACTTCTATTTGACAGTTAAGTATATTACCAACTAGATGTTCTCGGCGAGTCGTTCAGTCAACTCATTCACTAATGAGTCACCTGTATACTGTATCTTGATGTCTCACATCAATGATCTAAGAGATTGATCATCTCCTTCAAAAGGAAAAATAGAGCATACACTAGTCTTAACCAAAGTGATGATATCCTATCTCAACACTTCATCAACTAGGAACATTTTAGAATATACGTTACCGACTAATCAGATCTCTTCATTACGATCACTATCCGAAATGTCTGATAAGTCTAGTATTTATTCTAAGGACATTATCTGTATATTTAGAACATCAGATAAATCTGACCAAAATAGCATACTATCATTTTGAACAAGAATGTTATATACATATAGGTCCTGTTACAATATACAATAATTGCCTGCAGGGCACCTATATCTAACAAATATAACAATTAAAAAATATAATCTAATCATGTTTAATGAAATATAAATATACCAAAATGTAAATCATCATGTTCAGAATCACTAACCAATTGTAGAAAGCGAAACTTGCATCATAGCCTTAAAAAAAAATAATGTTAGTCAAAATGGGCCGATAATCCCGATAAAAAAGCCTTACTAATAGGTCGATAAGTGCCGATAACGCCGATAAATCTACAAAAACGATATCCGATTAAAAATACAATTTATCCTAGCGGAGGGCTCCGAAATCCGATAACTCGGCCGATAACATTGATTATCGGCCGATATTTAAAACAGTGGATGAGATGAGTTGTCACCATATTATTAGATGATGTGTGTGATTTTTAAAGATGAGATGAGATGGAGATGAGACGAGTTGGATGATGTGACCCATTTCTTGTGTTTGGTTTATTTTTAGGAGATGATATGAGATGAGTTGTGGGATGAAAATAATATTTTATTGGATGTTGTAGTGAGTTTTAGGGATGGAAATGGATGAAAATAATATTTTATTAATTTCCATGTACCCTTTTCCTTTTCTTGATTTTTAGGAAACCAACCAAGCAGCCCCTAAAGAAAAAACGAAACCTTTTGGCTGTTTTCTGAAGCACTCCAAACTTTAGCGTCGTTAAGTGACATATTCAAAGTTCAGAGGGGCTGTCTCAGAATTGCCTAAACTTTAAAGGGGGGTGTCTTGTAAATGTACCTAATAAAGCAACTGAGGGTATCCAATGGAGCATCAGGAACCGTCCGATCTCGACGCTTTGATTATCTGATTCAGGTGCCAGTGTGTTTTATGAGGCTGTGGGCAATCGAAGTTGAACCGGTTTCCATTGATTTGATTTGGCGCAGGGATTGGAGAAAAGGGAGGGGTTCCGCTGGAAAAAGATGGAGGAAGAGGGGATAGGGATGGTGATGGCGAGAGCATCGGAGCTCAAGTCCAAGTTCGCCGACTGCATCATCCACCGTCGACGAAGGGGAGGACCAAATGAAGAAGAGGAAGATGATGAAGACGAAGATGAGGAGGAGGAGGAAGAAGAAGAAGGGAGTCTTGTGAACATTCGAGATGCCTTGGAATCCCTCGAGCAGCAGCTCGCCTCATTGCAGGTCTGTTCTAATCCTTCCTTTTCGGTTTCGGGTATTTTGCTAATTATGTGGCCTTCAGTTCCTACTTCTTTCTGCAAGTTTGTGCTTATTTTGCACTTTGATACCCTAAAATTTTGAAGCCCTTTCTTAACTTTGATACCTGAACTTCTGTTTTGACAAGTTGATGCCCCGTAGTTTTCAACTTGACGTTGATTTTGAGAAACTTGGTACACCAAAGCCCTAGGTTTCATCCCTTCCCCAAAATTCAGAAAACTGAAACTTGGTAAGGAATATTGTTTCTCCTTCACTTTCCGATGTTGATATCCTTGAGAAAAATTGAAATTCAACTTTTTTACGCTCCTTGGATATCAAATTGTCAAAATAAAGCTTCATGGTATCAAAGTTAGAGAAAGGTGAAACTTTGGGGTATTCAAGTGAAAAATAACACTCTGATAATCACATATTTGCCAAAGCAAGCTTCTTTTTTTTCAGTTGAAATTAGTGTCTCTAATTAATTCCTCTCTATAACTACGTGCTTGTGCAGCTGTTTCCATGTTCAACATGCAAATTGGAGAGGACATCACTGAAACTTTTGATTAGCAATCGTTGTCTTTGATTAGCAATTGTTGTCATTCTCAGGCTTTTGAATATTCAAAACCAACAATACTTATCACTTTGTTGATGAAAAGTTTAAATATTACCTCAATGCTATTATCATGGACTGCTACATCAGCACTTACTTGCACACATGAGCTAGTTGACACGAGCTTAAATCTAACATAGCCGTGAGGTGCTAACCTGGACTCATGAAGAGTTTTGAGTATTCTAGAGATAGAGTACTTTTGTGCTCTCCTGTAAATAGCAAACTTATGGGATTATTCTAGAGAGCAGTAGGTGTTTTAATAGGGAATCCTAGCTATTTTAAGCCTTTGCCATCAGCGTGCATCGTTTGATGAGCCTTTGGATGCTCTGTTTTCTTCGAACTCTATTAGAATGATTTAGGGCTCAAGGTAGGAAGTTACATGTGGCAAGAATATAACTTAGTACCACACGGGTTAGGGTTTTCATGAACGCACATTCTGCTATCACACTTGTCGTTCAGTTCAACTATGTTGATCTATGAAGCGTTAAACTATGACACTTTCTCGTTAAGCCATTAAGTCACTGTAGTGGGCTTGAGTTGGACCTAACTAGACTTGAGCCAAGATGGAGATTTGCTTGAAGTATCTTGCATCCATTAAATTCAATTTGGGTTTGGCCTTGTGAGAACATGTGCTGGAGTTTAGTTCACGTTGGAAGGACAATTGGATATATGGTTAAAATGCTTAGAGTCATTGGTTAGTTAAGGAATATTACTTTCCAATCAGTTTAGGTCCAAGTGGATAAGCCTAGTCCATCTTTGCTCACTGGCTTTTGCAACCAACAGAGGAGTTAATAATTTGAATTTAATCTGAGAAAGCTATCAATGAGTTGAGGGGAGAAAGTTCTTGGAAATCCATCCCTTGGAAGCTGAAAAATGCATATCCTGGGCATTTGAAAATTGAAACAAACCTTATTATACCTATAAAAGAAAACAATAGGGGTACACAATAATTTTTTTTAATGAGAGTAAAAGATGGAAAATTTAAGTTGCCAATTTGAGTACATTAATGATCTTGAATAATCATGGCTGTCCGGCAACTTTCTTGGTCAATGTATATAGCACTGTCCGGCAACTTTCTTGGTCAATGTATATAGCACAAGGTAAACTCAAGAATGTCTCATCATTCATGTTCAAAAAGGAATTACTGTGAAGAGCCAAACTCCTTAGCTAGTTATAATCTGTAATTTCTCTTTACGCAGCATCAGACTCCTCAAATATGAGTGAACTGATGTGTTAGTTTCGGATGTATGATCTTTTAACATTTATCCAAATCTTAGTTACAAAATTTTTTAAGTATGCTGCTAAAGACAGTTTAAATTTTTTTATTGTGTTTATACTTGAGCATGCTTCTAAAGACAGTTTAAGATCTACTTGTGCGATTCTTGTGAAAACTTTCTTATTGATACCTTCATATATTGACTGTTGAATTCTGCAGTTTTGCTTCAAATTGTTGGGTTCATCCAATCATGTCATGGTATTTAATTCACCTGCTTTATTCACCACGACTAGCTATCAGTCATTCTAGATGCATCTGCTTCAACTTCCTCTTCCCTAATTTCTTTTTCTTAAAACACTGCTTTGGTATTTTTTTTTTGTTTTTTTTCCTTTTTAACCTCTTGTATTCTTCATCGACCCGTGTGTCCCTCATCTTTATTTATTTAAGTTGTGTACTCCGCTACTCTTTCAAGTTTTTTTTGTTAACACCTCTCTATTGGAACATGGGGTACTCTAGTCTAAAAAAAAAGAAGAAGAAGAAGAAGCAAAAAAAAAAAAAACAAAACAAAACAAAACAAAACAAAACAAAACCCAACCCAAAACTCCCCAAAATAATAATGATATTAACTACAACAAATATTTGTAGTTATCAGGCATTATGACATCTATATATATCTGGAACAGGAATTTTTACATACAGCATCCTTCTCCAGTTATGATCCAACATGTTTAACATACCAAAGAACTACAGTTACATCTTATTTGTGCCATATATGTATATCTGAACAGGAATCGTAACATGTGATATCCTTCTTTAGTTATGATTCCCTAGAAAGGTGCTTTATATCCAACATGTTAGTATACTAAAAAGCTACAATTGTTACTGTGATATAATTCTTTAGTTATGATTTCCGACATAAGTGTTTTATATCCAATATGTTTAATATACTACGGATCTATGGTTAACATGACTTCTATGTATATCTGAAACATGAGTAGTTACATGTAATATCCTTCTTTGGTTATGATTTTCTAAAATAGTGCCTTAGCCTTATATCCAATAATATACTTAATATACCAAAGTACTATAGTCAATAATGCCTCCTTCCTTGACAGATAGGATTGGTTCATACCTCCTTGCTTCTGCCTTAATAAACATTTTGTTATGTAATATTGTTTTCTGCACATTGTTTGTTTGTTTTGATGGCCTATTGTACTCTTCACCTCACCAATGTGTTGTTGTTGTCGTGTGGTCTTTATTAACTTCACCCTTGAACTCTACGCTTTGAATTATTGTTTGTTAACTGGCATTAAAAATATGTCTGCAAACTCAATTAAAAATATTATATGCAATACTGTTCTGTTATTTATACTCAATGTTTATCTATGAATCCAACTAGCTCTACTTTTGACATGTCAAACATATTAAATTGAACAAAAACAATATTGGTGTGTGCCCACTTTCCTGATGAAAGGCATAGACCGTGTCGTATCTTTTCCTGCATCTTGTGAACAGTTTTAAAAATCAATAAACCATTGTACACGTCCCAGGAAAGAGTTTTTTTTTTCTTTTCTTCCCATCTATTCCTCTTCTAATGTTTTCCTCAAGCCAACAAAGATTACATATCTTTTCCATTGTCCATGGTCCAAGCCTCCAAGGTTATCTGCAAGTAGATGAGGTCTGTGGAATTAGTTGCTCTGCTGATCTTTAGGTAGTTATGATCTATGAAATAATAAATTTGGCTGCACCCAAGGAAATGAAATGTTATGGCTAATATGTGTACTTATATCATTGAGCACCTAACTTATCTACTCTTTTACTGTAAAATTTCAGGCCTCGCAACAGCAGCAAATATCTAATATGTGTACTTATCATTGAGCACCTAACTTATCTACTCTTTTACTGTAAAATTTCAGGCCTTGCAACAGCAGCAAAGATACGAGAGAGAATCATCTCTTTTCCAAATTGACCGTAGCCGCAAGATGCTGCTTGGCAAACTTACAGAATACAAAGGTGACAACTTGGAGGTTATTCAAGAAGCCTTGACATTTGCTGGCGGGACCCTGGATTATAATGATGATGACCTCCTCCTCCCTCCATACCCAAGCCACCTCCCCGACTTGTTTGTTATGGACAACCTCTATCCTTCTTCAAAGTATAGTAATCTCACTAAGAATGGGAAGAAGAGCATAGATGTATCAGAAGAGAGGCAGAAAAAGAAGCCTCAAGGTGTAAGGCATGTACTTGGGTTGCTTGCGAAGTCTGTGCTGACATTTGTTGGTGTTGTTTCGGTTTTGAGTCTGGCTGGTTTCAAGCCGACAATTAGAAAAGACAGTGCTCAATTCAAGATCCAAGAGGTATTAAAGAGGCGGAGTCCTGTTGAGTGTCCTCCAGGAAAAGTTCTGGTGATGGAAGAGGGGCAGCCGCGATGCCTTGTGAAGGAGCGGGTTGAGATACCATTTGATCTTGATGTATCGGCTCCAAAAATAAATTATGGGTTTGGATGATGATATACATGTGTTTATTTTGCTTGTTTCTTGCTTTTAGTTTTAGCCAGTAGCACTGGACAATAATGTTATCGTTTTTTCTTGTGATATATTCCTGTTAGATTTGTATGCAGTTGGGATCTGAGAATGTGTAACATCTCGGGTACCAGAAGTTGAAGGCTATGTTTAGAATCAAAGAAGGTATGCTAATACAGTTTCTACTTCATTCTTGTTGTTGGTTAACCAGAAACAAAGGCGCTGAGTTGAGGTATGAGCTCAGCATCTGCGTAGACTTTCTGTAGGAATTCACAAGGCTTGGTGCAAAATGATTAAATTGGTTGAGGTTAAACTGTAAAAACTTTTTAGATCATTTTCCGAAAACAAAAATCAACATGATGATATTAGGGAAAGAAGAATGTTCGTACTAGGATATTTTTGAAGAAGTTTTTGGGGTAATTCTGATTCACAGAACCCCCCCACCCCCGCCCCGAACTTTATGGTTGTTGCACGTAACCCCCTAAATTTTGTTTACCTAGTTTGGTATTGGTGGAGGGATGTTGTTAAGTTGCTTATAAAAACGGCATATATATTGTAATGGAATATTAAAACTGTTTAAAAGGTAGTGCTAAGGTATTTGATAGAATAATGCTTAATGACCATTGTTAAAAGATAAAAAGATACATATGATATATAAACTCAGGTTGCTTGTAAACGCACGTCTTTGAAAGCAGAAATAGTGTCAATAAGCGACCCATCAAAATTAAACTTTTTAATTAAACTTTTTATACTTGTTCAATAACTTTTCGATAACTTTTTATTAAACTTTTTAATTAAAGTTTTTATACTTTTTAATTAAACTGCTTAGAAGGGACTATTCGATAACTTTTTATATGTTAATCCTATTAATTAAACTTGTTGCAAATGTTACCCATCAAAATTTTTGTTACAACTTCTACCCCATATATAAATAGACATGTTAAAGGGACGGACAAATTTTTGTTTTAGACCTCTTTAGAAACTTATTTGCAAACAAACGACCTATTTCAAAAATATTTGCCAAATTCGACTCAGTTTTAGCCAACTGGTTGAAATTAGGTCGAATTTGGCGAAAAAACATTCAAAACTTCACGGGACTTAAAGTTTAAGCTCTCATTACTAACTTAATTAACAAAGTAATGGGGGCTTAAAACTTCACGAGACGAGAAGATTTGAATGTTTTTTCGCCAAATTCGAACTGGCTTGGTCAAATTTGGCAAATATTTTCGAAGTAGGTCGTTGTTTACAAATAAGTTTCTGAACGGGTTTATTTTAAAAATTTGTCCTTATAGCGACCTAGGTTTTCACCATCTCAGCTCCTCCCTCCCCACTGACGCCGTCCTCCTTCCCCGCAACGACGCCCTCCTCCTTCCCCGCGACGACCCTCTCTTCCCTCTCCGAGGACCTGCGCTCCTCTCTCTCCGACGCCCTCTTCTCTCCACAACGCCCTCCTCCCTCCCGGCGACGACGCCCACTTCCCTCTCCGACGACCTGCGCTCCTCCCTCTCTGACGCCCTCCTCCCTCGACGCCCTCTTCCCTCTCCGACGACCTGCGCTCCTCCCTCTCTGACGCCCTCCTCCCTCTCTGACGACGCCCTCCTCCCTCTCTGACGACGCCCTCGTCCCTCCCCGTGACGACGCCCACTTCCCTCGATCTCTATAGATCTTGGCAGGAGCGGATCCAGGATTTTAGTTCTGGGGGGGCCGCGTACAAAAGATGGATAAATTTTTTTTTTAATGTAATTTTATTCACAAGAGATATACCACAACCCAAATAAAACGAGTAGAATAGCCAACATCAATATCTCCAAAATATTTCAAAAGAGGAAGACAAATATTATATAGAAAATAGTCAAATAAGCATCATCTATTTTTTTATAACTAAAATTTCTCTAACTAAAAGGAATTCAATGTTCCTTAAAATTTTCAAAGTCTTCAATGATAGCATCAATGCTCAGAATTTTAGCAATTTCTCTTTCAATAAATACCATTAATGCGTCGGAGAGGAAAGCATCCTCCATTTTGCTTCGAAGCCTAGTCTTGACGATATTCATAGCTGAGAATGATCGTTCTGCAGTAGCAGTAGAAACTGGAAGAGTAAGCACAAGTACGATCACTCTAAAAATGAGGTCGTATGTAGCAGATTTATTAGTCTTTACCAACCATTGACCCAACTCAGAAATGGTTGAAAGAGTTTTGAAGTCTGACCCTTTGACTACATTATGCTCATAATGTTTCAGTTGCATCTTCAAACTCTCTTTTTCTTCACTTGTAAAATCTTGTGCATAAAACTTGCCAACCAATTTGCATATATCTTGTATTCTCAAAGCCTCAGATGCATTTTGAGGATTTAAGGCAGAACTAAGCATGAGCAATTCTGTCGCATCTTCACTAAAACGCACATTAATTTCTTGCATTTGTGAATCGATCACGACATAAAAAAAGTCTACTCGATAATGATGCCCAATGGTGATGTCTTGATGACCACGAGCTCGACGTCGTCTATCAACATACTGAGCACTAAAATCAGGAATATTAATGTTACGAGCCACACAAAAAGACTTCACTTTTTCAAGCAAATTATCCCACTTGTCACCCCCTAACTCTTGTAGTAATCTTTTTGTAGATGACACAAGCTCCATTGCATTCGAAATGTCTTGAGACTTCCTTTGTAAAGTCTGGCAAAGAAAATCTGTGATCCTCATAATCTCACTCATTAGATGTAAGATAAATACAAAATCGAACGAAGTCATTTCATCATAAGGTCAATCTACTAATGCACCCTAATTTTGAGGGGGCTTGAGGAATAGAGCACCCTAATTTTTTTTCCCAAAATTTGGGGGGACCGTGGCCCCCCCTGGACTGTATGTAGATCCTCCCTTGGATCTTGGAGATTTCGTGCCGTGATTCTCTGCTTTTTCTTACTTGAAAGTTAAAAAAACCCTTTTGCAATTAATCTGTGTACTTTTTGAGTCTGCATTTCCATATTCATTTAGTTTAACAACTTATTTTTTTAGAATCGGCTTTTCTTTTGACCTCGATCTCTGTCAGCTTTCTTTCAGCAATTTTTCGCTTCATTAGTTTCATCCATGTATTGTTTGATAAATTATAGATGGCAGTACTATGTTGTGCTTTTGGGATGATTCAGTTATAAAATATGCAATGCGTTGATTCGATTATGTTTTGAGTGCTCAGTTTTACCTCCATTATAAATAAACTGCATGGTGACGGAGATATCAAAGTCCAAAAAAGTTTGACAATCTTAGTAACTGTTCTGCTTGTATAAAAAATTTATTACACTGCCTTATTGTATTTTGATTGGTAGAATATAAAAATTACATTTTGGTTACTGATTATATTTAATTTTTTTTATGATATTTGAATTATTAGCGAATACATATTGAATATTTGAGGAATAATTCAAAATCAAAGTTGTAGAATAATGCTAATCGAATATTCGCGAAATTTTGTCGAACATCAATATAAATAAACGAAGCGAATTTGAATTTGTATTACTATTCGAATCGAATTCGAATACGAACACGAATAGCATCATATAAACCGAACTCGAATTTGAACCTTGCACTATTCGTTCAAATTCGATTCAATTCCACCCCTAGACTCCGGGATTACATGGGATTAACCAAAAATTTTCGAAACAGTATGGGCTCAGAATAGGCCCAACCAAAGAGAGAGCATTTTCTTATGAACAAATTCGGCCGGTTAGCTGACACGTGATCCAAACCCGTTAACTTTTTAGGGGTAAATAAATGGAATTAGGGTTTTTGAATCCGAAACACTCTCTCTCTAATTTTCCCCTCCTCCGGTTCCTGACCTCGTCAGCAACCGTGCTTTGCCTCCTCTCCGGCGATCCTTCTCCACTTCATATCAGCTTCGCCTACAAAAAGGTTCTGAATGTTAATTTTGTTTATGAACTTTTTCAATGTTTAATTTAATTTGTTTAATATACTATGAATTGGTTAACCTTTTTACCTTATCATTTGCTTTGATATGTCTATCTTAGCTGTACAAAAGATAGAGGAGACTATGAAGGGTGGATTATAGGGTAGAGTGGAGTGAGAGGGATAACGGCGTATAGCTTGTAATTCCAATAGTACTATGAAATATTATCAAAATATAATATAGTTAGCACTGCTAAAGATGAAAAAACATTTAGAGATCTAAAAGTAGTGCTAAGTCATGGGCGGAGCCATGTTAGGTCCAAATGGAATTAATCCTCCCTTCTAGGTTATTTTAGTCTCCCGTAATTGAAGCAAATTTTAATTTCATAGTTGAAAACTAGATTTGACATGATTTGTTCTTGGAGTTAATCCTCTTGTCCAATGGTCAAGAACACGATTTTGTTATGTGCGTGGCGCGGGAGTGCTTAACGATTAATCGGGCTATGCGCTGATTAATCGAATTATGCAAACTTATGCATTTTTTAAATTTATAATATATATTTATTATTTATCATACGGTAAAATATATAAAATTCATGAAAAATAGAAAATAGACTTCAACGCTAGTCTATTTCGCCAGAGAGCTTCGAAATGACTGTCAAGAGAGCTTATAGTGAGAGCATTGGTGGTCGTACCATCTTCTAGTGAGTTTTCAGGGGCGACTCGAGTTTGAGCAAGCAACGAAGGTTGGAGATATTTGTTGCAGTTACTGAGTTCAAACAAGAGAGATTAATGGAACTTTGGGAAAAGTTTAGAGTTAGGTTTTCTTTTTTCTTTTTTTTACTTTAGTAGTCGGATCAGGTTTGCTATAAATGGATTTAACTCGGAAAGGATTTAAAAAAACGTCAAAATAAATATTTAAAACAAAAGTGCTCGCATAGGCGTTTGCTAAAAATGTGGCCGATTATGTGGAT
>NC_033796.1:60790717-60794142 GCF_001876935.1 Asparagus officinalis
TCGTTTGAGCTGCTACTTATGCGGCCACTTAATCAACATTTTAGGGCATTGTTCTTGTCTCCTTTCTCTTTGTTCATGTACTTGTAAACATGTAATTAAAGAAGAGAACCTAGTCCTTTGTTATGGACATGTTGCTAAATTATTGACTCTTTAGTGTCCCTAGCCCTATCCACCTTACAACATGTGATCTTGGAATAATTAAGCTTGTTACTGATAATTGAAGAAAGGCATGACACAAGATCCAATTACAAGTTCAACATGTGCCTACTCTGAACCAAACTATATTTTAATTTCTACCCGCCTCAGAATGCAAAGGAATTGATAATGGAAAGAACAATGTTATTGCTCACTAGACTTCAACTACATCATCCGCATAAACAAAACATTAGTAAACCGAGGTAGTAGCAGCAGTGGTTCAATAGAAAATTGATCATTTAATTCCTAAAAGATAGTTATATTCATAGAGAGAACTAACACATAGACAAAAACACAAAATAAATGAAGTTAGTTATATTTGTTAACCCATAATAGTTATTAAAATGATGAATGATTACGAGTTAAGTAATTTGAACTCAAATTCCTAGAAGAAAAATCAAGAGGACCCAAATTTCCCATGCATGTTGACATAGACATAACAATAGAGAGGTGATTATTAATCTCTCTATTGTAGGCAGTCTATACCATACCTCTAATAACACTTGTTGTCTTATTGAAACCACTTTTATTTAGTATCTAACCTATAAAACTACTTGTGCCAAATACCACCAAAGGTATATCTTGTGATGATTGGTAAATCTAACTTCAAATGTCTTCACGACATTTCAAAACTTGGTGCATTTTCTTTTGAGTCTTTGGTGTTGTTTGTTTTCATGCATTTGGTATGGATTTCAACTTTGCATTGAAGAAGTGATCCACAAGTTTAAAATCGTAGATTTTTATCAAATACACTGTTTGAATGACAAATTTCATACTAACGATTTGGGGTTGCCACATAGGATAGATGCATTAAATGTGATTTCCAAAAATCATAGTGATTTTAACAAATATTTTTAGTTTTAGTTAGATATCAGCAACATAATTGATGTGCAATTGAACAAAAATTGGATTGGTTTATATCCTTCATGCAAATGCCTTTTTAATTGCGAACGAACAACATTTTGAGTATGGAATTTTCTAAATTTTCTAAATTTCTAAATTTCTTTATCTATCTTTTTCCCCTTCACTGTAGGGTTTCTTCTTCTTCCTCCTCCACTCTCTTTTCTTTTCTTTTATTTTTTATTTTTTTAATATTTTGCTGCTCAGCGTTATAGGTTCTGTTAGACCTCCTCGCTCGCAGACGACCACATGACGGCAGGGAACAGTCGGAGAATGGAAGCCACCAGCGATGAGGTCCGTCAGTTGTAGGTCCCCCCCCCAAACAACCCCAACCCCCCTCCAAAAAAACCCACAAAATTCCAACTGCAGAATTCTCAATAATGCTAATTAGTCTCAGTTCATCATTCATGTTTTATCAAGTCTTCGTAATCAAAAGTAAAACTAAAGGGGGAAGAATTATGCCTTGGATTTAGATTGGGTGCTAGTTTGATAATCCTTGTTTTTCTTTCTTTTCCTTTTCTTTTTCACCCTAATTCAACTTCCGACAAAGGTCTTTAGGTCGCAGAATCTTCTGAGGAGTAGTTTTGATGATTTTTTTAATTGTCTGATTTATTCTCCTTGCAGTAATAGGATGGGGACAATTTACATAAAACTCCCTGTTAATATTGTCGTTTGCATGAAGTTTCTATTGCTAGTTTTGATGTTTTATTCTCCTTGAAGTTTCTTAAGACAAAAATAGGATTCTTAAATTTTGTATAGGGTTACTACCATTGTTTTAAATATTCCCGACATGGCCCGATATATCCCTCGATATATCCTTTTACAGGGCTTGCCGCAACCGATATGGTCTTTAAATATCCTTTATCGCTTTTTGACTATTTTGAGTGATAAATCCCCGGTATGGCCAATATATTAGCTGATATGTAGACCAATATATATATATTTATATAGCTTGTTGCAAAATAATATACCGTGTTTGGAATTTTTTGGCGAGATATCAAGATTTCCCCATTATATCAAATGACATTTTGTCCTAAAAAAAGCAGATCGAATGTTGCAACGTTGCTTTGTACTTTTGTTTGTTTTAGAAGGTTGATTAGTGATCCTAAACATATATTATTCATATTTTGTATGTTTAAATTTCATTACATATGTTGAGATTACATTTTAATGCATTATACTATGTATGCAAATATTCATTATGACATTCCGATATTTACCACATATCCCCGATATTTCCCCGATATCCGCAATTCGATATGAATTTTGACCATCCGATATTTCCCCGATATCCGATATTTAAAACCTTGGTTACTACACTTAGTAACATTCTTTACCAAACAAATTATTAAACAAATTATTTAAACAAATTATTCAGGTTAACTCACTACAGTCTGTTGGGTCATTATATCCAAGGATTAAAGTGAGTTGAAATAACCCCGGGACAAAAAAAGGTCCCAAAAATCCAAACATAGCCTTACATGCATCACAATCACTGGAGATTCAATCCATAAAACATGCAGCCCCTTCATTCCTAGTAATGGTGTGGTATGATCAGTGATTATGTAGCATTTCTTACTTTTGTCTAATTTTAGGTGTTGCAGATCGGTCTTAACCCCAGATCCTTGAACTATTGACTTCAAACTAGACAGCTTGAAGAGGCAACGATTTTATTTTGTGAGCACATCTTTCAAATTCGCATCTTTCCCCACTCAAATCAACATGGTTCAATTTAAAAATCGATATATGGTGTTTGAAGTGATGATTGATTCCAAAGATTCGAGTGGTAAGGATCCAATTATTATTACGGAAGGTAATCTTTCAAAAGTGATCAAAGATAGTATTCTATTGAACTTTGGAGAATGCGGTCTTGCTATGTCACTAGGATCCTTCCAAGGCAAGTAATCTACCCCTTCCTTTTCCCCTTTTTTCGATTGTTTATCTTCAAATCTGAACAGTAACTTGGTTGTTCTCGTGCAGTTAAATATGTGAATCCTATATCGAAGCTATGCATCATCAGAGTCACCCGTGATGATCACCAGAAAGTGTGGTCTGCTATTACAATGGTTAGGAGTATCGGAAACTGCTCTGTAACTCTCAACTTGCTTGATTTGAGTGGTGAGTTAATTTGACAAGTAAAACTTATCATCTCTATTGAAACTCATTTGTTTACTCTGACCCGTGATGATCACCAGAAAGTGTGGTCTGCTATTACAATGGTTAGGAGTATCGGAAACTGCTCTGTAACTCTCAACTTGCTTGATTTGAGTGGTGAGTTAATTTGACAAGTAAAACTTATCATCTCTATTGAAACTCATTTGTTTACTCTG
>NC_033796.1:60794250-60797688 GCF_001876935.1 Asparagus officinalis
CTTTATTTCTTGATTATTAGATTTCAAATAACATTAGCTATGATATTTGCATATGTGAATATTCTTACATTTCCTAAATTCCTTAATTTCGTTCTGAAATTTTCGCATACTGCCCCATTAAGGATCCAAAAGCGTAGGGTTATTTAATGCTTACTTTTAGCTAGGGCTAGGCTTAATTAGGCTAGGAGTTGGAGTTAATTAGGCTTCATCAGGCGTAATTATCATTGGATTTGGATTTTGATCATATATGTTCTTATTGTATATGCCAGGATCTTTGATGTACATATAGGAAGGTTATGGGTTTGCTTTTGCTCACATGTTTCAGGATGCAGTTTTTATATTTTCTCTGTTTTATACATTCATAGCTCTGCTTTTAACTTTTCTCGGCGCATTTATCATACTCCCTTTAAAAGCACGAGTTCGGAAAATCTTTTTTAGACAAATATACCCCTTTATAGTTTGAACTACCTTATCTATAATCAAATTCTAATTTTCAATGGTCAATATTACCCTTCACTATTTTGAATATTTTATTTATATCTTAATCTATCCTAATCATAATCATATCTTATCCTAATCCTATGTGAACCATGTTTAGCTTAACAATTTAAAAAAACTAATATTAATAAAATATATAAAACATAAAAATGATATTAGTTTGTTAAGATAAAGAAATTACAAGTAGATAACATATTATAATACATGAAGTATTGTAAAAAAACCATAAAAAGTTTTAAAATTGCAGAAAAGACCCTAAAAAGTTCAAAATTATAAAAATCATCCCAATGTCTCAAAACTTAAAATAAAAAACATGAAATTAAAAAATTAACATCAGTTTGCAAAGAATTTAAAATTTACAGTTAACACCTCAATGTCTCAAAAATTATAGAAACACCCTCAAAAGTTTAAATTACAGACAAGCACATTAAAATTCTAAAATTTTAAAACTTACAAACAACACAGATGAATTCAAGAGATTACCATGATACACCTAAAATTTTTGACATTTAAATTTAAATTTTTTAATTAACACCCTCAATATCTCAAAAATTATAGAAACACCTTCAAAAGTTCAAATTATAAAAAGCCACCCTAAAATTCTAAAATTTATAAATAAAATAAGATGAATTCAAGATATTACCCTTAGACACCTAAAAATTTAAAATTTACCAAAATTAACCTCAAAAATTTTAAAAACTCCTTCAAATTTTAAAATTTGTAAAAAAAACTCTAAATTTTCAAAATTTTTAACTAGCACACATCAAATTTGTCGATTGGTAGACCGCTAAAATTTAATATTTTTCAAAATTAATCTATAGTTTTAATAATTGCAAAAGACACCCTCAAAATTTTAGAGTTACAAGAAATATACTAACATTTAAAAAATTACCACCAACACATGAAACATAGAATTTACAACTACCAAATTTAAAAGTAATTTTTTTTTAAAAACTCTTTCAAATTTTTAAAAATTATAAATCACACCCTCAAAGTTCAAAACCACAAAAATGGGCTAAAATTTTAAAACTTGGCAAAGAAAAGTGTAATTGTTTGGTATTTTTAATTTAGGGATTTACTATCCATTTTCAGCATCTAAGAATAGTCTAAGTTGATACTGGTAAACAAAAACAATAAGAATTGATTAAAAACATCCGGTTTAATGGATAAATTTTTTAAAATATCATAGATTAAAAATTATCGGCACTATATAAATTAAAGTAATTTCATATAATTTTAGTAATAAGTTAGGGTAGCCAAAATACATTCGTAACATTAATTGATAGATGTTTAAATCCATAGAAATGATAAAACACTATAATATTATACCTTAGCATTAATTGATTTTAATTTAGAAACTTTAATCTTTGACGTTAATAATATTTATAGGGTAAAAGAATACAAGAAATTACATATGGAGAAAGTATTAGAATATTTAGAGATAACTTTAAAAGAATTGAGTTATTTCCATTGCAAATGGGAAAGTGATGGAAATAAATCTAAAATTCAGAAAACGTCAATGAATCACTTGAATTGGCATTAACATAAGACATATCTATTAATGAAGCACTGAATGAGTTACATTAAAAAATAATTTAATAACTTTATCCTAATCAAAGAAAAAATCTCCATGGAAGACATAAGAAAAATTAGTAAGTATTCATAAATTCCATACTGTGTTCTTCAAATTAAATATTAATATTATAATCTAAGAGAAATTGGTAATGAATAATGCAGGTATTTAGTTTAGATCTTTATGGAAAATCAGGGATAGAGAGCAAAGGTAATATTATTGAAATAACAGAAATTCTTATTGGATGCACATCAGAAGAATTCATTTTAGAGGAAAATAAAGAGATAGCTTCTAATTTATTTAAGTAATAAATTAAGAACACAAAGAATTTTATATATATGAAATTAATATTTATTCTCATTGAAATAGAAAAAAAAACCAAAGTCTATTTTGAGCAGTTTGTGTTGAACATCATAAGTACATTTGACTTCTTTGTAAAGTTAAATGAGCTGATAAAAAATTAACGAGCCTAGGAAAGATAATAGCATAAAAATACAAAATTAGCCTGATGTCACAATTGATGTAGATGATGAAGACAATACTCTAGAATTGTCCGAGAAATGATAAATGATAAACCTGAAGAAGGATTGATCTTAACTCAATAAAAAATAAAATAGAAGAAATAAAAACAATATTTTATGAATATTTTATAGAATATTTTAATTATTTTGAGTGAAATTAGGAATCTTTAGAAGGGAGTTTCATGAATTTTTTTTAGTACTTTTATATTCTTATGTGGATGTTTTTATCATATAAAAGTATACTATAGTTAGCATTAATCTTTAATTTATATTTTTTATGAAGTCTATACTATAGTTAGCATTAATCTTTAATTTATATTTTTTTATGAAGTCTATCAATGATTAAGAATAAACTTCATATTCTCTTTTGCATCGTTTTAACATACTTTAAATCAATCATTTTGCCATATTGGTTTTAAATATTCACCTTCCTTGTATAACACTATTTTAATATTTTTTACTTTGCAATGTTATACTTTCTCAAATAATGCTTAGTTTCATATCGGTCAAAAATAATATGAAAATTCAAATTATTTTTAAATTATATTTGTTTTTTGTCAATTCAAATATCAACATGAAAATTTAAATTGGGTGTATCCCATTTAAACAAACATAAAAAAATAATCGGGATGTAAGAGTTTAAAGAAAAAAATGAGCACAAACTGCCAAAAATACTTAATCATGGTATTAAATCACGTGCATTGCACGTGTGTAAAAACTAGTAAAACCAAAAACACAAGCCACACTACTTAATAAATCAAACCACGCGTACGGCTCTACCGCCGGGGATCGCCGGAGCGCCGATCAAAGGCACCACTCTGCCGGGCCCAAACGGGCTACCGCCAA
>NC_033796.1:60797703-60801770 GCF_001876935.1 Asparagus officinalis
ATAAGAAAACATTTGAAGCCTTCACGTCATTTGCACTGTTATTCTTTCTGGGTGTTAGATAAAATTAGTAACTGAGTACAATGCAAAGGGAGTATGATGTTATTAGTTAAATTCAGAATTCAGCAATTGACAGAAACCAGAACCAACCACAACATAATGGATGCTTAAGTTGAGTAGGTCTGATGGTGTATAATTTGCAGAGTTTGCAAGGTCATTAATTCCCAGTAATAGGTCATTAGGTCATGTATCAGTACGTGTAGCATTTTCTTTAAGTCTTAGTTCCCAGTCGTGCTACGGTATGCTCAGTGATTATTTAGAATTTCTTTCTTTCGGCTAGCTCTAGGAAGGTGTTGCAGATTAATTGGTCTGATATTCTTCATTTACCTAACTGATAACTTCGGAATATGGGTTCAAATTCAGCAACATATTATTGACATTTTGTCCTTCAAAATTTCAGGAAGCATTAAAGCCTGTAAGCGTTCTGCTTTGAAGTGTGATGAAGCAAAATTTGAGCAATACAAACTTGAAGTTGGTGGCTTCGTTCCCCCAGAAACCTGTAGTTTGGTGGAAAAATGCTTTCAGAAGATCAAGTTTTTGGAGAGCTGAAGAAGAAAGGGCTCGGAAAGTGTAACACGTTTAGAAGGTCATCTTTTGCTATTCACGACTGCAGATGGGGAACGAAACATCTTGCTTGTGGTTTCTTATCTTTCATTCTGTGAAGGGTTAATTGCAGAATTTACCTGCTTTACTATCACCTGACTGCAGATAGACCCCTGCTGTTTTGTTAGTGCGCATAGATCCTCTTTACTATTTGCCAAGTGGGGATAGATCCCTAAGGCGATTTTATTTATTTACTGTTGGAAGAGTTGAAAAAGTCCCTGTGCTCTATCAACATCAACGAAGGTACATAGGTTCATCTGCAATTGAGCGATAGTACAAGGGGTCTGTATGCAATTAACTATTATTTAACTTGCATTCTGGAGATATTATACGGGCGAAAAGCTACAACTCAAACTGTATTAAAGGTACTTGTTCCATAAGCATGTCGGATTGACCAAACAAAATTGGTCTGACACCTGCTTATAAGCCTTGTGATAATAGACTATTGTAGAGACACTACTAGTTGGTGGGTGCAAATGTTGAGGTGCTTTTAAGTGTTTTTATCTTGCAGATGGTTGCTAGTTAGATAAATGGGCATTGAGTTTATTTCCCATATTGGCAAAACTATTTGGATTCAAATTGGATCTCTATAAGTCCTGAATATACACGGGACTACTGGTCCCTTGTATTCACTGGAGGTTCTACAAAACACATGGGACTGGTGGTCTGTGTACATTAGGACTTAAATAAATTTTACAATTAGCATCCGCTAATTACATGAGACTAGCATACATGGGACTACTAGTCCCGTATATTTTAAAGTCGATAGTTTACAAAATCAATCTCTTTTAGCTAGTTTTAATGTTGTGACAAAAATGATGTCTAATTGTTAATTATTTAGCTAAACGGTCAATTTTGTTTACTAGTTAAAAAAGGTCTTTTTAAATAAATTCTCCTTTAGAAAGATGTCTGCATCTTGTACAATCAAAGTAATGGAGAATTTATTCGGCACTATCCCAAAATTCAGACTGACAGTCATCATCAATCATCAAGAAAGAAATAATATTAAAAGCAAAATAATTTAAATCTGTGTTATGAGAACAATTAAGAAAGGACATAAATACATAACTAATTTTTTGTAGTGAAAGAAAAACACACACACACACACAATTATATATTATATATAAATTATTATATTAAATATTATATAATAATATATATATATATATATATATATATATATATATATATATATGAAAATGTATCCTGAGCCGACTCAGGAAATTCCTAGCCTCTCAATCTATGGCTGGTCCTATGGGAGCTTCGAGCGTAGGGATTTTTTGAAAAAGCAACACAAGAATTAAAGGCTCATCTCTTCCTGACCTTAAAAGCTCTCAGATCCCCAAATTTGTAAGAGCTCTCTCCCCAAATTGAGATCCCAAATAAACCTCTCCTCTCTCTCACTGCGCTCCAGTCACGGCCACAGTCTCCCGTCGCGACCCCCTCCTCTCCTCCCTGCTCTCTCTCTCTCTCTCTCTCTCTCCTCGCCCCACTAACGCGGACGCCCCCCGTCGACCGACGCCTCTCTCTCCTTCTCTGCCGCCCAGAATGTTTTGTATATAGGTTTGCTTTGTCTCCAAAAATTGGCTTTTTTTATTTAATTGACAAAATAAAAAATCACCGAATAAAAATATTTTAATCTTTCAAAATTCTCATCAAGGTTTCTTCCAAAGCAACCTCTGTTGCTCTTTCTCTGATATTAGCTATAAACAATAGGATTAAGTTTTTAATTAGTCAATAATTACATCACATGAATAATACTTCATCAATACTTTAAGAGCCAAACAATGAGATAACCATAGTTCTATATAAGTAAATTTTTTTAAAAAGAAAAAACATGGGTACCTTCAGGTGCTTCTCTTCACAAAATTGGAGGATCCTGCCCTCTCATTGGCCTAAACTCGGTATTTCAGATGCACAAAGAAATGAATCTCACAAAGATTTGATTGGAAGCTTTTTCTATCGAAAGGCGAAGCGTACATTAACGCGATAAAATATACGCTGAAATATAGTTAGTGGATTCTAACTAATCATAAATTGTTCTTCTAATTTATTTCTAAAATAACTTTTACCATTAATATAGTATATTACATTTATATCTATCGCCAAACTATCTATCTAGAATAATGAGATTATTTAAATTATTTACAGATATGCACCGGCGCTTCAACAAATCTTCTGAGGCATCTGTAGCTGCATGCCATAATATATATATATATTATATATATATATTATATATATATATATAGAAAGAGAGATAAGGGAGAGAATGAGAGAGAGAAGAGGAAGAGAGAGATATGAGAGAGAGAGAGAAGAGAAAAAATGTATGTTTGTACCAAGCACAAATTTTGTGCTTGGTAGTGATGTGTCATATTCCCATCTACCCATTCTAATTCCCAACCACCCATGTAAATGTGGGCCCCAATTTCAATGAGTGGAGTGGAATATGTCACCTCACTACCAAGCACAAAAACTTATGCTTAGTACCAAGCATACCCACTTTTCTCATATATATATATATATACTAGTTTTTATGCACGTGCAGTACACGTGGTAAAATATCAACATATTTTTCTTTCTATATTTATTTAATTACTATAAATAAGTCAGATTCATCTTGAGTTCAAATATGTAAATTGAATTATTAGATTTACTATTATTTTTATTTAAATATTATTAAAAAAATAATATAATGGATTTTTAAGCTACACTGGAATGAATGTACATAATTGGGAAATTGTAATTGTCATTATGAACTATAGTTATAGCAATAAAGAAATCACATTTCTTATTGCATTGAAATAGAATTACACAATATTTTTGGATATTATAAGCTTAACTCGGACATCTTAATTGGTTTTTTAAGAAAAAAAATATGAATTTACATAATAATATCTTCAAGTAGAATAGTAAAAAAAAGTTAAATTAATACTTTATGTCATATCTCAAACTCTACTAATCCTAAGATATAATATGGAGTCAAACATGAATAGCAATATCATTATGAACTAATGTTCTAGTAAAAAAGAAACAACATTTATTATTACATTGGAAATAAAATTGCACAACACATTGGGACATTATAAGCTCATGTTTTATAATAATAAACAATCTAAACAGTAATCATTAAAAAAAGTATGACAAACATGATATATATATATATATATATATATATATAACAACATTTATTATTACATTGGAAATAAAATTGCACAACACATTGGGACATTATAAGCTCATGTTTTATAATAATAAACAATCTAAACAGTAATCATTAAAAAAAGTATGACAAACATGATATATATAAAATTGCACAACACATTGGGACATTATAAGCTCATGTTTTATAATAATAAACAATCTAAACAGTAATCATTAAAAAAAGTATGACAAACATGATATATATA
>NC_033796.1:60806448-60847072 GCF_001876935.1 Asparagus officinalis
TCACAACCTACATTATTTGATTGACATAAAGTAATAAAAAGACAAAAACTAAATATTAATGGTAACTATAGTATAATTTTATGTGATGAAAGCAATTTCTCTCTCTCTCTCTCTCTCTCTATATATATATATATATATATATATATGAGATCTCAACCTACATTATTTGATTGACATAAAGTAATAAAAAGACAAAAACTAAATATTAATGGTAACTATAGTTATATATATATATATATATATATGAAATCACAACCTACATTATTTGATTGACATAAAGTAATAAAAAGACAAAAACTAAATATTAATGGTAACTATAGTATAATTTTATGTGATGAAAGCAATCACATAAGCATACAAAACTACTAATAATTTTGTATGAATATCCCTTATAAAAATTCCTAATTCTACTAAAAAATTAAGATATGATATAAAATAATAAAAAAATATTATCCTTTATTATTTTTGTTTTATAATTTAATTGAACCGAGATCAATCTTTCTCCATCTTTATTTTTTTCCTGGGCAATTCTAGAGTAGCATCTTCATCATCTGCGTCGATTGTAAAATCAGGCTGGAGTTGGATTTCTTGTGCTATTATATTTCATTCGCCTCGTTCATCTTTTGTCTTTTCATCTAACTTCACCAGGAATTTGAATGTTTTTCTGATGTTCAACACAAATTTTTGGAAATATGGACTATGATTATTTTTTTATTTCAATGAGAACAAATGTTATTTTAATATATATGAATTTCTTTTGATTTTCTAAATTATTACTTGAATAGAGTTAGAATTACCTCTTTTTTTCTATAATGAATTTTTCTATTGTGCGTCCAATAAGAGTTTATGCTACATCAAACAGTGTTACTCTTGCATTATCCGTGCTATTTTCCATGAGAATCTTAACTACGTACTTGTCGTTTTTATGGTCGATTTGTAGAGATAGTTAATATTGTATTTTAACATGTTCATGTCATAAAAAATATATATTACTTAACATTGGTACTGAGTCATCAATGATTCTACGACATTTATTATTCGTACACTCTTTACTAACATCTTTATCTACCTTCTTGTTGCAGCATTTGCAAGCATAGAACCATGGCACGAGTTTATTTAAAATAGTAGTTATCTTTGCCTTAAATGTGCAATGGTGTGTCTATATATTGACAAATTTTAGTTAGATTTAAATGTGTTAATAAGAATGGGTTTCTAATATTATACATGTATTGAATTTTGTGATGTATGCATAATATCACTAATTTGGATTTCTTTTGCATATATAAAAAGCATCGATGGAGATGCTTTTATTTTTGCGGCTTCTTCCAAATGAAACCTGCATATTAGATTAAAATATAATACTATTTTATTATTGGGTTGTATGAAAGTATGCTTGTTCTACTTACCATTCTCTTAATTCTTTAGCTAGTTGTATTTTTGGGTTAATACATATTGTTGATATAATTTGCGATAATATGCTTGTCTCCCCTGCAAAATTGAGATAATTATAGGATGAAATTTATATTTAGCTGTCTTTAATAAGAATTTTAGTAATAAATTATGTACCTTTATATATAGAGATTTTAAAATCTGATAATGCTATTACATGCTTATCTTTGATTTCTTCTTCAAGAATTGATCCTTCATTTGTGGTCAAATCCCCAAATAAATTTGCGCGCATAGTCATTCCACTGTATATGAGAAAAATAAAGAACGTTAATCTTATTTTTTATGATATTGAAAATAAGTATCATGAATATACCTTTTATCCATTAGCGTGATTTCCCTCCTATTGTCTGGTTTGTTATGTTTTGTAATATAGTTGATCACCGACTTCACGTTAGTTATAATTGCAAGATTACTGCAAGTAATTTGTTAAAAAGTTTATGATTCTATAAATTAACATCTCATTTTGTATTGAAGATTAAAGTAAGAAATTTATAAGTACTTACTAATATGATTCTATAAATTAACATCTCATTTTGTATTGAAGATTAAAGTAAGAAATTTATAAGTACTTACTAATTTTTGTTGCATCTTTCATGGAAAATGCTTCTTCAAATGGGACAAAGTTGTTCAATATGTTCTCAAAGTGGAAACCTGTTGGTGCTTCTTGTTAGATATAGGTGCCCTGCAGACAATAATTGTATATTATAATAGGACTTATATGAATATAATATCCTTGTTCAAAATAATAGTATGCTATTTTGGTCAGATTTATCTGGTATTTTTAAATACAGATAAAGTCCTTAAAATGATGCTAGACTATCCAACATTTCGGATATGATCGTAATGAAGAGATCTGATTTGTCGCTAACGTATATTCTAAAATGTTCCTAGTCGATGAAGTGTTGAAATGGGACATCATCAATTTGGGAAGACTAGTGTATACTCTATTTCTCATTTGGTAGGATGATAATCCATCTCTTGGATCATTGATGTGAGACATCAAAATATAGTATACAGGTGACTCATTAGTGAATGAGTTGACTGAACAACTCACAGAGAACATCTAGTTGGTAATTATACTTAACTATCAAATAGAAGTTCTCCAGTGATATAGTACAAAGTAGTCTCTTGACCTAAGACATGAGTGCAATATCATATATGTCAGTATAGGTGTACTTAGACTTTTACCTAACCACAGTTCTTATTGAGTTGTGCATAATGGTTCTTGTTGGGTGCATCCCAAGACATAAGTAGATATTGAGATGCTAAGATGAGATTCGTCTCTCCCAGTATAAGGCGTTGATGTCATAAGATTATTTGATATAAGTATAGCCAGAAAATCATTGGCAGAGGTAAATAAGATAAATTGAGTGTCAGTTTGATCTTATAGGTTATGAGTTTAATATCAACAAATATTAATCAAGCTATTAGGGTTTCACAGTTTTCCATACCCTAGGCTCGATAGTTTGACATTGTTTGACGAAGAGAAGAGACCGGACTATACAATATTAGCACTGAGTGGTCCTGATAAAATTGTGCTAGCATCTTGCAGACATTTATCACAACTTATAACCAAATAGTCTTCATGTGTAGCTAGCATCTCTGTTGTACTTGTGGATATCATCCACTGCCGAGTTCTTAAGTGGGCCCTAGAATCATACCAAGCGCGTACCTTAATCCTATGAAACGCAATTTATACAGTGATGCGTATGATTGATACACATATATGATTTTACCGGATACACATAAAGGATTATGTATATTCGGTAAAATCAGATGGCTATGTGCTTAGGGAATGAATTCTAGTATTTTTCCCATAAAGTTAACTTTTAGTCAACAAGTTGACTTTTTGGTCAACAATTAACTTTTGGTCAACTCATTGACTTTTTGGTCAATAATTAACTTTTGGTCAACTCATTGACTTTTTGGTCATATGATGACTTATTAGTCAATGATTGGAAAATTATGAAATACCGTATTGATGTGGTATTTTCATTTACGAAATACATAATTTATTATACCTTGATTAATGAGTCATGAGATGAATCATTAAGGTGGTATGGTTTGGGAACATGGTTTTAGTACATAGTTTTGATTCTTCAAGACTCTTTGCATGACTCATGAGATGAGTCATTGCATGACACATGAGAGAGTCATTAGTTTGATGACTCATGGTGTGACTCATAGGATGAGTCATTCATGTCACGACATATTCTTCCTCTATAAATATGAGCTCCTTTTCTTCTTTCATGGTTAATGAAAAAAATAAAATAAATGGTTTATTCATAGTTTCTTTCCATAAAAGAAAAGAAGAGAGATCTACCTCTTACTAAACTCTAGCAATCTTTGAGTAAGAGGAAGTAATAGAATTTTTAGTACCCCGGGGTGGATATCTTGCCTTGTGTCTCAAGAAGACTCCGATTTTATCATGCTCACTTGAAGACTTGGAGATCCACTACGAGGAGATTTACTACTACAAGGAACAAGAGCTAGGGGTTGTTCGGTCTTTCATCGAATCACGCTTCGAAAGTATGACTTTCTAACTCTTGTATGCTCTCTTTAATATAGGGATCATGTTAGACTTAATTAGGATGGCCCTATTATGTATTTCATGCTCTCTACATGCTTCGTATAATTATACATATAATATTCCGCTACGTATTTTGCATGTAATAAGCACGGGATTTCCTTCATGGTATCAGAGTCATGGTTCCATCTAATTAAATCTTAGCAGGAATATCTAACTCATAGAGGTCTTTGTACTTACTTCTAATTACTAGTTTAATTAAAAGATGTTTTAATGAAACTAGTTGATTTAATCAAGTTGTTTTGCCATTAGTTATACTAGTTGTTGATTCAAAAATGTGATTTTTGGTTCATAAGTTTTTAGGAGTAAAAACACTTGTATAAATTGCAAAACACTTATTTACAACTAGTGTAGTTGTATGTTAGAAGCATGATAGTCCTATTTGAGTTAGGATAATCCCTATGTTATTTGTACCAAAAAAAAAATCCCTATGTTATCTATTTTTCCAATTTGTTGAATAACTAGATAGATGCATATTTCTTAATGTTGATTAAGTTATATGTTTTATATCATCTTGTGTGGATGTTATGTTTATGGATGATAGTGGATAACGATTCTCTTACATTTATTGTATTGATGTAATATAGCTAGAAATGTAATATTATTTTTGACCTCTTCCCTCCCCGAGCATGGGCTACGCCTACGGGTTTAGACACTTGCTCACCGATCATGGGCTACACCTACGGGTATAGGCCCTTGTTCGGGTGTAGTGGGGGTATGGTTATTTAGTTTAGTTATTTTATTTATGAATTTTATTTTACATTCAATGCAATATTATTACCCATCCTACGAGATGGTTTTTCCATTATAAATGGGGCTTGCACGTCCTATGTATATGTGATTGAAATAATACAGGATTTGCAAGGGAGATAGCACTGCAAGGAGTTGTAAATTGCTTGCCAAAATATAATTAGTATAGTTACATTTTATTCCTTTAGTTATCCACTACGATTCTATATTGCTATTACATATGTTGATATGTTGGTTGTGCCCCAATTGTAGATGTCAATATAATTGGGTGCTATATTCTGCAAAGTTTATATTTTTATCTCATTAGAGAATAGTTTTTATTATAAAAACTCATTTTTAAACTCTGTGAGACATGGCAATAAGAGTTTATTGACCATAGAGTGGTGAGACCGACATTAACATAGCGTTAGTGTGACAGATAAATAAACCTAAAGTAGTTAAAAGAGATATATTTAGAACGAAATTTAACTAGTGTCTAGGAAAGTGATTATGAGATATAGCTCATGGGGTGATTCCCAACTTAAGATAAGGGGTGATGTCCAATCTTTCGCGTTTTAGTCTTAAAGAGCGTGGTTACTTAATTAAGGCCGATGAATATTCCCGGTGAATAGCTTGAAACCTTCCCACCAATCTTGCGCTTTCCTGGCTAGTTTAATTATTATAAATATAAATATAGAGCATCTTTAAACTATATCAAGTTTGATTACGGTAAAAGATTTGTAAAATCATCTGTAGCCCTCCATCATTTTAGTTGAATACTATTAAGCTTATAAATACTATGTTTGTTGGCATACGTTCAAGGCATAACTATTCTATGGCTAAGTAGTATTCATCTATATATAAGATATAAGGATAGCTTAAGTTGGTTATGCAACTTTGTTGGCATACGTCAAGAGTTTGCATATGTTACATTTAAGCCAGTTAAGAAATGATGGGTCCAAACTTGACTAGTATTTTATGATTTGTTGGCATACGTCAAGGTCATAAAAGGCTAGGGGTAAAATCATATCAAGAATTACAAGAGTGTAAAAGAAAAAAGTTAGCTACCAATTATTGAGTGTATCAATTTGTTAGCATACGTTAAGGTTGATGCATTCAATGATAATTGGATCTTGATCCCACTTGAAAATAAGAAGTTGTTTTCCGATCACCTCTTATAAGGTTTTGAGGGACTCGATAAATAGTAGGAGGCATAACTTAGATAATAATGTACCAAATCTATTTTATATATTGAACATCTGCTAAAATATCTTTAATCTCTCTTTGAGGCCATTATGTCTGGTTTAAAAATTATATCAGAACTCAAGTTAACTGATCTTAATTACACAGTCTGGTTGAGGAATGTAATCATTGACCTAACTTATGACAAAGTAGCATATGTCCTCACATACACCGGAATACTCTAGGCCCAGAACCCTCTATTGCGGACACTGAAATCCGCATAACATGAGATTGAGATTGTTCACTTGGTCATATTGCGTCGCTATTGCCTCTATGGATCTAGTCCATTAGAAACAATGTGAGAATATAGATGTTAGATCCATATTTCATAATACAGTAGGACTGTATGGCAAGCAAATCGCGACAAATGTTGTATGCGGAGTCTTAGAATTTGTTCTAGACATAAATGACTATGGAATCTTTTCTTAGGGACCACGTCCTCAAAAATGATCGCCTATGTTATTGAGCTTGAACTTTCGAATATAGTCCTAGATGCAAATAGATATACATATATCATTCTGCAGTCCTTGACACCAGCCTACTCCCGATTCATCACACAGTTCTTGATGATGAATCTGGAGCCTACTCCTCCTGTCCTGCTTAATTTTTTAAATCAGGAGAAAATTTCTTAAAGGGACAAACACCAGCCTTGGCTATAGGGCAATCTTCTTCCTCATCTAACAAAGTGGTTGCATAGAGAAAGGAAATGAAGATTACTTCTATACCAAGGAAATGTGTTAAGAAGGCTATCAAGAAGGACAAAGGGAAGGTGAAAATGATGACAGCAGGATGCTTTTATTATCACAAGTTTGGACACTGAAAAGGAAACTACTCAGAATTCTTAGCCTCTCTCATCAAGAAGGAGCAAGTTGTTGCTTCATCTTCAAGTGTGCTTGTTACAAAGAATTGTTTTTTTATAAATCCTATAAGGTATTAGATACCGAATTAGGATCTCACATCTGTAATTTGTTGCAGAGGTTGAGAAGTTATATAAATATTTTGATTTTGAATACCTACTATTCTGTACCAATGATGATGTGTTATCCATATCATTATTAGATAAAGATGGATATATATTCAAGTTGGAAAATAATGTTGTATTTAATCAAGAGTTGATTGCTTATGGAATATTATGCAATGGCATCTATATTCATATTCAAAATACAATTCTAAACACTCATCACACTTTTAAAAGAAAGCATTCAGTTTTGAATGTCGCTTTCTTAAGGAATTTTAGATTTGGTCACATTAATTAAGAAAGACTTGGCAAGCTACATCAACATGGATGTTTAGATCCATTTTTTCCATTGAATCTCATGATACTTGCAAGTCTTGTCTTAAAGGAAATATGACCAAAGACTCCATTTACGAGAAATGGAGCAAGAGTTACAGAACTCGTAGGACTGATACATAGTAATGTATGTGGTCCAATATCTACAATGGCCAGAGGTAGCTAGAGCAAGAAAGTTGAGATTCTTTGATCGGATCGAGGAGGTGAATACTTGAGCTTGGAATTCTAAGGGTTTTTAAAAGAGAATGAGATTCTCTCTCAGGTTACTCCACCTTTACATCATAGCTTAATGACATGTCAGAAAGGAGAAATCATACCCTATTAGATATGGTACATTCCATGATGAGTAACGCTAAGTTACCTTTTTCATTCTGGGGGTATGCGTTGGAAACAACAACATATTTACTGAATAGGGTTCCAACTAAAGTCGTGCCTAAACCTCCATATGAGATATGGTTTGGGAAGAAACCACATCTTAATTATATTAAGATTTGGGGATATCATGCTTATGTAAAAAAACAAGATCCAAAAAGTTAGAGGCACGCTCAGTATTATGTAAATTTATAGGATATCCAAGGAATTCCACCAGATATCTATTCTACCACATCGATGAACAAAAGATAATTGTTTCTCGGTTTGCTACCTTCTTGGAGAAGGAATTTCTCCACATCGATGAACAAAAGATAATTGTTTCTCGGTTTGCTACCTTCTTGGAGAAGGAATTTCTTGAAAAAGAAATTAGTGGGAGCATGAATAATTGTTTCTCGGTTTGCTACCTTCTTGGAGAAGGAATTTCTTGAAAAAGAAATTAGTGGGAGCATGACAGAACTAGAAGAAATTTCATAGATACAAATTAATACTAATAATTTAGTAGAACCAGCAAATTCAGTTATACCACAAGAATCTCAACCACTCTACAGATATCCAAGACGATCTCATGCACCTAAGAGACAATATGATTTTCTTATTAAAGGTAGCATGTTAGATCATGTCATGTATGATGATGTACTTTTGAGTTATCAGCAAGCCTCTCAGAGTACGGACTCTGTTGCTTAGCATGATGCAATGAAATCTGAAATAGATTCTATATACACCAATAAAGTATGAATCTTAGACAATGCTCCTAAATGGGTGATACCCATAGGCTGCAAATGATTGTTTAAGAAATAGTTAGGTGTAGATGGGAAAGTAGAGACTTTTAAAGCTAGACTGGTAGCTAAAGGTTTTTGTCAAATACCTGGTTTGGACTACGATAAAACCTTTTCTCCACTAGTTATGCTAAGTCTATTCGAATCCTACTTGCTATAGCTGCTCACTATGACTAAGAGATCGGGCAAATGTACGTCAAAACTGTATTTCTAAATGGTGATTTAGAAGAGTGCATATATATGTCTCAACCAAAGGGATTTGTAGTCAGTGGGAGCAATGGAAAAGCATGTAGGTTGCTTAAAGCCATTTATGGTCTAAAGCAGGCATCGCGGAGATGGAACATCTGTTCTGATGATGCTATCAAGAGTTTGGTTTCATAAAAAATCCAGATGAACCATGTGCGTATAAAAGGATAATTGGGAGTATAGTATCGTTTCTTATTTTGTATATAGACGATATATCTTAATCGGTAATGACATACCGTCATTACAAGTGGTTAAAATTTAGCTATCAAATAGATTTTTCATGAAAGATTTGAGTGAAGCATCCTGTATACTGGGTATTCAGATCTATAGAGATAGATTTAAAAGGATATTAGGATTATCCCAATCTAGATTCAATGGCAAAGTGCTAAAGTGATTTAGCATGGAAAATTCCAAAAAAAAGTTTCGTATCTGCATCTCCTGGAATCTCCCTCTCTAAAAAGATGTCTCCCTAGACTGATGAAGAGAGGTAATGCATGAGTCAAATTCCTTATGCCTCGGCAATAGGATCGATCATGTATGCCATGTTATGTACTAGACCAGATATCACTTATTCACTTAGTTTAGTAAGTAGATACCAATCTAATCATGGAGAAGAGCACTGGAAAGCGGTCAAGAATATGCTTTAGTATGAGTAAAGAGTTATTTTTGATATATGGTAAAAGTAACCTCAAAAGTGGAGGTTTTTTACGACTCAAGCTTTCAGAGCGGTATTGATAGTAAATATGTATTAGGATATGTTTTTACCCTCATAAGAGGAATGTCAGCTGGAAAAGTTCCAAGCAGGACATAGTGAGCCAAATACATTACGGCAAATGATACAACAAAAGAAGCTGTCTGGAAGAGTAAGTTCCTTTTAGAGCTGGAAATTATTTCCCACCATTATAAATCTGGTACTTGTATACTGTGATAGTAATGCTGCAATAGCTCTAAAGGAACCCCGGTCTCACAATAAGTCCAGACGCATTCTGGGAAAGTATCATTTGATTAGAGAGATAGTGGATCTTTAAGAGATCAAGATTGAAAGAGTAGACTCAAAAGATAATATAGCAGATCCATTCACAAAGGCAATTGCTCGCATACAATTTTGAAATATTTGTTGAGCTATTGGGTATTAGATCTACAAAGATTGGCCTTAGTACAAGTGGGAGTTTGTTAGATATAGGTGCCCTGTAGGCAATAATTATATATTGTAACATGACTTATATGAATATAACATCCTTGTTCAAAATAATAGTATGTTATTTTGGTCAGATTTATCTTGTATTTTTAAATACAAATAAAGTCCTTAGAATAATACTAGACTATCAGACATTTCAGATATGATCATAATGAAGAGATTTGATTTGCCGCTAACGTATATTCTAAAATGTTTCTAGTTGATGAAGTGTTGAAATGGGACATCATCACGTTGGGAAGACTAGTGTATACTCTCTTTCTCCTTTGGTAGGATGATGATCCATCTCTTGGATCATTGATGTGAGACATCAAGATATAGTATACAAGTGACTCATTAGTGAATGAGTTGACTGAACGACTCACTGAGAACATCTAGTTGGTAATTATACTTAACTGCTGAACGACTCACTGAGAACATCTAGTTGGTAATTATACTTAACTGTCAAATAGAAGTTCTCAAGTGATTTAGTACAAAGTAGTCTCTTGACCTGAGGCATGAGTGCAATATCTTACATGTCAGTATATGTATACTTAGACTTTTACCTAACTGTAGATGTTAAAAATTGCTTATATGTTCCCGCACATAACTCTAAACAAAGAAAAGACGATGAACGTTATTATCTAATTCCAAATGGGATTATCCAAGGCTATAAAGAAGCTAACAAACGCATGAAGCAGGTTGGCAGAGCGTACAAGTCAACTAAATGACAAAAGACATGAAACGGCAGAAAATACCAACCCAGAGAAGCCCTGGTAGCCGAGCTGCACAAAAGGGGTCGGACAGATGCTACTGTCCCACGCCAACGCGGGACATCATCTACTGTCCCGCGCCAACGCGGGACAACAACAACTGTCCCACGCCAACACAAGACAGCACCACTGTCCCGCGCCAACACGGGATAGTAACAACTATCATGTGCTCTCACGGGATAGAATCTGCTGCCCTGCTCCCTCGTAGGATAGCTGTGGTTAACTCGTACCCATGCGGGTCACCAATGTCTGCCGCGCACACCAATTACCTGAAAAAGCGTTTGTTGATAGATTTTCGGGATTTCTTTGTTTCTAAGCTTCCCAACTGATTTGATATTGTATCTAAGTGTGGGTAGGACATTATTAACTAAAGATATGACCAATCCCTTCATTCTCATCCAAATAACCGCATCCGAGGCTCTATAAATACAAGCCTAGGGTCCCCATTCTAGAGGGCTAGAATTTTGATGAAGAGGGCGAGGTGCTGCTGGATTGGAGAGTCAAGGAGCACGAAATTGCAGAAAAGGCTAGCTAGATCCCAGCGAACTTCGGCATAAAGAAGGAGTTTTTCGAAGGATTTGAAGCCCGTCCCCTTTCCTTGAGATTAGGCTTGGTCTTAATCTCGAGAAGAGTACTGATTTCTCTTGATCGATATCAGTACTTTAGTAAATACTTCTTTGGTGAAGTAGAAGCTCTGAATATCACTTTTGCTAACCGAATCTAACACTGAGGTGGTCCACGGATAAACCCCGGCACCGACAAAGATCCTGCTCAAACAATAGGCGATAAACACCTATTGTGTGTAGTTTTAAAGAGAGTTGTAATTTATTTTTATTATGTTAAAAGTCTTATAAAAAGACTAATTTCATGAATTTACTGTAACACTCAAAGTTGTAATGGATTCTTCACTGAAAATAACTTTCCATCCAAATATGCTGGCAATCACAGTGGGAGCCAACTGCCTCTCTGTCGAGGCTGTAGTGTCGCAACTTCGGATTCACATCCCGGTCGAAGAAGAGGTCGAATATGAGTTTGATCAGTAGAAGTTCGAGGAGTACTTGTCCTCCTCCAAATCCGCCTCTCCTCGCAAATCTAGGAAGGTCCGCTGGTCTTCGGATTTAAAGACCCAAGAAGATGATTTCCATGCCGTCACCATAGCAGTTGCACATCACAATGCTTCTCCGGCGTCCAACAAGGTCGGATCTGTAGATCTAGACTCCTCCTCGATCAAGGAGTTAAACGCAGAAGGCACGCCAACCCTGTCAAAGAGAGCACATCAAAGGTGATGCCAATGCCTCGCGTGCTAGCTGGCCAAAGCTTTGGAGCCAGTCGATGGTATCCGATATGAGGCAGATCTGAAATCTAGAAGACGCCCAGTGCTATCACAGAGAGAAGGTGGCCCCTCTTCAAAACCAGAGATGAATGAATGGGTCCGCATCAGAAGGACCTGTTTGACCCTTGAAGAGCGCATTCAGAAGCACCGCGCACTACTCGCGCACACAAGAATTCTAGTGCAGGAAGCACAAAAATTACAGAAGGAAGACATGGTCAAAGAACCAGCAAAACCATGCTAAGTCTGGAGCTCGAAGCTCAAAACAGCGGCCAAAAAGACCAAGAAACGCATGTCACACCCCGGTGAGCCGGCGAGTCGGGCGGGTCACCACGAGTGACCGGCCAGCCGTGGGTCAGCAACGTGGTGACCCGCTACCAGCGAGGTCACCAACGCAGTGGTCGACCCGCTGATAGCGGGTCACTACGAGGTGACCCAGCAACCGGAGGGTCACCCCAAAGTAACCCGCACCACGATCGAGACAAGAGGTCTTCCGCACCCATTTTGTAGCATCCATCGAGTTCCGTCTTCGCTCCAATCAATCCCTCTCCTTTGGTCAAACCCCGCGATAGTGTGGACTTATCCATAGGCAAGAAAGCAATAGCGGATCACCTTGGTCCTTTGCAGGAGGATTGAGACAAAGCTCCGATCAAAGGGCGCTTGGGCCCGTTGAATGAACCCCGAGAAGTTTGTTAGACTGGGGGTCGTGCGCATCCTCCTAGGCAATGGAAGAAATCCAATGGTGGGAAAGTCCCTATAACTGACTGTATTGGATTGTGTGTTGAAGTCCAGGAGCCCATTGAGGCTCCACGCTCATGAAAGCATGGCTTCAAAAGCGTGACTCTTAAAGACGCTAACAAAGCGTTATGTCCCCAGAAGGAAACAAATTCATCTGACGACGACGTTACACCTGAGAAGTCGTGCCAACACACGATGGGTTGCTCCGGTCATCAGACCGACAAGTTGTACTATTGGGCTGGGGGTACGAACAAGTCTCGGAAAAGAAGTACCCAAGAAACGGACTCTCACTGCCCGTGTGCTAAGATTATCAAGGCAATGCTGTCAGAATGTTGCTGCCCCAAGACTCCTCCGGAGAGGGTTTTGCTGTTTGAATGGATCTCCACCGGAACGTCCAAGTCTAAACCAAGGCATTTCCGTAGAAAGAAATCAGCCGCTCAAGACGATGAATTCCTAGAAGTGACCTTCAACATGGCTGATAAAGGGAAGTCAACGCAACGCTTTAGTCCCAATTAGTTTTCAGGAGTATCCTAGCGAATAACCCGGTTACGATCGGGAACCATTAGACAAAGGAATTACCAAAGAATGCAAAAGAGGCTACCTTCAGATGACGAAACGTCAGATGCTTGCTCTGTAATGGCTTTTGATGATATGACATCCAGCGTAGGGCAATCCTATGAGTCATTTATGATCAACGCCCAACAAATGGCCAAAATTCTCAAGGACGATCTAGCCAAGTAGAAAGAGAATTTCAAATTCGAAATAAAATGGCTATGCAGGAGATGAGGGAAATGCATGGCTAACAAATTACGACGATGACGAATCAGCAGGGAGAATCCAGCCATCGCAATAATCCTAACCAAGTAGATATTGATCAGGAAGTGGATGAGAATAGCAACATGGATGCCCCTCCCGTTGACAACAATGCTGGGGGTGGTCCCACGGATGATAACAATACAAAGGATGACTATGTCGTTTCTCCCCAAAATCGTTTGAAGAAAGATACAAGCGAGGATAAGAAGATGAGGGACTTGGAAAGCAAAATCAACGCGTTAATGAGTGCTCAACAAGTAAAGAAGACCAGAATACCATGTCCATACCCGAGAGAGTGTGAATCAATTTCGTACCTGGCAAAGTTCAATTTGATTAACTTCATGCTGTTCGACGGAAAGGGTTCCCCCACTCAACATTTAATATATTTCAAGTCCCATTTGGGAATAATCTTCGGCAATGAACCATTGATGGTTCCGTCATTCGTTGGTACCCTTCGTGAGGCAACCTTCGATTGGTACTGCTATCTTAAGCTGGGGAGTATCAGCAGTTAGGATGACATAGAAAATATGTTTCTTATGAATTTCTTCGATGACGACACCGAGGTTTCAATCGGAACATTATTCGATGAGAAACAGAAGGACAGAGAGTCAGTCAAAAACTTCGTCAAATGATTTCAGAACAAAGCAGTAAATTGTCGAAGTCCAATCAGTGAAGACTTCATCCTCAAAACTTATCACAACAATCTTTCGTTGGATATCCTTGAAGCCATGGGAGTGGTGCCATCCAAGGCTTGGAAGGATTTGAAAGTGTGAGGAGAACAAGCCGAACGTTTCCTCAAAAGGAAGAAAGCTAAAAGAGGTCAAGCAACGCTTAATACTCTAAAGCAGAATTTTGTCCCACGTGACAAAGGGAAAGCATAAAAAAATGCAGTGGACGCGAATCAAACATTCGAGCTGCAACCACAACCACAATAACAGCAACAGCAGAAGGCATCATAGCAGTCGTAGTGGCAACAACGACCTCAAAAACAAAAGACTTCAGAAACAAAGTTCCTGAAGATTTACTCTTTTAAGAAAGAAGAGGTTCCCGGTCTTTTCAAATATCTCTTGGAGAACAACAAGATCAAGTTGCCTCCAATCCAGGATCAAGAAGACGCTAAAAGGGTTAATGATCTAAAGTATTGCGCATTTCATAGAGCGATTCACCACTCTACCAAGCCATGTTACGCCCTCAAAGACAAAATCCAAGCTTTGATTGATGTTGGGGTCATTACTGTGAAATCGTCCAAGGAGAAGAAGGTAGGTGCAAATACAGTAACGATTAGCTTCAGGTCTGTTCCTTTGAAATGGTTCCAGCCCGAGCCCGTAATGAAAGTAGCAGTGAAGACCGTCAACGACAACCCTCACGGACAGCGTAAAAAAGGACTCGTGCTGCATACAGCCCTGAATGATGAGATTCTCTGGGCCCATCCTGATCTGATTAAAGATGAACAATGGGCGGGATCCTCGTCTAAGAACAAGTCAAAAAACAAAGGAAGGTCCTGTTGTGGAGCCTCAACCATCCCAGAAGAAAATGATGAAGGAATCCTTACTTTCCCACTCTCCGAAGATGAGCAAGAAGTCTTTTAACCAGCGGAGAACCGGTCTTTGCTATCAGGAATGGAAACGAATACCATTTCAAATATCCGAGTGCCTCCAATCAGTTAGCCGAGCAGGGGGTGACCAAGACCGTTCCTTCTAAAATATTAACTGAAATAGGAGTGGTCATAACTCCCCTCACACCTATTGAGAAGACTCAACAAAAGCAAAAGGAGACAGAGCCCTTATACCAAGAGGTTCAAAACCCAAAGCAGTCTCATTTCAATCAATCGATTAGAGGAGACAAATAGGGGAGCTCAAACACTCCGCATCACTTTGATATTATGACACAATTAGCTAATATACCGGCTAGATTAACTCTATATGAGTTGTTGTGTCTTTCGAAAGACACAAGGGAGGCGCTGCAAGAAGCTTTGGCCAATTCGGATGTTTTCCTAACTCAGATAAAACCGTCCCCCAAAGAGCCAGAGCCATCAGTCCAACACTGCAACCTCACGGCGAACCACTTTCCCCCCTACATTACCTTCACCAAAGAGGATATGCAGACAAAGAATTCAAAACATGACCAGCCCCTGTATTTCACCGGGTACATTGGCTCTAGCGTTGTCAACCGGATCCAAGTCGATCCGGATTCCGCTATCAACATCATGCCACTCTGATTGATGTACAGTCTCGGAATACCAGCTAGTAAGCTGGCCTCCACGGGTACTATGATCTATGTATTCAACACCAGTGGGTCCATACCATTGGGGAAAATCCGAGTAAAGTGCCAGATTGGAGATTTGAACTCAGAAGTCACATGTTATGTGATCGACATTAAGACTTCCTATAACTTACTATTAGGTCGATCATGGATCCACGGTAACATTATAGTTCCTTCCACCCTCCATCAGTGTCTTAAATATGTAGACACTAATAATGAAGTAAAGACAGTGATCGCGGATAAGCAGCCGTTTAAGGGGTTGGAAAATTATTTTACTGACTTCCTTCTCTACGGTGCTGAATCCGATACTAAACCATCGGCCCAAGGTACGAACAGTGGAGAAGAAGCTGATACCGAAGCTGAGTTTGATTATAATGGTGGTTTTATACTTAATGACATTGTACCCATTGTAATCGATATTGACGATGGAGAGTCATCGAAAAATAGTTGTAATTGACAACTTGCCGAAGAAATAGCAATAAATAATGATTTAGAGTACTCGTTGTGTCTTGATAACATTATGAAAGGGTTATATGAAGACCCTAACTTATATATGCCACTTTAATCGTCTTGTATGACGAAGAAGCATGTTCAGGATTCATTTGGAATGACACTTATCATTCCTGCAAAGGCAGGGGGTGAGAAGGAAGTCGTTTATGGTAAAGTGAAGGAGGTTTCAATACCAGACCACTTCTTGACGGAAGAGGACAATGATGATAAACATGCTCCTCATTTATTCAGATATGGCTCAAAAGCGCGAAATCTCATGGAAAAATGCGAATACGACTTCACACTTGGGGAAGGTCTTTGTTTTGGTCGAGGTCCGCGAGTTCCACCTTGTATGGCCTATGTACCAAAAGGAAAAACCGATAATTATTATAGCTACAAAAGAGGTTTAGGCCATGTCTCCTCGTCCGATGATGAGTGCTGCTGGCAAGTCATTGATCAAATAGCTAATAAGGGTAAAGATGGATATTCTTTAGATTCTTTAGCATGGAACTCTGATGATAGTTTTGGAGAAATGTTTAAAAGACTAATGTCAAACATGGCTATGATTGACCCCGTCACAATGGAGGAAGACGATCAAATGCCAACTTAGGAAGACCATTGGGTTCATCACCTGAATATACAGTACGGTGATAGGTTTGAACAAAGGGAACCCCCTACCAAGGACCAAGTAACCCAGGTGAACATGGGTGATGAGGATAACCTGAAGCCAATATTCATTAGCGACAACCTCCCACCAAATGAGAAAGAAGAGTTAGTTGCCCTCATTAGAGAATACATCGATTTTTTTTTTGCCAGAAACTACAAAGATATGCCAGGACTCGATCCAAATGTGGTAATGCACCACCTCAACATTGAGCTAGATGTCAAACTTGTCAAACAACAGCAAAGACGGTTTTGTCAGAAAATTATGGAGGTGATCGAATCCGAAGTTAAAAAGCTTATTGACTTAGGTTTTATCAGGGAGGAGCAACATCCTGAATGGCTTGCCAACATTGTCCTGATCCTTAAGAAGAATGGAAAAATCACAATCTGTATTGACTTTAGAGATCTTTACACTGCCTGCCCGAAGGACGATTTCCCCCTTCTCATCACGGATATTATCATCGACAATACATATGGGTTCGAGAGAATGTTCTTCATGGACGGATTTTCTGGTTATAATCAAATAAAGATGCATCCAGATGACAAAAAGCATACCGCATTTAGAACACCCCTCGACGTTTTCTGCTACATGGTTATGCCATTCGGCTTGAAGAACGTAGGTGCCATATATCAGCGAGCCATGTCGAAGATTTTCCAGGAGCATCTCCAGAAGACCATTGAATGCTATGTGGATGATCTAGTTATAAAAAGCCGTAACAAAAATGATCACATCTAAGACTTGAAAACAATATTTGATCTCATGCGGACTCATCAGTTGAAGATGAATCCCACCAAGTCTTTCTTCAGAATGTCCAGCGGTAAATTCCTTGGATTCATCATCACTACTAAGGGGATTCACATCGACCCTGATAAAGTGAAGGCAATTAACGAGTTACAACCCTCGAGAAATCTTAAGGAACTCAGGGGATTACAAGGACGGTTGGCTTATATCCGTTGATTCATCTCGAACCTTTCAACAAAGTATCAACCATTCTCCAGGCTCACAAAAAAAAGTGTATCATTCATATGGGATGACGCTTGTCAAAAAGCATTCAAGGATATCAAAGAATATCTCTCGAAACCCCCTATGCTCATCGCACCGAAGTCGAGTAAACCGTTCTTGATTTACATTAAGGCGACAAGCCACTCGTTAAGTGCATTACTTGCACAAGGCGACAACAACGGTCACGAACAGGCTGTATATTACCTGAGTCGGACCCTTGTAGGTGTTTGGATCAAAAATCACTGTTTTCATTGTGATTGAATCTATTACAACTTTAATCGTTTATAATAAACTCAAATAAAAAGTTGATCTAACTTTAATCGTTTATAATAAACTCAAATAAAAAGTTGATCTTTTTATAAGATCTCCTTATACAATAAAAATACAAAAGATACGAAAAAGTTGATCTTTTTATAAGATCTCCTTATACAATAAAAATACAAAAGATACGACTCTTGTCAAATAGCAACGGATGTTTATCACCCGCTCCTTGCGTGGAAACTTTGCCTGTGCCGGGGACGTTAATATCCATGGATCGCCGCGGATCAGATCCGGTTGATAGATTAGTGATCAAAGCTCTTACTTCACGAAGGAAGTAATCGCTGCAGTGATGATCTTGACCAAGCGAGATCATGGCTTTTCTGGAGATTTAAGACCAAGCTTAAATTCGAAGGAATAGGGGACGGGTCTCAGATCTCTCGAACTCCACTCTTTATGCATAGGAGATCACCAAGATCTGCTAACCCTTGCTGTAAATTCGTGGCTCCACTCTCCAATTCGGCAGCGTTTCGCCCTCTTGATGTCCAAGCCCAGGAGAAATGAGCACCCGAGCTCGTATTTATAAGCTTCGAAAGCGGGTATTTGAATAAGAACGAGGGATTCCTCCTTATCTTCAGATAAGAACTGATTAACCATAGTATCAGATCAGTTGAAATGTTCAGGAACCAACAAATCCCGAGAGAATTCGTGAAAATCGAAAAATCACACTTTTAGATCAAATCTGGCCGAAGCGGCACCCGGTGCCTCGGCCTTGGCCTAGCTACCAAATGGTGGCTCGGCCTGGCCTAGCCACCAAATGGTGGCTCGGCCTGGCCTAGCCACCAAATGGTGGCTCGGCCCTAGCGCCTTGGCCTAGCCACCCTTGGTGACCTGGCTATGGGCCGAACCACTAGTTCGGCCGAGCTGTTTTGATGTGACTCGGCCGCTAGTGGCAATCTTAGTCTTCCGGATTTTAACTTGTTTTGTCGTTACACGTATTTCATCGTTTCGTTGATCTGTACACTATTTTGGTGGCCGATGAGCGTGCGGGCCACTTGGTGGTGGCCAGTGAGCACGCGGGCCACTTAGTGGTGGCCGGTGAGCACACGGACTACTTAGTTCATCGATTTTATGGTTGATGGACATGCAGGCCACTTGGTGGTGGCCGGTGAGCACACAGGCCACTTGGTTCGCCGATTTGGTGGCCGATGAGCGTGCGGGCCACTTGATAGTGGCCGGTGAGCACGCATGCCACTTGGTTCGCCGGATCTCTTGAACTCCACTCTTTATGCATAGGAGATCACCAAGATCTGCTAACCCTTGCTGTAAATTCGTGGCTCCACTCTCCAATTCGGCAGCGTTTCGCCCTCTTGATGTCCAAGCCCCGGAGAAATGAGCACCCGAGCTCGTATTAATAAGCTTCGAAAGCGGGTATTTGAATAAGAACGAGGGATTCCTCCTTATCTTTAGATAAGAACTGATTAACCATAGTATCAGATCAGTTGAAATGTTCAGGAACCAACAAATCCTGAGAGAATTCGTGAAAATCAAAAAATCACACTTTTAGATCAAATCTGGCCGAAGCGTTACCCGGTGCCTCGGCCTTAGCCTAGCCACCAAATGGTGGCTCGGCCTGGCCTAGCCACCAAATGGTGGCTCGGCCCCACCAAATGGTGGCTCCGCCTTGGCCTAGCCACCCTTGGTGACCTGGCTATGGGCCGAACCACTAGTTTGGCCGAGCTGTTTTGATGCGACTCGGCCGCTAGTGGCATTCTTAGTCTTCCGGATTTGGCTTGTTCTGTCGTTACACGTATTTCATTGTTTCGTTGATCTGTACACTGTTTTGGTGGCCGATGAGCGTGTGGACCACTTGGTGGTGGCCGGTGAGCACGCGGGCCACTTGGTGGTGGCCGGTGAGCACACGGACTCGTGCGGGCCACTTGGTGGTGGTCGGTGAGCACACAGGCCACTTGGTTCGCCGATTTGGTGGCCGATGAGCGTGCGGGCCACTTGATAGTGGCCGGTGAGCACGCATGCCACTTGGTTCGCCGATTTGGTGGCCGATGGGCATGCAGGCCACTAGATGGTGGCCGGTAAGCACGCGGGCCACGTCATTAATAGTTCGTTGATTCGCTGGTCAGCGTCGGATAATCCTCTTTGACTTAGATAATGACGTTCATCACCTTCTCTCTGTCTCAAGCTGTGTGTGGATACCTATAGGTATTTTTAGACGGCTACAGATATCCCCTCCAAAGTATTTTAGACTCATCTTTTATAGAGAAGTCTGGGATGCTTTGGATATGATAGGCCCCCACCTTCAATCGGTGTCGAAGGACCTGTGAACTGCTTCAATTCTTAACTTCTTCAGCCTTCAGCCTATTTAGTGTTTTGTCAAATAGAAGAAGTTCTTCCGGTGCTGCGTTTATCGTTTGACCATTGTCAAAATCTTGAATCAAAATTGGTGAGTTAGTTTTGGCTCGTGTCATTGAGTTGACTTTGAACTGATTATCTTCTTCCTAATACGTTGACCGGCGTTAACACAGTTTACACTCGTACGTTTGCTGGAGTCTACATAGTTTAAGCTCTTAAGGTATTGGAGCGTGATGGTCCCAAATATTGGGGCTACAGGACCAACTATTAAAGCTGATTCATCTGCATGTGTGGATCTTATCTCGAATTTGTTGGATGTCCAAGTCATGAGACCAACTAATGAAGCTAATGCGTTAATGACTCACATTTATAGAATTTTTGGCAAATTCTTAGCCATCAATGGGTTTGATTAGCCTTTACCGACTACCGTTTGAGTCGGGCTAGCATGCAGATTATTTAAATCCGTTCTGCACATAACGTTATGCTAAAAGAGTTAACTATTTTAGTGCTATGATATTGAATACGTAGACTTCGTCTTTCTCCTTTGAAAAGACTAAACAACAACGTATATCAGACGTAGACTTAGGATTTTTGGCAAATCCTCAGCCTTCAACGGATTTGACGTGCCTTTACCGATTACCGTTTGAATCGGGCTTGCATGCGGATTGTTTTAGTCCGTTCCGCATGTGACGTTGTACTAAGAGAGTTAACTCTCTTAGTGCTAAGATATTGAATACGTAGACTTCGTCTCTCTTACGGGAATAGACTACCCGACAACACGTGTTAGGCGCTGACTTATCCCCACTTAGGCTTCGGGATAAAATTCCCCGTGCGTGTGAAGCACGGATTTTGGCATTATGAATAACAACCTGCCATAATATCGAATATGTAGGCTTTTATTCTTTTTATGGTTAAGAACTAACCGGCAACACGTGTTAGGCGTTGACTTATCCTTGCTCAGGATTCAGGATAAAATTTCCCGTGCGTGTGAAGCACGGATTTTGGTATTATGAATAACAACCTGCCACAATGTCAAATATGTGGGCTTTTGTTCTTTTTACGGTTAAGAACTAACCGGCAACGCGTGTTAGGCGTTAACTTATCCCTGCTCAGGATTCGGGATAAAATTCCCCGTGCGTGTGAAGTACGAATTTTAGCGTTATGAATAACAACCTGCCACAATATCGAATATGTGGGCTTTTGTTCTTTTTTACGGTTAAGAACAAACCGACAACGCGTGTTAGGCATTGACTTATCCCTGCTCAGGATTCGGGATAAAATTCTCCGTGCGTGTGAAGCACGGATTTTGGCGTTATGAATAACAACCTGCCACAATGTCGAATATTTAGGCTTTTGTTCTTTTTACGGTTAAGAACTAACCGGCAACGCGTGTTAGGCGTTGACTTATCCCTGCTCAGGATTCGGGATAAAATTCCCCGTGCATAAAAGGCATGGATTTTTGTTGCTACGATGCTGAATACGTAGACTCTGTTATTTTTACGGGAACGAACCACCCAGCAACACAGGTTAAGCGCTAACTTATCACTACTTAGGCTTCAGGATAAAATGCCCCAGATTGGTACTCTGATGTCTTTTTCAATCAATGCAAGACTAAACCGGCAACACGTGTTAGGCGTTGACTTATCCCTGCTCAGGATTTGGGATAAAATTCCCCGTACGTGTGAGGTGCGGATTTTCGGAGTTGAAAAAGTGGTGTCTTCTCTTGGGGTAAAGACGAACCCGATGTAGGAGAGGAAGAATTTTATATTCTATATCCAGTTGCAAAAGGAAACTCCAAGTGGGATCTCCACTTCAAGAATCCGGAAAGGTGAAACCAAGAGTGGGATCTCCACTCCAAGAATCAAAAAGATTTGGATAACCCTAACTGTCGGAAGGTTTGATTATCAAACTAAAGGTAGGTTTCTCGTTTATCGAGAATGAATTGTGGTTTTGGCCTTAACTGTACAAAGGTTTGACCAAACAGGAGTTTGAGATGACCCTAACTGTAGGAAGGTTTGACCAAACGGGAGTTTGAGATGATCCTAACTGTAGGAAGGTTTGACCAAGTGAGAGTGGAAGTGTGAGATGACCCTAACTTTTATAGGCTTGATCACTCAATTTGTGGATCTCTCGTTCATTGAAGGAATCGAGAGGGGATTTTGATTGTGGTCCTTACTGTAGGAAGGTTTGACCAAGTGAATAGTGAGAACGGGAGTACAAATCACAGTGGGAGTGTTGACTTATACAAATCACTCAGAGGGGAATCTATTACAACTTTAATCGTTTACAATAAACTCAAATAAAAAGTTGATCTTTTTATAAGATCTCCTTATACAATGAAAATATAAAATATACGACTTTTGTCAAACAGCGCAACGGACGTTTATCACCCGCTGCTTGCGCGGGAACTTTGCCTATGCTGGGGACGTTAATATCCGTGGACCGCCGCGGATCAGATCCGGTTGACAGATTGGTGATCAAAGCTCTTACTTCACGAAGGAAGTAATCTCTGTAGCGATGATCTCAACCAAGCGAGATCACGCCTCTTCTCGAGATTTAAGAGCAAGATTAAATCCGGAGGAATAGGGGATGAGTCTCAGATCTCTCGAACTCCACTCTTTATGCACAGGAGATCGCCAATATCTGCTAACCCTTGCTGTAAATTCGTGGCTCCACTCACCAATTCGGCAGCGTTTCACCCTCTTGATGTCCCAGCCCCGGAGAAATGAGCACCCGGGCTCGTATTTATAAGCTTCGGAAGCGGGTATTTGGATAAGAACGAGGGATTCCTCCTTATCTTTAGTTAAGAACTGATTAACCATAGTATCGGATCAGTTAGGACGTTAAGGAAATAATAAATCCCGAGAGAATCCGTTAAAATAAAAAAATCATACTTTTAGATCAAATCTGGCCGAAGAGTCACCCGGTGGCTCGGCCTAAGCCTAGCCACCAAATGGTGGCTCGGCCTGGCATAGCCACCAAATGGTGGCTCGGCCTTGGCCTAGCCACCCTTGGTGACCTGGCTATGGGCCGAACCACTGGTTCGGCCGAGCCGTTTCGATGCGACTCGGCCGCCAGCGGTTTTCTTAGTCTTCCGGATTTTGACTTGTTCTGTTGTTACGCGTATTTCATCGTTTCGTTGATCTGTACGTTGTTTTGGTGGTCGATGAGCGTGCGGGCCACTTGGTGGTGGCCGGTGAGCACGCGGGCCACTTAGTTCGTCGATTTTATGGCTGAGGCGTGCGCGCCACTTTAGTGGTGGCCGGTGAGCCACAGGGCCACTTGGTCGCCGATCTTGGTGCCGATGGGCGTGTGGGCCACTGGATGGTGGCCCGGTAGCACACAGCGCCACGTCATCAATAGTTCGTTGATTCACTGGTCGGCGTCGGATAATCCTCTTTGACTTAGATAATGGCGTTCATCACCTTCTCTCTGTCTCGAGCTGTGTATGGATACCTATAGGGATTTTTAGACGCCTACAGATACTTCCTCCAAAGTATTTTAGATTCATTCTTTTAAAAAGGAGTCTAGGATGCTTTGGATATGATAGGCCCCCACCTTCAGTCGGTGTCGAAGGGCCTGTGAACTGCTTCAATTCTTAACTTCTTTAGCCTTCAGTCTATTCAGTATTTTGTCGAATAGATAATGTTCTTCCGGCGCTACGTTTATCGTTTGACCGTTGTCAAAATCTTGAATCGAAATTAGTGAGTTAGTTTTGGCTCGTGTCATTGAGTTGACTTTGAACTGATTATCTTCGTCCTAATGCGTTGACCGGCGTTAACACAGTTTATACTCGTACGTTTGCTGGAGTCTACACAGTTTAAAAGCTCTCAATGTATTGGAGCATGACGGTCCCAAATGTTGGGGCCGCAAGACCAACTATTAAAGCTGATTCATCTGCATGTGTGGATCTTATCCCGAATTTGTGGGATGTTCAAGTCACGAGACCAACTAATAAAGTTGATGCGTTAATGACTCGCATTTATAGAATATTTGGCAAATTCTCAGCCATCAATGGGTTTGATTAGCCTTTACCGACTACCGTTTGAGTCGGGCTAGCATGCAGATTGTTTAAATCCGTTCTGCACATAACGTTGTGCTAAAAGAGTTAACTCTTTTAGTGCTACGATATTGAATACGTAGACTTCATCTTTCTCCTGTGAAAAGACTAAACAACAACGTGTATCAGACGTAGACTTAGGATTTTTGGCAAATCCTCAACCTTCAACGGATTTGACGTGCCTTTACCGATTACCGTTTGAATCGGGCTTGCATGCGGATTGTTTAAGTCCATTCTGCATGTGATGTTGTGCTAAGAGAGTTAACTCTCTTAGTGCTACGATATTGAATACGTAGACTTCGTCTCTCTTACGGGAATAGACTACCCGGCAACGTGTGTTAGGCGCTGACTTATCCCTACTTAGACTTCGGGATAAAATTCCCCGTGCGTGTGAAGCACGGATTTTAGCGTTATGAATAACAACCTGCCACAATGTCGAATATGTGGGCTTTTGTTCTTTTTACGGTTAAGAACTAGCCAGCAACGCGTGTTAGGCATTGACTTATCCTTGCTCAGGATTCAGGATAAAATTCCCCGTGCGTGTGAAGCACGGATTTTGGCGTTATGAATAACAACCTGCCACAATGTCGAATATGTGAGCTTTTGTTCCTTTTACGGTTAAGAACTAACCGGCAACACGTGTTAGGCGTTGACTTATCCCTGCTCAGGATTTAGGATAAAATTCCCCATGTGTGTGAAGCACGGATTTTGATATTATGAATAACAACCTGCCACAATATCGAATATGTGGGCTTTTGTTCTTTTTACGGTTAAGAACTAACCAGGAACGCATGTTAGGCATTGACTTATTCCTGCTCAAGATTCGGGATAAAATTCCCCGTACGTGTGAAGAAAGGATTTTGGCGTTATGAATAACAACCTGCCACAATGTTGAATATGTGGGCTTTTGTTCTTTTTACGGTTAAGAACTAACCGGCAACGTGTGTTAGGCATTGACTTATCCCTGCTCAGGATTCAGGATAAAATTTCCCATACGTGTGAAGCACGGATTTTGGCATTATGAATAATAATCTGCCACAATATCGAATATGTGGGCTTTTGTTCTTTTTACGGTTAAGAACTAACCGGCAACGCGTGTTAGACGTTGACTTATCCCTGCTCAGGATTCGGGATAAAATTCTCCGTGCATAAAAGGCATGGATTTTTGTTGCTACGATGCTGAATATGTAGACTCGGTCATTTTTATGGGAACGAACCATCCAGCAACGCGGGTTAAGCGCTGACTTATCCCTACTTAGGCATCGGGATAAAATGCCCCAGATTGGTATTCTGACATCTTTTTTAATTAGTGAAAGACTAAACTGGCAACACGTGTTAGGCGTTGACTTATCCCTACTTAGGATTCGGGATAAAATTCCCCGTGCGTGTGAGGCATGGATTTTTGGAGTTAAAAAAGTGGTGTCTTCTTTTGGGGCAAAGACGAACCCGATGCGGGAGAGGAAGAATTTTATATTCAATATCCAGTTGCAAAAGAAAACTCCAAGTGGGATCTCCACTTCAAGAATCCGAGAAGGTGAAACTAAGAGTGGGATCTCCACTCCGAGAATCAAAAAGATTCGGATAACCCTAACTGCCGGAAGGTTTGATTATCGAACTAAAGGTAGGTTTCTCATTTATCGAGAATGAATTATGGTTTTGGCCCTAACTGTACGAAGGTTTGACCAAACGGGATTTTGAGATGACCCTAACTATAGGAAGGTTTGACCAAACGGGAGTTTGAGATGACCCTAATTGTAGGAAGATTTGACAAAGTGAGAGTGAGAGTGTGAGATGACCCTAACTTTTATAGATTTGATCACTCGTTTTGTGGATCTCTCATTCATTGAAAGAATCGAGAGGGGATTTTAATTATGGTCCTTACTGTAGGAAGGTTTGACCAAGTGAACAGTGAGAGTGGGAGTACAAATCGCAGTGGGAGTGTTGACTTATACAAATCACTCAGAGGGGATTCCTAGTGTTAAGTGACAAGTACTTAATACGGAAGGGTTTGACAATTGTTAATGATCAGGAGACTAAAATTCTGAGTACTATGTCTGGACTCTAACAATGGGAGTGTTGAGTGCACAGACGTAGTAGGAGTTGAGTTGATTCAACCGAAAGAAATTTTGGTGTCACACCGTCAATTGGTCTGATCGGTTGGGGATTTTATGGTGGAAGACTGTGAGTTGTCAAACACCAATGGGAGTTTTGTGAGGGAAGATTGATCCAATGAAGTGATCGAATCTCGTCTCAGCAAAAGAGTGTTCGAAAATCATAGTGGGAGTTTAGTGTTTATCACTTTGTTCATAATGATCGGGTTATCCCTAAGAAAATTACATGTATCATTATTTCGGGAACTTCCCATTACATGAACCATCCACCCCCAGCTTCCTTTGCGAAACTGGGTCTGACATTGTACCCAGTTACATGACCGGGTTATCCTTAAGAATATTACGTATAAAAATTCTACAGGAACTTCTCGTCAAAGGCAGGAAACAGTTTAGACTCATATACCTATTGGAGTATTGAGAAGCAGTTTACACTCGTATACTCTTCGGAGTATTGCCATTCTCATTTGGCTTATCCCAGCGTTATGACGCCGGCTTCAACCAAGATTTGGATGCTATTTTTGAGAGCAAAGCAATTCTTGATGGGATGAAGGACCCTCATATGGTACGCACAGTACTTTGGATCCACGATGTTGCCAGCTTCCTCCTGATCTGGGATAGGTGGTAGCTTGATCTTATTATTTTTAAGGAGGGACTTGAAAATGGCTGGAACATCTTCGTCCTTGAAGGAGTACTCTTTTTGAAGTTTCGGACCCGAAGTCTTCTGCTGTCTTCGGGGTTGCTGTTGTGACGTCTGATTAACATCAACAACTGCTGCAGGTGTCTTCCCTTTACCACGGGAGATGAAGCTTGAGTTTGGAGAGTTAGCTGTTGGTTGGCTTCTCTCGGTTTTCTTCCTCCTGAGGAAATGTTCAGCCTGCTCTCCGTGTGTCTTCAACTCTTTCCATGTGTTTGACGGTGTGACTCCCATAACTTCCAATATCTCAATAGATAGGTTGTTATGACATGTTTGGAGGATGAAATCCTCCGTGGTCGGATCTGGGTAGCTCATCGCTTTATTCCGGAAACATTTGATGAAGTCGTCGACCGTTTCTTCGTCTTCCTGTTTCTCCTCAAATAGTGTCCTAATGGATATCTCGGCATCATCGTCAAAGAAGTTGCCGAGGAATGAGCTCTCCATATCATCCTAACTGTTGATACTTCCAGGCTTGAGACGACGGTACCAATCGAAGGCAGGCCCGCGAAGGGTGCTGACCAATGACCGAACCATCAAGGTTTTATTGCCGGAGACCATGCCCAAGTGGGACTTAAAGTAGATCAAATGTTGAGTAGGGGAGCCTTTCCCGTCGAATGGCGTAAAGTTGATCAGGTTGAACTTCGCCGGGTACGGGATCGAATCCTACTTTCTTGGGTAAGGACACAGAATCTCGATCTTCTTTATCTCTTGATCAGACATCAGAGCGTTGACTTTTCTCTCAAGATCCTTCATCTTTTCGTCCTCGTCTGTATCATGCTTTGGACGATTTGTGAAAGGAACAACGGGGCCACCCCCAGTGTTGTCATCATTGGCGGGACCACCCCCGATATTGTTGTCTTCAGTGGGACCACTCCCAGTGTTCTGCTCAATGGGAGGGTTCTCATTATTGAGACGTTCATCTACATCTGAATCGCTACCTGCTTGGTCAGCAAGGTTGCGACGGTTGAATTCACCGAACTGATTGGACAGAGCCAGAATTTGTTGGTCATGCTCTTTCCTCATCCGTCGCATAGCCATTTTTCCGTTTCAATCTTGAATGCCTCTTTCTGCTTGGTTAGAGCATCCTTGAGAATTTTGGCGACTTCCTCGGTGTTAATCATAAACACTTCGCGGGATTGTCCCGGACTAGATACCTTATTATCAGAAGCGATTGCCGAGTTAGCATCCGATGCTTCATCATCTGAGGATAACCCTCTCTGCATTCTCTGGTAGTCCCTACGTCTAGTGGTCCCTGCGCGTAGCCGAGTCAGACGATGCGATACGAGAGGGTCAGAACTAGAAGTTTGAATCGACTTTCCCTTATCAGCCATGTTAATTGTGATTTCTGGAAGTTCGTCACCATGAACAGCCGATCGCTTCTTACGGAGATGCTTTGGTTTGGACTTAGTTGCTCCGTTAGAGATCCTCTCAAATACCGAGACTCTCTGCGGAGCGGTCTTGGGGCAGCTACACGCTGATAATACTACCCTGATAAGTTTAGCGCACGGGCAGTGAGATTTTGTTTCTCGGGTACTTCTCTTCCGAGACTTGTTCGTACCCCTAGCCCGATAGTACAACTCGTCGGTTATATGACCGGAGCAACCTATCACGTGTTGGCACGATATTTTAGGTATAACGTCGTCATCTGACGAACATGTTTCCTTCTGAGAGCTTGCTACCTTATTGGCATTCTTAAGAGTCACGTATTTGGAGCTACGCTTTTGGGAGCACGAACTCTTGACGGGCTCTTGGACTTCCATTCGTCGTCCGAGGCGGTCAAGTGCAGGGGTTTTTCCTATTATAAGAAGGCTCTGATTTGTTGCGAGGGTGTGTGCGACCCCCAGCTCAAGTGGTTGCTCGGGGTTCAGTCATCGGACCCAAGCGTTCTTTGATCAAAACTTTACCTCGATCCTCGTGCAAAGGACCCAGGTGATCCGTCATTCTCATCTTGAAACGAGACAAGTCTCCATGGTCGTGAGGCTTCATCGGGAGTGTAGAATTCATCGGGACAGAAACATGGGCTGTCGGAGGCTTAAACGGGACTGCAGGAGGTGAACCGGGTGTGAACCGAATCGGACTGCGTGTGATCCGAACCGAACCGAGTGCGAACCGGCACGAACCACTACTTGGTGGCTCGGCTTTGGCCGAGGCCATGGCCGAGCCACCACTTGGTGGATCGGTTTTGGCCGAGCAACCAGATGATGGTTCGCGCATTCTGGCAGTTCCGGATGCTGTTTGACTTTTTTTTACGCCGTTTCGAACTTTGGTTTCCAAACTTAGCGTGGTTTCTGTAGCCTCTTGATCATCTCTTTTTGCTTCAACTTTTACGCTTGTTGTACGAGAATCCGTGCATGTGCAATCAAGGCGCGACGCTTCTGAATGCGCTCCTCGAGGGTTGAGCGAGTCCGTTTGACTTGGATCCACTCATTCGCTGTTGGTTTGGAGGAGAGGCCATTTATTTGCTGCTGGGGCACTCGGTGCCTTCTACATTTCAGATCCGCCTCATAGCAGATCCCATCAACAGGCTCCAAAGCCTTGGTGAATTGGCGTGCGAATTGGCGCTTCCTTTAGCGAGCTCTTTTCGATGAAGTTGACGCGGCTACAGCGGCTATCTCCTTGATTGACGAGGGGTCCAGATCTGTAGATCCAGCCTCGTTGAAGGCCGGAGGGGCGTTGCAAGGCGGGATGGCAGCATCAACGGAGGCCTTGATCTTCTTATGCTTGTGAGGGGCAGATGATCTGGAGGAGGAGGACGACAAATACTCCTTAAACTTCAGTTGGTCGAATTCGTACTCGACTATTTCTTCAACCGGGATCTGGATCTTTGGTTGTGGCATGACAGCTTCGGTAGCGAAGCTGTTTGCTCCCACTGTGGTCGCAGCTTGTTTGTGTCAAAAATCACTATTTTTATTGTGATTGAATCTATTACAACTTTAATCATTTATAATAAACTCAAATAAAAAGTTAATCTTTTTATAAGATCTTCTTATATAATAAAAATACAAAAGATACGAATCTTGTTAAACAGCACAACGGACGTTTATCACCCGCTGCTTGCGTGAGAACTTTGCCTGTGCCGGGAACGTTAATATCCGTGGACCACCGTTGATCAGATCCGGTTGACAGATTGGTAATCAAAGCTCTTACTTCACGAAGGAAGTAATTGCTACAGCGATGATCTCGATCAAGCGAGATCACGAATCTTCTCGAGATTTAAGACCAAGCTTAAATCCGGAGGAATAGGGGACGAGTCTCAGATCTCTCAAACTCCACTCTTTATGCACAGGAGATCACCAAGATCTGCTAACCCTTGCTATAAATTCGTGGCTCCACTCTCTAATTTGGTAGCATTTCGCCCTCTTGATGTCCAAGCCCCAGAGAAATGAGCACCCGAGCTCGTATTTGTAAGCTTCGGAAGCGGGTATTTGGATAAGAACGAGGGATTCCTCCTTATCTTCAGTTAAGAACTGATTAACCATAGTATCAGATCAGTTGGGACGTTCAGGAACCAACAAATCCCGAGAGAATCCATGAAAACCGAAAAATCACACTTTTAGATCAAATCTGACCGAAGCGTCACCCGGTGGCTCGGCCTGGCTTAGCCACCAAATGGTGGCTCGGCCTGGCCGGGCCACCAAATGGTGGCTCGGGCCTGGCCTAGCCACCAAATGGTGGCTCGGCCTTGGCCTAGCCACCAAATGGTGGCTCGGCCTTGGCCTAGCCACCCTTGGTGACCTAGCTATGGGCCGAACCATTAGTTTGGCTGAGCCGTTTCGATGTGACTCGGCCACCAGTGGCTTTCTTAGTCTTCCGGATTTTAACTTGTTCTGTCGTTACGCGTATTTCATCGTTTCGTTGATCTGTACACTGTTTTGGTGGCCGATGAGCATGCGGGCCACTTGGTGGTGGCCAATGAGCACGCGGGCCACTTGGTGGTGGCCGGTGAGCACGCAGGCCACTTAGTTCACCGATTTTATGACTGATGGATGTGCGGGCCACTTGGTGGTTGCCGGTGAGCACGCGGGCCACTTGGTTTGACTTGGTGGTGGTCGGTAAGCACGCAGACCACGTCATCAATAGTTCGTTTATTCGCTGGTCGGCGTCGGATAATCCTCTTTGACTTAGATAATAGCGTTCATCACCTTCTCTCTATCTCGAGCTGTGTGTGAATACCTATAGGCATTTTTAGATGCCTACAGTAGGCACCGAATCTTGGTATCCAATGATTGAGAAGGAGTGCCTCGCCTTGGTGTTCGCTATTCAAAAGATGCGGCACTACTTGGTTCGACAAACTATTTATGTCATCTCCAATGTTAACCCTGTCCATGTGTTCATGACACAGCCGGCTTTCATGAATTGGCGGTTAGTATAATGGGCCCTGCTCTTGTCCCAATACGGCCTGTACTTTAAACAACAAAAGTCGGTCAAAAGACGGGCTATTTATGATCTTTTAGCGGGTAACCCAACTATGGATACCGTCGAGATATACGATGATCTGCCAGATGAAACCCACGAAGTCAACGTAACTTCTCATCAACAAATATGGTGTTTGTACTTCGATGGTGCTTCTCGAGCAACACTAGTAGCAAGTACTCCTGGATGTTCTAAGATCTCCTCCGGAATCGTAGTTGCCTTAGTTTCCCCGGGAAAACATATGATGCCTCGAGCCTACTCACTGACTGAGCCGTGATTAAATAACGTAACCGAGTATAACGTACTGCTTATCAGACTCAACTTCGCTAAAGAGCTAGGGGTCGAGTATCTCGAAGCTTTCGGCGATTCTCAGTTGATAGTTAAACAAATTCAAGGAGAGTATGAGGTCAGAAATCAGGATTTAATACCATACTATAAGGTGGCCATTAAGATGGTAGAATTGTTTGAAGGATTCTTCATCGAGTACATTCCACGTCTACAGAATGCATACGCAGATGCACTAGCAGCGCTAGCAGCGTTAGCAGTATCTCTGGTACAACCCCCCCAAAACGAAACAGTTTATCACAGTAAGAACTCAATAGCTCTTCGTACCAATCTACGATATGGACAACAAAGAGGAGGATATTAAAGAAGTACATTTAGCCCAAGTTAGCTTCGAACATCGAGATTGGCGTTTCCCTATAATAGATTATGTCTTGCATGGTATTTTACCGGAAGATGTGAAGAAAAGATACTCAATTCGACAAAGAGCACCGAGGTTCTACTATAACACGGAGAGGCAAACGTTATATCGATGGGGGTACAATGGTTTGCTACTTTGTTGCCTATCAGCTAAAGAAGCGGAAGAAGTCCTTAAAGAGACGCATGAAAGAGTTTGTGGTGCACACCAAACTGGCCCCAAACTTTATGACCGCATAGAAAGATGGGATATTTCTGGCCCACCATGATCAACAACGCAATCGTGTACACCCAGAAGTGTCATGCGTGTTAAGTACACACGAATTATATGTACCAACCCCCGGAGCATCTACACCCTTCGGCTACATCATGGCCTTTCGAGACTTGGGGAATGGACGTTATTGGTCCTATTTTTCCTCCTTCGACCAAATGTGACCGGTTCATCCTGGCGATTACTGATTACTTCTCCAAATGGGCTAAAGCAATTCCGCTTAAAGAAGTGAAGATAAGCAACGTCGTTGCATTCATCAAACACCTTATTATCTACCGATATGGTATCCCAAGACAAATCATACATGTCAACGGTCCTCAGTTTGTCAGCAATGCCTTCATCAAGTTTTGCGAGAAGTTTAAAATTTAAGACGTCTCATCGATATCTTACAATCCCACAGCGAACGGATTGGCTGAAGCCTTTAACAAGACTATCATAAAGCTTTTGTCAAAACTCGTAAAGACTAATAAATGAGATTGGGATGATAATCTCGGCGAAGCTCTATGGGCCTATCGCACCACAGTTCGCACGCCTACTGGAGTGACCCTATACTCTCTGGTATACGGGTGTGAAGCCGTCCTTCTATTGGAAATCCAAATTCCATCCCTTCGGATTGCTCTCGCAACAGAGATGACGATGGAGGAATAACAACAGAAACGTCTTGAAGAACTCGAAATGCTCAACGAAAAGTGCTTGGAAGCTCAACAGTACATTGAGTTCTACCAAGCCAGAATTTCCCGAGATTTTGATAAAAAGGTTGGATAATAGAGTTTTAAAGAAGGAGACTTTGTCTTAGCCATCCGATGGCCAATGATCCTTAATTCCAAGAAGAAAGGCAAGTTCGAACCCAAATAGGAAGGAGCGTTTGTAGTAGAGATAGTCTATTCAAATGGCGCATATCGCCTTATTACCAAAGAAGGTGCCCGGCTTATGATGTCGATAAATGGGAAATTCCTAAAAAAGTACTACCCTTAGTACATTCAGGATAACCCATGTAACGGGAAGTTCCCAGAAGAATACTATGTGTGGTATTCTTAGGGATAACCTAGTTACTACAAAAGTGATAAATAAGAAATCCCCACTTGGACTCTCAATGTCCTCAAGGTTGAAACATATCTCATTGTCGATATCAAATTCACCAACCCTCATGAATACTTTTGCTGAGACGAGATTCAATCACTTTGATAAATTAATCTTTCCTCGCAAAACCCCCAATGGTGTTTTTGACAATTTATAATTTTCCACCATAAAATCCCCCACTGATCAAATCAATTGACGGTGAGTCCACCAAAATTCCCATCGGTTAAATCCGTTCAAACTCTCACCGTGTTTGTGCACTTAACACTCACGTTGTTAAAATCCTAACACGACACTCAAGAAATCCTATCCACTAATCTGTGGAAATTTTCAAACTTGGCGTGTTAAGTCCTGATCACTTAACACCGAGATCCCCCATCAAGTGGCTAGTACAAGTCAGCATTTTCACTGCTATTTTTACTCCACTCCCACTGCTAGCTTGGTCAAACCTATAAAAGTTAGGGCCAAAGCCAGAATCCCCTCTCGATTCCTTCCATGAACGAGAGGTCCACTTTCAAAATGAGCAATCAAACCTATAAAAGTTAGGATTGCCTCTAACCCCACTCGGTCAAACCTACAAACAGTTAGGACCAAAATCAGAATGTCATTTTCGATAAACGAAAGGCTTTCATCTTTTCCTATTCAGTCAAACCTATAAAGTTAGGGCTAAAGTTAGAATTTTACCTCGATAAATGAGGAACTCTTTTTTTTTAGATTAAGTAACCAATCCTATAAAAGTTAGGGTTGCTTGAATCTTCCCGATTCTCGGAGTGGTGATCCTACTCTTAGTTTTACCTTTCCGGATTCTTGGGGTGGAGATCCCACTTTGAGTTTCCTTTGTAACTAGAGATAGAATATAAACTTCTTCCTCTTTAGTTTTGGAAGATAGAATATAAAATTCTTCCTCTCCCGCTTTGGGTTCATCTTTACCTTAAAGAAGACAAGTAAATAGAATATAAAATTCTTCCTCTCTAGCATTTGATTTGTCTTTACCCTAAGAAAAGACACAATTCTCAACTCCAAATCTGTGCACTTCATGCACGAGGGATTTTATCTCGATCCCTAATTAGAGATAAGTCTACGTCTAACACATGCTGTCAGGTAGCGCATTCCTGTATAAATGGCAAAGTCTATGTATTTAATATCATAGCACTAAGAAAGTTAACTCTCTTAGCACAACATTACATGCAGAACGGACTTAAACGATCTACATGCAAGCCCGATTCAAACGGTAATCGGTAAAGGCACATCAAATCCGTTGAGGGCTGAGGTTTTGGTAAAAATCCTAAGTTTACGTCTAACACACATTGCCGGTTTAGTCTTTCACCAAGTGAAAAAGATACCAGAATACAAGTCTAAGGAATTTTATCCTGAAACCTAAGTAGGAATAAGTCAGCGCTTAACACGCGTTGCCGGGTAGTCTATTCACGTGAAAAAGACAAAGTCTACACATTCAATATCATAGCACTAAGAGAGTTAACTCTCTTAGCACAATGTTACATGCAAAACGGACTTAAACAATCTGCATGCAAGCCTGATTCAAATGATAATCGATAAAGGCACGTCAAATCCGTTGAGGGCTGAGGTTTACCAAAAATCCTAAGTCTACGTCTAATACACATTGCTGGTTTAGTCTTTTATCGAGTAAAAAAACACCAGAACATAAGTCTGAGGAATTTTATCCCGAAGCCTAAGTAGGGATAAGTCAGTGCTTAACACACGTTGTCGGGTAGTCTATTCCCGTGAGAAAGACGAAGCCTACATATTCAACATCGTAGCACTAAAAGAGTTAACTCTTTTAGCACAACGTTACATGTAGAACATACTTAAACAATCCGCATGCTAGTCCGACTCAAATGGTAGTCGGTAAAGGCTCATCAAACCCGTTGATAGCCGAGGGTTTGCCAAAAATGCTATAAATATTGTGGTTTATTATTCCAAACAGAATGAGATATCATAATAAAAGAGATATAATAAATGAAAAGGAAATATCTTCTATTGATAAAGAATAAAGTTTGTAGATACAAAAGTCACGATCAATCTACATGAAGCTTATGGCTAAGAACTTATTGTTATAACTTAGACAATTCCACAGTATAAGCTTGCTCGAGCTCACTCTGCAGGGTGGTCTTCATGGATTCCTCATCATCAGCCAATGTTTGCGCGACCTCTACCTTCATCACGATCAACTTCTCTTTGGAAAGTTCTAGTTGCTTAGACACTATATCTATAGCGCCCTCCGCATGGACCTTTGTCATCTCCAAAACAATCTGACCATCCTTTGCCGCTTTAAGTTCCAACTAGAGTCGCTCTATCGTGGTGGCACCTGATGTGAGAGAAGAGTCAATGTTGCGAAGGGCTGCCAATTTATCATAAAAAATTGCCTCCGTTTGATGAACATGGCTCTCTTGTTCTTGAATTTTAGAATTGGCAGATGCTTGAGCCTCGTGCCACACTTGCAGCCTAGTCTCCATCTGAGCGGACACATATGAAGGAGCACCGACAGCCTAAAATCCCTTCATCCTTTGAAACTCACGCTCGAGATGGTCTAAGTCTACAGTAATAGCATCTGCCAGATCCGAATGTCCTTGATTTCTTATGAAGGCCACTTACTAATCAAGATATGATTTGAAAAGACCAGGAGAAAGTCCTTTGTTGATAAGCTTGTCAATCATATCGTTCACAAACGAGAAGAAGAAGGTGATTTCCATGCGAAGAAGGACTTTATCCAGGTCATCATCAGATAGCAGAGCCTTGACTATGTCATTGAGCCGGAAAGATAGCCCTACAAGGAAAAGAAAATATTAATATTTTGAAATGTTAGCCAAAGTTCTGAATCAGTATCGGCGTAAAAATTACCAAAGTCGAATGATGTTTCCTCGAGTTGACACGCCACGCTCGGTTCCGCCTGCACGACCTCACGAATTGTTAGGGTTGTTGTCGGTGTCGCAACCGGAGGTACCAACCTCTTTAGTTGGTCTCACGGCTTGCTCAACAAGGTTAGTCCCCGCAGTTGTAGCGGTCATTTTAGTCGTCGGGATTGTAGGCTGAGGTTGAGTAACTGACGACTGAGCTTCTATGATAGTTCCTACTAACAGATGAAATCAAGACCCTCAGGATCGTCAGATATCCCAACAATGGTAGTTGCATCAGTCTCAACGACTGGTCCTACAAGTAAAACTCCCCTACAGTTAAGTAAAACCGATAAATGAATAACTATCACAAAGGAATAAAATTCATACCTGTAGAGGAACTAGCCTCGATGATCGGTTCGACGGCCTCACAATGAGCTTGTTTTGGCAACATGTCGTGGAATGGCCTGTCGCCAGATCCCAAAGGGTCTTGTACCGGATCAGATAAAGGTGCGTCCGACTATGTGAGGGCTGCATTGTGAAAGATTTCTTTGTCACTTAAACCTCCCGTCAAAATATCTACAGGAAAGTCTAAATGTTAGGACATAGAAAGAGAAGTTGAAAATTAACAATGAATGGGAATTAAATTTACCTCTGATAGCAACAGTAGGCTCTGCGATCCCGACATCAACACTCGCCTCTTGTAGCTTTTCTAAAAGAGCCAAAAGCATGTAAACAATTAGGGGAGGGATGGACTCTGAGTCGTTTAATGCCTGATATTGCCATCTGAAATGTGTACTATCGATAATAGATGTACCTGGGCTAGCGACCATTATGGACAAACCAGCTTCTACAACAGCACCTTCGCCTGTTTCAATGGTCGCACCTGTTTCAACACCCACCGGATTCTCAACAATAGCCTCATCCGTTTGTGGCACAAAGCTGGATCCTCCAAAAAAATCCAAGTCAGGAGAAGGAGGGTTGTATGTTATTTCATCTTCTTCATGACCCCCTAAAATATAAAATTTGCTAAGTCTAAGACTTAATAGATGAAAAGATTGAAAGATAACAGAGATTGAGACATTACCTTCCTCACTGATGGGCACATTGCTGACTACTTCTGTTTGAGAAGCATGGGGCTTGGCGCGTCACTTGAAAATTATTTTCATTCATTTTGCAGTTTGAACATCTTCAGGATCCACAGGTCTATCCTGTGTTGATGTAGCACACGACCCAATTTGTAATCCAGTTTGAGTTGTGGTCCGAGATCGGGTACGGGTGACAAGACTAATTCTCCCCTCTTCTTCCTCGGAACCTACATATGAAAGTTGAACCATCATTCTATTATAAGTGGGCAAAATTTTCCACTTCTTTCGAGCATTAAGTCGGCGATCTCGATTAGCGATCAATAGATCCCATAGCTCTTTATAAAAAGACTTAGACAAACCTATCGTATGTTCCTCAAAATCGCTGTTAACTTCCATACCCTCACCAACAGTGACTTCTTCCTCTTCAGAAGTCTCCTCGTCACAAGCGAACGACTCCTCTTCTAATTCCTCCATTTTTCGCTTCCCTTTACTTGAGGGACCAGCAGGCTTTTTACCGCATCTCCTTCATTGCTGCATACTTTCTCGGACCATCTTGTGAGCAATTCGGGATGCAACTTCAACCATTAGCTCCGTGATTGGCCTTAGAGGGACGGACTCATTAGCTGCCATAAGCCACCTGCAACATAAATGTGTCAACTCTAAGTGACGTTCAGCATTCGAAAGACTGAACTTAGTGCCGGTATAGCCCGTCATGTTCCACAGCCAAGCTTGAGTGTCGTCTACTAATCCGCTACGAGTATGAAACTGTCGGTTCATATTCTTGATGAATAATTGGTCGTATCCAAATTGATGGGCAAACCGGCATGGTAGGTAAGGCTCCAAGTAGCAGCGATCCTTCACTCAGAAGACAAGATGGCCTGGCCTTATGTTCATCAGCCATCTGAAATAGCCAACGTCGAGAGAAGTCTGACTGGTTCCCGGCGCTTCTACATCGGCTAGCAACCCACTATATCGGCTGGAAAATCGAGGGAAGCATAGGTTGAACCCCCAACCCTTGTGGATATGCAAGCTCTTCCTAACGTTCGAGAGGTCCTGAGCTTTCCATTTGCATGTCTCGAGTAATCATAGCAAGGAAGTGGATAGATCTGCATTAGTTAGGGCTGACATCAGATCAGGGCGATGGAGAACTAGCCACGTCATCAGATAATTATAAGGGAGCTCCGCTTTTGCCATAGGGATCTTATCGGATAGAGTATTCTCTTCTTGAGTAAAAGCCGTGACCACTTGACGAAGCCCACGATGGATGTCAGTGACCATCGCTGGCAGAAGAGATAAGCTTTTCTCATAGGTAAGCTGGATAGCAGGGAATAATACCTCTATCGGCAAAGCGTCGAAAGTCTGATATGGCACCACACACTTCTTCAACCAAATTACGATGTCACCGGCCAACAAAGTCTTGGGGTTAATGGGCTTCTGGGCGCACCATAAGAAAGTCTTAAACTTAGTCCCCATAGAGAATCTACCTTGGGCACTTGTAATGGTGTATGATTGGGCACCACATTTCTCAATCAGCTCATTGATCTCCGAATGAGTTAGCGGTTTTAGCTCACAAATTGCCTCGTTGAATTTTTCCAAATTCTTGAATAGATAACTCGAGAACTGCTTCAGGCTTATCTGAGAAGACTTCTTCTTCGCTATTAGACTAATTCCGGCTAGGGTTATCTGATAGTGACAGGTAAGTTCCCATAACGTGTCATATCGAGTAGGCTTGTGAGTTTTTAGTTGAAGCAACTCCCGGTTGAAGGGAAAATACTCCTGGTATGGCATGTCTCCCATCGGTAATCCAGAGACTTTATGCATCTCGCAGAAAGGTTGTCCCAACTCTCTGTTCCTGGTTAGAAAAGTGTTGGTGTCTGGATTGTACAGCTCTATTAGTCCAGTGAAGTGGACAACGCTCACCGGCAGCCCATATTTGGTGGCACGAATGGTTTCATATAACCCCATCACCTTCAATTCAGCACTCCATCGGTTGAGGACATAACCTGTTGTCTTACCCTGTAATGATCGTGAATTTTAATACTAGTTAAATAAATTTTTAGTGTTTTAAAATATTTAATTATTATTTTTAAAAGAGTATTTATATTTTTCTTGATTTTCTAGAATTTTCTATGCTTTAAAAGTACAAGTTTTATATTTATTTAAATGATTTAGATATTTATAAATTTAATTTTGTATAGTAAAAACTTCTGGAATTAATCTGTTGTGTTATCAATACTATTACGTATCATTTTAAATAATACGTTATTGTTACTATTATGTATTATTTCATGTATTATGTTGTATTATTAATTACATATTATTTGTATAATTTACTGTATTATTTTAATTATTGCGTATCAACTATCGTATTAGCATAACTGGTATGTTTTATCGTGTAGATAATTATCCTATAATTATTCAATTTTTAAATATAAGTAATTGTATTTTTATTGATTATTCTTGTTTAATTGTACAATTTCTTGTATTATTTCTTCTATTGTGTATCAGCTATTGTATTAATACAACTGGTACGTTTTTATTTGTAGATAATTATTCCATAATTATTTTGATTTTTTAATATCAATAATTATTTATTTTAATTAATTTTTGTTTTAAATACCTAACCCTAACCCCTTCTTGTATTATTTCTTCTATTGTGTATCAGCTATTGTATTAATACAACTGGTACGTTTTTATTTGTAGATAATTATTCCATAATTATTTTGATTTTTTAATATCAATAATTATTTATTTTAATTAATTTTTGTTTTAAATACCTAACCCTAACCCCCCC
>NC_033796.1:60849012-60855162 GCF_001876935.1 Asparagus officinalis
CGCTCTTTGCCCCGAAGTCGCCGTCCAACTCCTCCGCGCTAGATCTGATCCGCGCCATCAACATCGAATCATTCGACGTACCCGAGGCAAGATCTTACCTCTCAACTAGAGTTTCGCTCTTTGCCCCGAAGTCGCCGTCCAACTCCTCCGCGCTAGATCTGATCCGCGCCATCAACATCGAATCATTCGACGTACCCGAGGCAAGATCTTACCTCTCAACTAGAGTTTTTTATACCTATTATTAATTAAGTGTTCCGCCGCTCTTTGCCCCGAAGTCGCCGTCCAACTCCTCCGCGCTAGATCTGATCCGCGCCATCAACATCGAATCATTCGACGTACCCGAGGCAAGATCTTACCTCTCAACTAGAGTTTTTTATACCTATTATTAATTAAGTGTTTAGATTAGACATGAAATAACGTGTGTATTGTAATTATTGGTGCGGATTTGTTTGATGAATAGTATTAAATAATATTTATATAATAATAATGAGATGATTTCTGCTGTAAATATATCTAAGAATTAATGAACATGAAATGACAAGTTTATATGTTATAAGTAGATTTTATGAGAAATTATGGAGAAAAGAAATAAAATATATATTTTTTATAAACATAGAAATGTTACTGTTCATGTAGAAAAGAATTAACAAAAAATATATATACATATATATTTTTTAAAAGATTATTTTAAAATAGTTATGACGAGAAATAGGTTTTTTAAAGAAATTTATTTTGGAAGAAGAATATTTGTTTTTGAAATAATTATGATTGTATAACTGATAACCGTAGAGCGCGGAATATTATGTTCAAAATAATCACGATTTCCGATCTCCTTTTCAACCATAGTTATTTGATGTTTTTTAGTTGCTGATAATTTTTATGAGTAGTTTAGAAGTTTAAATAACAAGATATTAATGAAACTGGACTGCATGCATGATTCTACTATTCATAATTATATTTTATATTTTGTGATTTATTTTAATGTATTTGACTTGTCTTCATGTTATTACATAGAATCAGTTAGATTTATTTACCGTTTCTTGCTGTATTTTGAGAACCAATAGTAGTTCATGACTTAGTGGCTTTGTGCATCATGAACCTGACTTAGTGACATGTGTGAGTGCGTTGACTGAATTAGGTGGTGAACCAGAGATAGTGTGGATTATGTTTGACTTAGAAAAACAAGAAGAGTGGGGATGAGGAAGTCCTTATTCATGTGATCGGATATAACTGTTGATGTATCTTCCAGGCTCGCCCCAAGATCTATTGTAGCTTGGGGTTGGTTTGTTGGGTCAAAGTGAAGCCAGCGTATTGGGTACACGTAGGAGATTTGTGAACAACCAGTTATCCAATGATATGAGTGTTGACTCTATGTGAGATGTGGACAAGTGAGTTTTAGGATAGATAGTATTCCATCCAGTTATCGTATGCAGTTAGCTTTATGTTTATCATGTTTTAGTAGTGAATTTGCATGTTGATTTTGTTGGATTTCCTTTATCATGTTTTAGTAGTGAATTTGCATGTTGATTTTGTTGGATTTCCAGTTGCACATTTCTTTATCATTTCTGTTGTTGTATCATTTTTCGCATTGTGTTGATTTTGTTGGATTTCCAGTTGCACATTTCTTTATCATTTCTGTTGTTGTATCATTTTTCGCATTGGGTTTCCGTTCGTTCTTTTTTAGTGGGGTCTTATCGTGTGTCATGCACGCTGATGTACACCTGTTTTCTCTGCTGTATGTCAGATTTAGGAGACGGACAACCTCAGTTCAGAATCGTGCATGAGCTAGAGGATTCTCAGCAGGAGTGCCTTGCAGACGGAGCAGAAGAAGAAGTCAAAGCCTAGTTTTTCTTTTATTAGTTGATGGTCTTAGTTTACTTTTGTAGTATTTTCTTTCTATTTTTGTTGGACGATGTATTTTTATATTTCTCCAGTATTCATTTGTTCAGTTTTATATAAGGGCATGTTTGACCCGTATTTTTATGTCTTGGTTGATATTTACTTGTGATATGGATCATTTTATTCTGAGTTTGTCTATTATATTCTTGCTAACTGTGATCGGGGACCTATGACTTTGCATTTTATTTATTTCTTGACGCTTAGCGTATTAGGTTGAGGAAAAATATTTATTTTTATTTATTCTCCTTAATCTAATACGTCGTGGGCCTGTTCACATTCCGATTCCCGGATATTTTAGGAAGCGGGACATGACAGGTTTTAGTGGTGGCCCATGCAAGTCACGGTCCAGAGTTCCTACCAGTGAGAATATAATGGACGATTTAGACGCTATCATAATTTCATCCGTGAGACTATTCTTGAGCCTTTATCCTATTTTCTTGATAGATTTCGTTTTATCCCTATCTTATCACTCTTTGACTCTAGAGTTTTCCACGGTTCTTGTCCCATCGCTTCGTGATTACCCTCTCTTGTATGACTTCTCTTTCCTCATATCGGTCATTATTTTACATGTTATTATTTTTATGACTATTTTTCTTTGGTTGACTTATATATCGTTGATTGTATTGATTTTTGCAGTATTTACTATATTATTTTATATATCATACATAGTGTTATATTGTGTATTTTTCATTAAAAATATATACCATTACTTATATATTTTAATTGTTCAAACCATGTTATTAAGTGTTTTGCATTGCTCTAGACTCCACATATACATTGCATATCATATCTGATATTCAGATTATTTTCTTGTGTTTAAAATATACTTTGCATATCTATATTGTGTATGTGTGTGCTTATCTGTTATATCACCTGTTATTTACTTATGTTTTAGATTATTATATATTGTTTGTATTTTTAGTGATATACATTAATATGTTCATGATTTTAATATTCTACATATGCACTATATTCTTATCCTTTACATTTTCAGTATATAGTTTTTATCAGTAAGTTTTGTCTTGTTAGATTATTTTAGTATGTTCCCATTGGTTTCGTTATTTCTATGAGCCATGTATTTCTATTTTGATATTTAGGTATTATTTATATTGTTAAGTTTAGAGTTGAGTTACTAATTATATAGTTATTTTGTTACATTAATTATTATCCTTTTATGATTAATATAAGAGGTAATTCTAATATGTGTTTGTGGATATGTATAGCATTTACTCATGGGTTGTTTATAGTGTATTTACATATTTGTTGTTTGTTTACTTCGTTTTTGATATGTATTGTTTTGTCATTGTAACAATATACATTGTATACACGTGTTATTTTTTTAATTTATTTTATGGTATTTTTAGATATTTATTTATTTTATTGTGTCATTATTTGTTGTTCATTCTCTATTCATTATTTTTATTACTTGTGTTGTGTTTACTTTTTTACTCTTTTATAATTATTATTCTCTTTTCATTATAGTGTATTCATGTAGATTATTATATTTACGATGTATACTTTTTATTGATTTATAGTCATTCATTATTTCTAGTATCAACTGTGTAACCATGTTTATCTAAATTATATCGGTGTTTTTATTATACGAAATTATGCTCTTTTTATGTTTTTATTTGTTTATAAATCTATTTTATCTTTCATAGTTCATGTTTTATGTATTATATATCTTTATTTATGTATATTTATGCTGAACGTATTTATATAGTTTTGACTATTATACAATATATTGATATATCTGAATTGGTTTTATATAGTAACAATTATTATTATTGTATCTTGTTTATATTTATTACTTTACCTTATGAATATTACTAATATTTTTGATTTATCATATTGTTTGTCGAATATGTATAATTATGTCCTTCCTATTATGTCTTATATAATATGTCTATTTTGAATCGCTTGTATACTCTTACATCTATTTTTATCATATAATATTTTTTGACTATTTACATGTCTCTTATATCGTCCCCTATATTTATCTATACTATATATACGTTTGATTATTTACTATTTTGTTTTGCTTACATACTCTTCAAATATTTCTTTTGCTTTTGCTTGTATATAATTCACCTGTTAATTATATTGTGGTTTTATGTTTTTATGTTTTTATGTTTTATCATATTTATCATCTCCTTACGTATGAGTGACTTATATTTTGTCTTTTATTTCCTTTATACTTTTCTTTTATTATTTATATTGTTGAGTTGATATGCTTTATCATATATTTTAGTGGTTGACAACTTTTGAATCATGTATTTATAATATATATCATATTTTATATGTTATATGTTTGTTATATTTTGCCAATTCTGTGTTATTAATTATGTTTTAACACTGTGATGTGTTGTCTTATGATACTATGTTAACAATATCATGTTGATATTATATTCTTCTATCTTTGTATATTCGTTATTGACTTCCTTGTTATTAAACTATGTTGACTGATACTTATATTTTTGTCTATGCCTAGATGTTATGATATTTTATAATTTGATATGTATCAACTATTTTATTTACAATATACATACTTCTTTATACACGTGTAATCTTTTTTCAATATATGTTCACTCTCTTTATGTTATACTTACATCATTCTTATTATTTACATTACATACCAGACTTTCTTATGACCTTATGTTATATATATTCCCTTGATGATTTGTGTGCTTTTTATACTTCTGCTTTATCATTATTCCTACTTATTTTATATCCTCTGACTATACATTATTGATCTATACTATATACTTTTACTATTATCTGTTATCATCATATTCTGCTTGTTTGACCTTGTATTTAACTTGCCCATATAACTTATATTTGATATTGATGCCTAACAAATTCTCATAACGTGTTTCATGCCTTATATATACAATATATGAATTTACATTCACATTTTTCTCATTTTTTTATTTATAGAATATTATATCTAAATGATGCTTTGTATAGAATATTTTTATTACTTTTCTATACGTATGCTACCTTATATGATTAAATATCACTTTGTGTTTATGGTGATAACTTAGTGTTTTATTTTAGTGAATTGTATATTTATATTCATATATCTCTAGTGTTTTTATTATAACGAATTGTATATTTATATTGTGAGAACTTAGTGTTTGTGTGTCTGTATTTTAACTTGTGTTTTTCTCAGGCTCTACATTTGGATATGTAATTTATTTTGAATTCTTCTCTATATGTGTTGAGTTGAGTCTCTCTTTCCATATCCCTATCCTTGGATTTAATTCCGAGAAGAATTTGTTTTAAGGGAGGTAGAATGTAATGACTGTGAATTTTGATACTAGTTAAATAAATTTTTGATGTTTTAAAATATTTAATTATTATTTTTAAAAGAGTATTTGTATTTTTCTCGATTTTCTAGAATTTTCTACGCTTTAAAAGTCCAAGTTTTATATTTATTTAAATAATTTAGATATTTATAAATATAATTTTGTACAGTAAAATTTTTTAGAATTAATCTATTATGTTATCAATACTATTACGTATCATTTTAAATAATATATTGTATTATTATTACTATTATGTATTATTTCGTGCATTATATTGTATTATTAATTATGCATTATATGTGTAATTTATTATATTATTTTAATTATTGGGTATCAACTATCGTATTAGCACAACTGGTACATTTTATCACGTAGATAATTATTCTATAATTATTTAATTTTTAAATATAAGTAATTTTATTTTTATTAATTATTCTTGTTTAATTATATAATTTATTGTATTATTTATTCTGTTGCGTATCAGCTATTGTATCAATACAACTGGTACGTTTTTATTTGTAGATAATTAATCTGTAATTATTTTTATTTTTAAATATCAATAATTATTTATTTTAATTAATTTTCATTTTAAATACCTAACCCTAACCCAAATATAATATATATATATATATATATATTATTGTATTATTTATTCTGTTGCGTATCAGCTATTGTATCAATACAACTGGTACGTTTTTATTTGTAGATAATTAATCTGTAATTATTTTTATTTTTAAATATCAATAATTATTTATTTTAATTAATTTTCATTTTAAATACCTAACCCTAACCCAAATATAATATATATATATATATATATAATACAACTGGTACGTTTTTATTTGTAGATAATTAATCTGTAATTATTTTTATTTTTAAATATCAATAATTATTTATTTTAATTAATTTTCATTTTAAATACCTAACCCTAACCCAAATATTA
>NC_033796.1:60863030-60877704 GCF_001876935.1 Asparagus officinalis
GCCGAGCCACCTCGGGGTGGCTCGGTGGCCGAGCCACCTTGGGGTGGCTCGGCCATGAGCCGAGCCACCCCAAGGTGGCTAGGCACAGTGTCGGCCACCCCGAGGTGGCCGACAGTGGCCCGAGGTGGCCGACAGTGGCCAGAGGTGGCCGACAATTCCCTTTTTGCAGCCACTGTCCTGAGAGCCTATAAATAGGCCTAGAGATGTTCATTTTCAGGGGTCGAACTTTCAAGAGCCGAAACTCTGCCGGATTGAAGAGTGAACTCGGAGCTTGAAGACCAGAAGACTTGCACCATTCAGATCTGATCCTCGGCGACCATCCACGTCAGAAAAGGCAGGATCTCGAGAGGAAGAAAGAACAGATCTGAGATCTACACGAGACTACACTCCAGATCTAAGCTTGGTCTTAGATCTCGAGATCTGAGCGATTATTCCCTTGGTGGATTAATCCCTCCCGGCTATTATTCCCTTCGTGGAATAATACCCGCATACTCGTGTAGATCCGACCGGATCTAGATCGCGCGGTGGTCCACGGATTAACCCCGGCGCAGGCAAAGAACCCACCAAAGCGAGCGACCGCAAAACAGGAGCTCGTGATTTGTTCACAGAGGAGAGTTGTAATTTTTCTTTATTTTCTTTGATTTAGTTGTAACCGGATCTATAAAAGACCGGATCTTTGTAACCCAAGATGACAATCATATCAATGAAAAAGAAAACAGTTTTCCACGCGAACAATCTGGCGACCACAGTGGGAGCCGACGATCTCGCCAACGAGATCGATGCGTCGCAGCCGCGGATTGCAATCCCGGTCGTGGAGGAGGTCGAGTACGAGTTCGACCAAGCCAAGTTCGAGGAGTACGTGTCCTCGTCCGGCTCTATCTCCCCCCGCAAGTCCAAGAAGTTCTCCTCCGGGAGAAAAGCTCGTTGGTTTGAAGCTGCTCGGGAAGCCCACGAAGCTCTCAACCCAACTGACGCCGAAGTTGCGTCAAATGAAGTTCCACCGACCTCCAATCAGGTCAACCCAACTCCCGCCAACGCCTCTACTGTTCAGGGCGTTGTGACTCTCTCAAAGAGAGCCCGCCAGAGGCGTCGTCAACGCCTTGCGCGGCAATTCGCTAAGGCGATGGAGTCTACGGACGGATTCCGCTACCACGCGGAGTTGAAGAACAGAAGAGGCAAACAGCCTCAACCACCAATGAATGGCGACTCTTCCAAGCCGCCAAAGAAAGAATGGGTCCGCGTCAAACGGAACCGTTCGACACTCGAGGAGCGCATTCGCAAGCGCCGCGCGATGTCAGCGCAGGCACGGGCTCAAGCTCAGGAAGCCCGTAGAAAGCTGCAAAAGGAGGTGGAGAAGAAGCCACCACCAACACGACAAGTCTGGAAGCCTAAGTCTGAAGTGGCGACTCAGGCCAAAAAGCAACCAGTGCAGCCTTCTAAGGAAGGTCAAACTCCGGCGAGTCAACCAAAGTCGCCGTCAATCCCAATAACTTCTCCGGGAGATCATGCAGAGTCATCCCGCAAGAAGAAACCAATTTTGGAGCGCCTCGGTCCAATTCCTGACGTGAGAGGCAAAGCTCCAATTCACGAGCGTTTGGGCCCGATGAAGAAGCCCAGAACGACTCAACATACTGGGGGTCGCCATCACCTCCAGCATGACAAAGACCTCAAGGCAGCTGCGCGCACCAATTTGCGCATTGAAGTCCAAGATCACGCCGAAAATTCACGCCCAAAAAGGCATGTTTTGAGGCGGGTAACCTTTGAAAGCCCAAAGAAGGCAAGTCAACCTCAGATGGAAACATTATCATCTGATAATGATTGTGTTGTACCTGAGAAGGCGTGCCCGCACACGATAGGTTACTCTGACTGTCAAAATGACGAGTTGTACTATCGTGCTGGGGGTACGAATAGAACCAGGAAGAGGAGTCCCCGAGAACGGGAAATTCAATGTCCCTGTTCCAAACTCATTCGGGCGGTATTGTCGGAATGCAATTGCATTAAGGCGGTCCCCGAAAGAGTTTCAGTTTTTGAAAGACTTAATGCGGAAACGCCAAAACCAAGGCCTAGGCGCTTCCAACGAAGAAGAAGGGTGATTGAAGACGGAGAATTTCCGAGGGTCACCACCAACATGACGAGCAAAGGGACATCGGCACGAGAAGATTTCGAGTCGATTCTGAAAGCTTCCCGACCTAGAACCCGTCTGCAGTCCGGAACCATAGAGCGAGCAACTTATGGTAGGATTCGGACAAGACGCCCTTCAGAAGATGAAGAATCTGATGCCGGCTCCGCGGTGGCATCAGATAATACAGTATCCAGCGAGGGACAACCCCGCGAGGCCCTGATGATAAGTGCGGAGCAGATGGCCAAGATGCTTGAAGACGCTTTGGCTAAGCAGAAAGAAAGTTTCAAATTTGAGATGGAGATGGCCATGCAGCAGATGAGAGAAATGCATGACCAACAGATCCAAGCATTGGCGAACCAACAAGGCGAGCAGAATCATCGTAACCCGATTAATGTGGAAGATGAGGATACAAATGCTCGTAACACCAATGATCCTCCCGTCAACGCAGGGGGTGGTAATGAGAATGCTGGCGAAGAAACCGGCGAAAACCTGAAGATCAAGAACCTCGAGAGCAAAATCAACACACTAATTTCCGCTCAAGAGACGAAGAAAACAGGCATTCCTTGCCCATACCCAAGAGAATGGGAATCGATCCCATATCCGGCGAAGTTTAATCTAATTAACTTCACGCCGTTTAATGGGATGGGTTCACCTACCCAGCATTTGATTTACTTCAAATCGCATTTGGGGGTGATCTCTGGTAATGAGCCTCTGATGGTGCGGTCATTCGTCGGCACTCTTCGCGGAGCCGCCTTCGATTGGTATCGCCGCCTCAAGCCAGGCAGCGTAAACAGCTGGGATGACATGGAGACCAAGTTCCTGGCCAACTTCTTCGACGACGACACCGAGATATCTATCGGATCGTTGCTCGATGAGAAGCAGAAGGACGGAGAGTTAGTCGATACCTTCGTCAAAAGATTCCGGAACAAGGCGATGAATTGCCGGGACCCGATCACCGAGGAATTCATCCTCCAGACCTGCCACAACAACCTCGCGTTGGACGTGCTAGAAGCAATGGGGACAGCACCATCCAATACATGGAAGGACTTGAAAGTCCGGGGAGAGCAAGCTGAGCGATTCCTCAAGAGGAAGAAGGCGGAAAGAGGCCAACCGGCGACGAGTGTTCCAAAGCAAAACTTCGTCCCACGGGGGAAAGGTAAGGCACAAGCTAATGCAGTTGATGCTAATCAAACCTTTCAATTGCAACCACAGCAACAGCAGCCACAGCAACAAGCACCCCAACAATCTCGAGGACAATGGCAACAACGGCCTCAGAAGCAGAAATCTGCGGAGCCGAGGTTTCCTAAAGTGTACTCCTTCAAGGATGATGAAGTTCCCGGCATCTTCAAATACCTGTTGGAGAACAACAAGATCCAGTTGCCGGCGATCGTGGATCAAGAAGGGGCCAGCAAAGTGACGGATCCAAAGTACTGCGCGTACCACAGAGCGGTCCACCACCCTACGAGATCATGCTACCACCTCAAGGACAAGATCCAGGCGTTAATCGACGTAGGAGTCATAACCCCGAAACCAGCCAAGAATGTGGGGGCCAACGCAGTGTCAATCAGTTTTGGGTCGGTGCCTACAACTTGGTTCGAGCCAAAACGCGTCACCAAAGTCGGGATGAAGACGGTGAATGACGATCCGCACGGACAGCGCCAAAAGGGACTTGTGCCGCACACAACCCCAAATGGCGAAATCCTTTGGGTTCATCCAGATCTGATTGGAGATGAACAATGGGCCGGTTCGTCATCCGGGAGGAAGTCTAAAGGAAAAGGGAAGTCTTGTTATGGAGTCTCTGCTATCCCAGGGGAAGATGACGAAAGAATCTCCACTTTCCTGCTCTCTGAAGAAGAACAAGAAGCTTTTGCGACACGGAGCGGAAATGAATACCACTACAATTATCCGCCACCTAGTGAGCAGGGGGTGAACAAGCGGGGACCAGCCAAAACTCTCACGGAGATGGGAGTGATTGCAAGTCCCACACCGGGTAAAGAAGCTCTACGACAACCGGTGAATAAACCAAAAGAGAAGAATCCCCAAGAGGTACAGAATCCGAAGCAGTCTCGTTTCAGTCGTCCAATTGGAAGAGACAAACCGGAAAGCTCGAAGACTCCGCATAGCTTCGACATTATGGCGCAATTAGCCAACATTCCTGCACGGATAACGCTGTATGAGTTGCTGCGATTATCCAAAGAAACCAGGGAGGCCCTACAAGAAGCTTTGGCCAATGCAGAGGTATTTCTGACTCAAGTCAAGCCGATACCTGAACAGCCAGAACCGCTGAGTCAACAGTGCAACATAGCGACTAAGAACCTTCCCTGCATTACTTTCACCAAAGAAGATATGCAGACGAAGAATTCGAACCACGATCGGCCGTTATATTTCGTCGGATACATTGGCTCCAGCCAAGTCAACCGAATCCAAGTGGATCCGGGTTCTGCTGTGAGTATTATGCCGCTTCGATTGATGCATTTCCTCGGCATCCCAGTAAGCAAGTTGGCGTCCACAGGCACTGTTATTTATGGATTCAACACTAGTGGGTCAAGACCCTTGGGTAAGATCCGGGTGAAGTGCCAGATGGGAGATCTGAAGACAGAAGTCACGTGTTATGTGATCGATGCGGAGACTTCGTACAACTTACTATTGGGTCGGCCTTGGATCCATAGTAACGTGATAATTCCCTCTACTCTCCATCAGTGTTTGAAGTATGTCGACACTGACAATGAGGTTAGGACGGTGGTCGCGGATAAGCAACCATTCAAGGGGTATGAGAATTATTTCACCGATTCTCTCCTTTATGGTAACGAATCCGATACTGAACCATCGGCCCAGGGCACAGACAGCGGAGAAGAAGCTGATTCTGAAGCCGGATTCGATTACAATGGCGGTTTTGTTTTAAATGACATTGTACCCTTTGTAATCAATCTTGACGATGAACAATCGTCAGATGGAGGTTGTAACTGGCAACTTGCCGATATTGCAATAAAAGATGATTTAGAGTACTCCTTGTCTCTTGATGATGTGATGAAAGGGCTGTATGATAATCCTGAGTTGTATATGCCGATCCGATCATCCTATGTAACGAAGGAACACCTCCAGCATTCTTTCGGAACAACCATGGTCATCCCGAACAAAGTAAGAGGTGCTAAAGAAGTGATTTACGGTAAAGGAAAAAGCTCTCCGTTACCAGATCATTTCCTAAGTGAAGACGAAGATGATGACAAACCTGGTCGACATCTATCCAAGTATAGTCCAGAAGCGCGCAAGCTCATGGAAAAGCAGGGCTACGATTTCACACTCGGAGAAGGTTTATACTTCGATCGAGGTCCTCGTAATCCAGCCAAAGCAGTATATGTACCAAAAGGTAAACCTGAGGATTATTATAAATATGGGCGAGGCTTAGGTTATGTTTCATCAGATGACGAATGTGGTTGGCAAATTATCGATCAAATTGCTAACAAAGCCAAGAAGGGATACTCTCCCGATGCTTCAGAGTGGGACTCCGATACAAGTCTGGGAGAAGTTTTCAAAACCCTAATGGCGAACATGACTACAGCTGATCCATCCACCATGGAAGACGACGATCAAATGCCAACATGGGAAGACCCGTGGGTTCACCATCTGAATATGCAATATGGCGATAGGTTCGAGCAAAGAGAACCACCCACTGAAGATAAAATAGTCCAGATTAACATGGGTGATGAGGCCAACCCAAAGCCTATATTCATCAGCGACAGTCTTCCCCCAGATGAGAAGGAGGAATTGATTGCTCTCATCAGGGAATATATCGACGTCTTCGCATGGAATTATGAAGACATGCCAGGGCTCGACCCCAATGTCGCAATGCACCGCCTCGATATCAAGCCGGATGCCAAACCTGTCAAGCAACAGCAAAGACGGTTTCGTCCGCAGATTATGGAAGCCATTGAGGCAGAGGTTAAGAAGTTGATCGAATCAGGATTTATCCGAGAGGAACAACATCCAGACTGGTTAGCCAACATCGTTCCCGTCATGAAGAAGAATGGCAAAATCAGGATTTGCATCGACTTCAGGAACCTGAATGAAGCATGTCCGAAAGACGATTTCCCTCTCCCAATCACGGATGTCATTATCGACAATACATGTGGATTTGAGAGGATGTCCTTCATGGATGGATTTTCGGGATATAACCAGATCAAGATGCATCCAGAGGATGAGAAGCATACGGCGTTTAGAACACCCCTCGGCGTCTTCTGCTATACGGTGATGCCTTTCGGTCTGAAGAATGCCGGTGCCACATACCAGCGAGCGATGACTAAGATTTTCCAAGAACATCTCAGGAAAACAGTCGAATGCTACGTTGATGATTTGGTTGTGAAAAGCCGCAACAAGGAAGATCACATCAAGGATTTGAAGACGATGTTCGATCTCATGAGGAGTCATCAATTGAAGATGAACCCCACTAAATCATTCCTTGGAATGTCTAGCGGAAAATTCCTAGGATTCGTCGTCACCACTAAAGGTATTCATATCGATCCCGATAAGGTGAAAGCGATACATGAACTGCAACCTCCTAAAAACCTAAGAGAGCTCAGAGGATTGCAAGGGCGTTTAGCTTATATCCGGCGTTTCATCTCAAATCTTTCTGGGAAGTGCCAACCGTTCTCTAAGCTGAACAAGAAAGGGGTATCATTTATCTGGGATGATGCCTGCCAAAAAGCGTTCGAAGATATCAAAACATATCTGGCGAACCCTCCTGTTCTCGTTGCACCGAAATCTGGTAAACCGTTCTTGATTTATCTCAAGGCGATGAACCACTCGATAAGTGCCTTACTAGCGCAAGACGATGATAACGGTCACGAACAGGCAGTTTATTACCTCAGTCGGACCTTGGTAGGCGCGGAGTCTCGATATCCAATGATTGAGAAAGAATGCCTCGCATTGGTATTCGCGATGCAAAAGATGCGACATTACTTGGTTGGACAGACGTTTTACGTCATTTCCAATGTTAATCCAGTACGGGTGTTTATGATGCAACCGGCCTCTATGAATTGGCGGTTAGCGAAGTGGGCCCTTCTCTTATCCCAGTATGATTTGCACTTCAAACAGCAGAAGTCGATTAAAGGACAAGCGATTTGTGATCTTTTGGCGGCAAACCCGACCACAGATACGGCAGAAGTATATGATGACTTGCCGGATGAAAACCATGAGGTTAACACTACATCACACCAACAAGTATGGCAATTATACTTCGATGGTGCTTCAAGGGCAGTTAATAAGGTAATAACCCCGGGAGGTTCTACTGTTTCCTCTGGGGTTGGAGTTGTCTTAATATAATCTCGGGAGGTTCTACTGTTTCCTCTGGGGTTGGAGTTGTCTTAATCTCCCCAGGAAAACATGTGATGCCTCGGGCTTATTCATTGACTAGTCCGTGCTCCAATAATGTAGTAGAGTACAACGCACTTCTCATTGGACTCAGTTTTGCCAAGGAGCTGGGGGTCGAATATCTCGATGCTTTTAGGGATTCTCAACTGATAGTCAACCAAGTTCGCGGAGAGTATGAAGTCAGGAATCCTGACCTGATGACCTGATCCCGTACCACCAGGAAGCCATCAAAATGGCAGAATCTTTCGAAGAATTCTTTATTGAATACATCCCTCGTCTCCAGAACGCTTATGCGGATGCACTGGCAGCGTTAGCGGTATCACTTGCACAACCTCCCGAAACTGAACTCTTGGTCACGGTGAGGACGCATCAACTCTGCATACCCATATACAGTATGGAGATTGAACAGGAATATGATAGAAATATGAGCGCCAAAGAGGTGAATTCAACTCAAATTGGGTCTGAGTCCCAGGATTGGCGCTTTCCTATCATCGACTACGTCCAATACGGTATTTTGCCAGAGGATGTAAAAGAAAGAGAATCAATCCGCCGAAGAGCACCAAGATTCTTCTATAATACCGAGACCCATACGTTATACCGTAGAGGGTACGATGGTTTCTTTCGAACAGAGAAGCAAATGAAGTTCTTAAGGAAGCACACGAAGGAGAATGTGGTGCGCATCAGCCCGGTCCCAAACTATATGATCGTATCAGGAGAATGGGATATTTCTGGCCAACGATGGTTCGAGATGCAATCGAACACGCGCGAGAGTGCCATGCTTGTCAGATACATGCAAATTATATGCATCAACCGCCAGAGCAGTTGCACACATCAACCACGTCTTGGCCGTTCGAGACATGGGGTATGGACATTGTCGGTCCTATTTTCCCCCCTTCAGTCAAAGGCGATCGATTCATCCTCGCAATCACGGACTATTTCTCAAAGTGGGCTGAAGCGATTCCGCTTAGAGAAGTGAAGACGAACAACGTCATCAATTTCATCAAGCATCATGTCATATACCGACACGGCGTGCCAAGACGGATCATTCATGACAACGGTCCGCAGTTCATAAGCAACGCCTTCGTCAGGTTCTGCGACAAGTTCAAAATTGAAGATGTTTCGTCGACAGCTTATTATCCCGCTGCGAATGGATTAGCTGAAGCATTTAACAAAACGATCATTAAGATCCTGTCAAAGCTCGTGAAGACCAATAAACGAGACTGGGACGATAAACTCGGTGAAGCACTCTGGGCTTATCGCACCACCATACGCACGCCCACAGGGTCCACCACGTACTCGTTGGTATACGGATGCGAGGCTGTGCTACCTTTGGAGATACGACAGAAGAACAGCATCAGAAGCGTCTCGAAGAGCTTGAGAGGCTGGATGAAAAGCGCTTGGAAGCTCAACAGCAAATTGAGTTTTATCAGGCCAGGATGTCTAGGGCTTTTAACAAAAGAGTCCGACAGAGAAGCTTCAAGGAAGGAGATCTGGTCCTCGCTGCTCGCCGACCAATAATCCGCACTTCCAAGAAAAAAGGTAAATTCGAACCCAAATGGGAAGGATCGTTTGTAATAAGACACAGTCTATTCAAACGGCGCATATCGCCTGATTACTCAAGAGGGCGCCAGGCAATTAATACCAATAAATAGGAAGTTCTTGAAAAAATACTATCCCTAGTATGTTCAGGATAACCAATTTACCGGGAAGTTCCTTGAAGAATATTACACTTAATATTCTAAAGGATAACCCAAAATTATTTTCTCCACCAAAATCCCTCACTGATCAGTTTCAATTGACAGTGGGTCCACCAAAAATGTCCATCTGGCCCTCTTGACTCTTTCCATAGACAAGAAGGTCCCCTTTCAGATCAGAGTCTCCTTTCGATAAACGAAAGAACTCCTTTCTCTTCTCTTTGGTTAAATCTTCTCACGGTTATAGCCAAAGTTGAAACTTCACTTCGATAAACGAAGAACTCTTTTTTCCAGTTTAGGTAACCAATCCTATAAAAGGCAAGTTTATCTAAATTTTCCAGATTCTCGGAGTGGAGATCCCACTTCTAGTTTCTTTTTCCCTGGAAATAGAATATAAAATTCTTCCTTTCCAGAATCAGGGAATAGAATATAAAATTCTTCCTTCCTTGTTTTCCGGGTTCGCCTTCACCCTAAAAGAAGACCGGGAAATAGAATATAAAATTCTTCCTTTCCCGCACCAACCTTTTCTAAGAATCTATCAATCTAGGATTCATCCTAGGAAGTTTATCCCGAATCCTAAGCAGGGATAAGTCTGCGCCTAACACGCGCTGCCGGTTTAGTCTTTTTCCGCACAAAAAGACACCAGAGTCTGATTCTGGGGTATTTTATCCTGAAACCTAAGCAAGGATAAGTCTGCGCTTAACCCGCGCTGCCGGTTAGTTCTTAACCGTTGAAAAGAACATCCGTCCACATATTCAACATTGTGGCAGGTTGTTATTAATAACACCAAAATCCATGCCTTACACGCATGGGGAATTTCATCCTGAATCCTAAGAAAGGATATGCCGACGCCTAACACGCGTCGCCGGTTTAGTCTTTCGCCGTAGAAAAAGACACCAAAAGACCAGTCTGGGATATTTTATCCCGAAACCTAAGTAGGGATAAAGTCAAAACCTAACACGTGTTGCCGGGTAGCCTATTCCCGTAACAATGGCGAAGTCTATGTATTCGACATCATAGCACGAAGTCTAAGGGAGTTCATTCCCTTAGCACAACGTTACATGCGGAACGGATTCCGACAATCCGCATGCTAGCCCGACTCAAACGGTAGTCGGTAAAGGCTAATCAAACCCGTTGAAGGCTGGGGGTTAGCCAAAAATCCTAAAGTCAACACCTAACACGTGTCGCCGGGTAGCCTATTCCCGTAACAATGGCGAAGTCTATGTATTCGACATCATAGCACGAAGTCTAAGGGAGTTCATTCCCTTAGCACAACGTTACATGCGGAACGGATTCCGATAATCCGCATGCTAGCCCGACTCAAACGGTAGTCGGTAAAGGCTAATCAAACCCGTTGAAGGCTGGGGGTTAGCCAAAAATCCTAAAGTCAACACCTAACACGTGTCGCCGGGTAGCCTATTCCCGTAACAATGGCGAAGTCTATGTATTCGACATCATAGCACGAAGTCTAAGGGAGTTCATTCCCTTAGCACAACGTTACATGCGGAACGGATTCCGATAATCCGCATGCTAGCCCGACTCAAACGGTAGTCGGTAAAGGCTAATCAAACCCGTTGAAGGCTGGGGGTTTGCCAAAAATCCTATGAGTATTATGGTCAATCATTTCAAACGGAATGAGGAATCATAATAAAGATAAAGATAAAAACCAGTTTCACTAAGAGAATCAAATGTCAAAGTTTTCAGCAAATAAAATCATACATCAAGCCCATGGCTAAGGATCTGCTGACTAAACTTAGACAGCTTCTCATCATAAGCTTGCCTAAGCTCATCCTGCAACTCGGCTCTGATGGACTCTTCATTGGCGGCTAAAGTCTTCACCGCAACTTCCTCTGTCTCGACCAGCTGCTGCTTCAAGGACTTCAGCTCATCAGATAAAGCAGTGTGTGTTTGCTGATCCTGCAGCTTTGTCATCTGGAGAATACTCAAAGTCTCCTCCTTCTCACGGAGTTCTCGTCGGAGCTGATCTATCTGGGTCTCACAAGAAGCGATGGAAGAATCAAGCTCGTCAAGTGAGGATGATTTAGTAGCAAGGTTAGCCTCAACTCGATCTATTCGGCCCCGCTGCACCTGAATCTCGAGCTCAGCAACCATCCGAGTACTGCGCCATGACTGTAAGCGAGTATCCAACTCAGCAGCAATGAATGAAGAGGCACCTGCATCCCGGAGCTCGTGAAACATCTGAAGCTCACGCTCTAAGCAGTCAAGGTCATCGAATATAACTCTCGCCAGATCCGGGTATCCCGCATCCCTTATTAAATTTATTTTAGAATCAAGGAATGGTTTAAACTGGCGAAGGGAAAGTCCGTCGTGGAGGAGTTTGCCAAGCATAACATTCATAAAGGAGAAGAAAGAGCGGACTTCTACACAAATGACGATCTTCTCAGGGTCATTGTCCGATAACAACTCCTTCACGAGGACATGAAGCCGAGAGGAAAGCCCTACACAAAAAGGAGAAATCCTTCAAAAAGCCTTAATAAGGAAATAAATGACATTTTCAGCGGCTTAATTTATACCTCCTTCCCCTTGAGTCGCTGGGGGTAGCGGAGACGTAACGGCTGTGGGGGTGTCAACTGGTGGAGTTGGTCTCACAGCCGGCTCAGCAGGATCAGCCTCGGCAAAAGCTCCTGTTAAACACAGAACAGAATGTTCAGATGCATTACATTATAGCTGCATTAGTCAAAAAATTGGCTAGTCCTATAATTAACTCGAGAAGAGGCACGTACTTTCAAAAGAACCATTCTCGGGATCCTGAGGGAGTACGGGCTCAGGAAACATATCCTCGGGCAGCGGGCCATCGATCTGAGGAGAGTCATACATGAAGTGGAACATAGAAGTGTCTGCCGGCAAACCTGCCTCGTCGAAATCGTCAATCGAAAAATCTGACACAAAGAAATGTAAGTACGAAAGAAGAATGAAGAGAATATGACCAATGGAAATAAGTTACCTCTCGTAGATGTATCTGGATTCACTGAATCAGGTCCTACATTGGTAGCCTCCCTAAAGTCGGCGGCTTCTGCAGGTTTTTCTACCTGGTAAGGTGAGTCAGGATCACCAGAAGATACAAACTCATGAGGAGCAGGATCGAAACTCATCTCCCCTTTCTCGCGCTCTCCTGCATAGAATGGGAAAGCATGAGCCTAAAAATCTAAACGATCAAGAGAATGATCTATAGAGTAGATGTTACCTCTGTCGCTAGCAGGATCATCACCAGCCAAGTCCATCTCAGATGCCCGCGAATCTGCAGGCGGCTTATGGGCTAGTCTCTTCCGCCTATCAGCACGGACAGTAGTCGAAGGTCTTGCCCGGGCAAAAGGACGGAATTCCTCTTCACTGTTTGTCGCTGTCCCTGAAATATCAGATAGTGGTCAGGACTGGCAATTCGGAAATGCAGAAAGAAAAGATGGTTGACTAACCTCGCTCGAAATCTACCTCGTAGTCTTCAGGATCTCCGCCTGAAGCCTTTCCAGCAGAACTAAAGGCCCTATGACCTTCTGCATCAAGTCGGCGGGTCTTGCCCCGCGCCCTCTGTGACCGAGCACCGTCCCGGATCACATGAGAATCAATCTGAGAGGCTTCTTCGGCCACCGACTCTTCAATAGGCTTCACAGGGACAGTCTTATTAGCTTCTAACAACCACCTGAAGCTCAAGAAAGTGAGGTTCAACTGTCGCTCAGCACCCGGGAGACTGAACCTAGCACCAGTGCAGCCTGTCACGGTCCACAACCATGCACGAAGACCGTCCACTAAACCTCCATGAGCACGAAGCTGCTGGCGTGGGTTCCCAACATAAAGCTGGTCATAACCAAACTGGCGAGCGAATCGGCAGGGTAGATATGGCTCTATAAAACACTGATTCCCCACCCGGAAAGTCAAGTAGCCCGGCCTGATGTTCACTAGCCAATTAAAGCAGCCGATATCTAAATAAGTGCGATACTCCCTCGGCTTCTCCTCATCAATCAAACATTCGCCATATCGGCTGGAGAACTGCGGAAAACAAGTAGAGAACGCCCAGCACTTGTGGACCTGTAGCTGCCTCCTGATATCAGAGAATCCTCGCCCTTCCCACTGACCATTCTCAAGCAGCTGTAGTAAGGGAACAGAATGGTCCATGGCATGCGGTACCGACATCATGTCAGAACGATGAAGGACGAACCAAGCCATCAAATAAATATACGGAAGCTCTACCTTAGTAGTAGGAATCTGAGTCGGCGATTCACTCTCCTTCCGTGTAAAAGCACCGGAAATCTGTCGAAGCCCTCGATGAATGTTAGCCACCATCACCGGAAGAAGTGAAAGTTCCTTTCTGTAGGCAAGTTGAACCGCAGGGTAGAGCACTTCCAGTGGCAGAGCGTCACCGGACTGATACGGGACCACGCATTTCTTTAACCAGATGGCGAGGTAGCCGGCAAGAAGAGTCATCGGACGAATCAGTGCGGTCACATGGCATAAGAATGATTTGAATTTAGTCCCTGCAGGAAAGCCACTCTCAGGACTACTAATGGTATAGGAGCGGGCGTCAGTCTTCTTCAGCAGCTTATTAACCTCTGAAGGAGTCAGCGGTGCCAGTTCACAAATAGTTTTGCCAGAATGGCTCTCCAGATTCCTGAACAAATATGATGCGAACTGCTTCAGGCTCACATTTGATTTGGTCCTCTTCGCTAGGGGCGTAGACTGCGCCAAAGCAATGTGATAGTGACAAGTGAGGTCCCATAAAGTCTCGTAACGGTCGGGCATGCGATCCTTCAGCTGACTCAGTTCATGGTTGGAAGGAAAATACTCCTGGTATAACATCTGACCCATGGGCAAACCAGAAATCTTATGCATCTCATGAAGAGCCAAACCCAACTCTCCGTGCCTAGTCAGAAAGGTGTTCGAATCCGGATTATAAAGCTCGCATAAGGCAAAGAAATGCCTCGCACTAACGGGTAAACCGTGCATGGTGGCACGAATGGCTGCATAAAGACCGCAAGCATGCAACTCCTCGCTCCATCGACTCAAGACGTACTTCGTCATACGAGCCCACCAAAACTTGTCCAAAGAATGGACCCAACCATAGAATCTGTGGCGCGGTGCAGGCATCTCCCGTCCTAAATTAGTAAGGCGATTCCTCAAAGTAGAAGCAGAGGCAAGGAACTCGTTATGGGGCGGTGCATCTAGTCCCAGTACTCCAGGACGCAGTCCAACAATATGATTCCTGCTCGAACCAGGAACTGCCTGATGAGTAATGTAGCCGCAGTGAACGCTCTCATGCTCCTCTGTCAAGCGCCACGACATCTCCCGTTTCACAGCCTGACGCCTGAGATCAATCAAGGAACGGTGCTGAGGAATCTTCGGTAAATAGAAGAAGCCATTGCCAGTCTTATGAAGCCACTGCTTGGCGTCAATAAATGCTGCATCGGGGTCTCTGACAGAATCGCCAAACAAGAAATCAGTCTTCCTGAGAGACTGAACGGAACTAGCATCCTTCACG
>NC_033796.1:60878704-60884529 GCF_001876935.1 Asparagus officinalis
TTTGAATGAATAGAACTTTTCACATGGCTCGATGGAGGGTAAAACGACGACGGATTCACCCCAAACTTGCTGTGTTGCTGTTTTAGAATATGTAGATCAAGTTCAACGGAGCGGATCATCCATAATGTCGCTCAATCATGTGATTTTAGAGGCGTCAAGGAGGAAATCCCCTCCTATGACAAGGATACCCATTAATCTCTCTCTCTGCTTCTCTCCTCTCTATATATATATATATATATTATATATATAATATATAGTATATATTATATATAAATATATATATATATACTCTCTTCTGCATGTTCACCCAAGTGCAGCCCCCCTGTATAATTTCTCTCTTCCCTCGACTCTTAAGCCGCTCACGCGCCCTCTCCCTGTCCCGGTCGGCCCTGAGATCCTCCTGTGCCGCCACCATATCCGACCACCTCCTCGCCGACCCCCTCGCTTGAGCGCCTCAACATCCATAAGCCGCCACTCTTGCCCCGAAGTCGCCGTCCAACTCCCCCTTGCCAGATCTGATCCGCGCTGTTGACGTCGAATCATTCGACGTACCAGAGGCAAGATCTCACCTCTCAACTAGAGTTTTTTATACCTATTATTAATTAAGTGTTTAGATTAGATATAAAATAACATCTATATTGTAATTATTGGCGTGGATTTATTTGATGAATAGTAGTAGATAATATTTATATGATAATAATGAGATGATTTCTGTTGTAAGTATATTTATGAATTAATGAACACGAAATGACAAGTTTATATGTTATAAGTAGATTTTATAAGATATTATCGAGAAAAGAAATAAAATATATATATTTTATAAACATAGAAATGTTACTGTTCATGTAGAAAAGAATTAATTTAAAACAGTTATGACGAGAAATAGTTTTTTTTAAAGAAATTAATTTTGGAGAAATAATATTTGTTTTTGAATTAATTATGATTGTATAATTGATAGCCTTAGAGCGCGACATTTCATGTGTAAAATAATCAAGGTTTCTGATCTCCTTTTTAACCATAGTTATTTGATGTTTTTAGTTGCTGATAATTTTTATGAGTAATTTAGAAGTTCGAATAACAAGATATTAATAAAACTAGACTGCATGCATGATTCTACTATTCATAATTACATTTTATTTGCGATTTATTTTAATGTATTTGACTTGTCATCATGTTATTACATAGAATCAATTAGATTTATTTACTGTTTCTTGCTGTATTTTGAGAACCAATAGTAGTCCATGACTTAGTGGCTTTGTGCGTCATGAACCAGACTTAGTGACATGTGTGATTGCGTTGACTGAATTAGGTGGTGAACCAGAGATATTGTGGATTATGTTTGACTTAGAAAAACAAGAAGAGTGGGGATGGGGAAGTCCTTGTAAATGTGATCAGATATAGATGTTGTTGTATCTTCCAGACTCTCCCTAGGATCCAGTGTAGTTTGGGGTTAGTTTGTTGGGCAATGTGAAGCCAGTGTAGTCACTTTGGTCCATGAATTTGACATTCATCCGAGTTTAGCTTGAGTTCGAACCAGGTTAAAATCGAATTGCGTGTAGCCCTCTGACTGATCCAGTGTAGCGGCGTATTTGGTGCACGTAGGAGATTTGTGAACAATCAGTTATCCGATGATATGAGCGTTGACTCTATGTGAGATGTGGACCATTAAGTTTAGGATGGCTAGTATTCGACCCGGTTATCGTATGCAGTTAGCTTTATGTTTATCATCTTTTAGTAGTGAATTTGCATGTTGATTTTGTTGGATTTCCAGTTGCATGTTTCTTTGTCATTTCTGTTGTTGTATTGTTTTTCGCATTGGGTTTTCATTCGTTCTTTTCTTTTATGGGGTCTTGCAGTGTGCCATGCACGCTGACGTACACCTATTTTCTCTAGTGTACGTCAGATTTAGGAGACAGACAACCTCAGTTCGGAATCTTACAGGAGCCAGAGGATTCTCAGCAGAAGTGCCTTGCAGACGAAGCAGAAGAAGAAGTCAAAGCCTAGTTTTTCTTTTATTAGTTGATGGTCTTAGTTTACTTTTGTAGTATTTCCTTTCTATTTCCGTTGGACGATGTATTTTTATATTTCTCCAGTATTCAGTTGTTCAGTTTTGTATAATGGCATGTTTGACCCGTATTTTTATGTCTTGGATGATATTCACTTGTGATATAGATCATTTTGTTCTGATTTGTCTATTATATTCTTGCTAACTGTGATTGGGGATTTATGACTTTGCATTTTATTTATTTCTTGACTCTTAGCGTATTAGGTTGAGGAGAAATATTTATTTTTATTTATTCTCCTTAATCTAATACGTCGTGGGCTTGTTCATGTTTCGATTCCCATGTATTTTGGAAAGCGGGGTGTGACATGCCCTACCATAACTTATCTGAAGAATGAGACCAACCATGGCATCTATAACCTTCGACATGTAACTCTCGCCCTAGCATAGAAAGATGATTCTTTACTGTGCGAGCCACTGTAAATAGCTCCCCTTTAGGAGGGTCCTCCAATCCCATCACGTCGGCATGTAATCCGATGACGTGGTTTCTACCACTTGAGCCCGAGATTGAGTGGTTGGTGACATATCCACAATGAATATTGGTGTGCTCCTCTGTCAGGGTCCATGATATTTGTCACGTCATCGGTTGCCTTCGCAATTCTGTCAGTGAACGATGACGAGGGAATAGAGGAGGTATAAACAAACTACGCCATCCCTATATAACCACCGCTCATCTTTGAGGGATATGGTGGTTGCATCTGTCACGGAATCGCCGAACATATAATTAGTCTTCCTTAGAGACTGAATGGGATCCGTATCTTCTGCATACGACGAGTCAGTAATTACCTGGCACAGGGTGCGGCGACCCCCTTCCCGCACCAGCTGAGAGAGTTCGTCTGGGATATTTGAAGAAAATTAAGAAGTGGACGGAATCGACGTTGGATCATCAGCGGTAGTGTAATACCCACTCCTGTGTCCATCTATCTCGAATGGAGAAAATGCAGTCGCAGGGTATTCAACTGAAACAAATAAACATATGATTATTAAATGCGGTTATGAGAAGATGTTTAAGGCAATACAAGGCGTTGAACTCATCTCATGAATCCGGGAGATAGAGTCACTACCTTGTAATTGGCGAGATGATTTTAACTATATCACGAGCATGCAGGATAACGTACATTATCACAATGATAGCGTGATGATATACCCTATCTTACGGAATGCGATACGGTAAGAAATCACCCCATGTTTCCTAAAGATGTATTTTGACCAAGCAAAATATATCTGATAAGCGTCAACCCCCATAAAGGAGGGTATCAACTCTTCCCAATTGTCTCACTAAGGAGGACAAAGCGGGGATGCAATATGCAATATGATATGTTAAGTACTGAGTTCAGAAGTAGAAAATTATACTTGTGAAAGATAGAGGCTTCCTCTCAGGTGACTGAGTGGTTGAGAGGCTCCTCAGAATACGTAACCTCCTCGTCGACAAGGCTAACCTGCAATGAAGATCAACAATTTAGTTATATCACGAATCAAGATGCATAAATCCAATAATTAAAGGGAAATTGCGAATTTTAGCTGAAATCCTATGAAATAGGATTTTCGGTTAAGAGTCCAATTAAACCTATAAGATGTCACCAATTCAAAATTATAAGCCTCGAATATCTCAGCTCATGGCTAAGTCAAGCAGGCGATAAGGGAGATTATTAGTTGAAGCTAAGCTAAATACCTCATGCAATCGAGCTAAGTTTGAAACCAAGGATTAAATTCCATCACAAGCTTTGAAGATTTTTCTTCAACATCAGGTCAAGGGTTTCGACTTTTCCACAAGATCACAAAGTCATCCAAAATGGGAGTGTGGCATGCACACAAATTCAAGTCATGAACAACTGAGGGATCAGATTAAAATGCCAATATGTAACCAAACAAAGGGTCTCAAAGCTCCCCTCAAAACCCGATGGATATTAAAGGTACAAACCAAATTATATATACTCTGCAAGTCAGGAAGAACTCCAGCACTCATGCCTAAAGTTCGACCATTCCTCATGACCCATATGCACAATAGAGTTTTCCTAACAATCCAAAGTCCAACCAAGTTGAGTACACGTCTCATGCACATACAACCGAGCAGTTCAAGCCATGGTCATCAGCCAAACAACCTAAGGTTTCTACTACCCTTTGCAACCAAGTACACAAGAGGGGATTCAAGTAAAATCAAAGACAAAAGAGGGTAATTCTTGCCTGAGTTTGAAAAAGAACCAACGAAGAGAGCTCAAAAATTCTTCAGGTATCAAAAAGGGGATGGTTCCTTTAGGATTCAAAAGGAAAATTGATCAACAAACCACATTAGGGTTTCGGCCCTAACCCCAAACCCCCAAAATCGAAGATGAAGGAGTAGGAAATAGATCAAAGTTAGAAGCCATGAGGAGATGAAATTCTTACCTGAGTTCGAAGAAGGACGAAAACTTTGCCAAGAGAAACCATGACCACTCGAACCCAAATCGAAACCCTAGTTCTCAGAGTAAAGATCTTGCCGAAATCAAGAAAGTGAAGATAGGATTTAAAAGAGCTTGGGGGATTTTTGATCTTGTTTTGAACTCTTGAAGCAGAGGAATTCTTGAGGGAATAGAGTTCTGAAACAATGGGGAACAAAGAAGAAAGGATCGGGAACTTTATAACTCTCCATGAACTACCCTAAAGCACCGCTCATGCAGGTCACCATGAACTGACCCACACTCATGCGGGTCACTAATGACTGACCCACACTCATGCGGGTCACCAAGCACTGATCCGCACATAGAGCTGGCCCGCGATCGATTTTTGTGGTATTTTCACCACTTTCCATCCATTATTGATGTATTTGGGACCCATATTCATACTCCAACGGGTATATGAGTCTAAACTATTTCCCATCATTGACGAGAAGTTTCTAGAGAATATTAGACATGATATTCTTAAGGATAACCCGTCAACCTCTAACGGGTACACAAGGTTAAACCGATTCCCGAAACTCCTAGGAGTATATGAGTATAAACTGGTTCTCCTCACTCTAACGCTTTAAGAGCCTAAACTATGTAGAATCCAATAGACGTATGAGTATAAACTATATCAATGCCGATCAACGTGTTATAACAAAAGTCAACACCGGTCAACGCGTTATAGTAAAAGTCAACACCGATTAGCGCATTAATGATTCTTGTTAAAATAAAGATTTACTGGTGTTCACACCACATCAGAAATCGACGTCGGTCAACGTGTTGATAGTTTCGCTAAATAAGGCTTGGGATGATTGTTCAGATAGAAGAATTATTCTAGGGAGTTCGATCGTACTCAGATGTAAATTTCTAACAAAAGATGAATAGTGCAAAGTCAATTCAATGACACGAGCTTTTTCAGACATCAACATGCCAATCCAAGTTCAAGATTTTGACAACGGTCAGACGATAAACACAGTACCGGAAGAATTTTAGCTATTCAATAAAATACTGAATAGGCTGAAAGCTGAAGAAATCCAAGAGTTGAAGATTGGGCGTATCATATTCAAAGTATTTTGGGCTCCTCTATAAAAGAATGAGACTGAATAACTTTGGAGGGGGTATCTGTAGGCGTTAAAAATTACCTATAGGTTCTCGCACACAGCTCTAAACAAAGAAAAGACGATAAACATTATTATCTAATTTCAAACGGGATTATCCAAGGCTGTAAAGAAGCTAACAAATACATGAAGCAGGTTAGCAGAGCGTACAAGTCAACTAAATGACAAAAGATGCTAAACGACAAAAAATACCAACCCAGAGAAGCCCTGGTAGCCGAGCCGCAC
>NC_033796.1:60884539-60889993 GCF_001876935.1 Asparagus officinalis
GCACCAAAGGGGCCGGACAGATGCTACTGTCCTGCGCCAACGTAGGACAACATCTACTATCCCGCGCCACCGCAGGACAGCAGCAACTATCTCTCGCCAACGAGGGACAACAACAATTGTCCCGTGCCAACGCGAGACAGCAACACTGTCCCACACCAACACGGGACAATAATAGCTGTTTCGTGCTCTCGCAGGATAGAATCTGCTATCCTACTCCCTCGTGAGACAGTCGTGGTTGACCCGTACCCCTGCGGGTTACCAATGTCTGTCGCGCACACCAATTACCTGAAAAAAGCGTTTGTTGATAGATTTTCAGGATTTCTTCATTTCTAAGCTTCCCAACTAATTTGATATTGTATCTAAGTATGAGTAGGTCGTTATTAACTAAAGATATGACCAATCCCTTCATTCTCATCTAAATAACCGCATCCGAGGCTCTATAAATACAAGCCTTGGGTCCCTATTCTAGAGAGCTGGAATTTTGATCAAGAGGGCGAGGTGCTGCTAGATTTGAGAGTCAAGGAGCACGAAATTGTAGAGAAGACTACCTAGATCCCGGTGAACTTCGGCATAAAGAAGGAGTCTTTCGAAGGATTTAAAGCCCGTCCCTTTTCCTTGAGATTAGGCTTGGTCTTAATCTCGAGAAGAGTACTGATTTCACTTGGTCGATATTAGTACTCCAGTGAATACTCTCTTGGTAAAGTAGGAGCTCTAAATATCACTTCTGCCAACCGGATCTAACACCGAGGTGGCCCACGGATAAACCCCGGCATCGACAAAGATCCCGCACGAACAATAAGCGATAAACACCTATTGTGTGTAGTTTAAAAGAGAGTTGTAATTTATTTTCATTGTGTTAAAAGTCTTATAAAATGACTATTTTTTTGAATTTATTGTAACGCTCAAAGTTGTAATGGATTCTTCAATGAAAACAACTTTCCACCCAAACACTAACCACAGTTCTCATTGAGTTGTGCATAACGTTTCTTGTTGGGTGCATCCTGAGACATAAGTAGATATTGAGATGCCAAGATGGGATTCGTCTCTCCCAGTATTGTTGGGTGCATCCTGAGACATAAGTAGATATTGAGATGCCAAGATGGGATTCGTCTCTCCCAGTATAAGGGGTTGATGTCATAAGATTGTTTGATATAACTATAGCCAGGAAATCCTTGACCGAGGTAAATAAGATAAATTGAGTGTTAGTTTGATCTTATAGGTTATGAGTTTAATATTAACAAACACTAATCGAGCTATTAGGGTTTGATAGTTTTCCATACCCTAGGCACGATAGTTTGACATGGTTTGATGAAAAGACCAGACTGTACAATATTATCACTGAGTGGTCCTGATAAAATTATGTTAGCATCTTATAGACATTTATCACAACTTATACCTGGGTAGTCTTCATGTGTAGCTAGCACCTCTGTTGTACTTGTGGATATCATCCACTGCCGAGTTCTTAAGTTAGGCTATAGAGTCACACCAAGCGTGTATTTGAATCTTATGAAACACAATTTATAGAGTGATACGTATGATTGATACGCATATATGATTTTACCGGATACACATAATGTATCGGTAAAATTAGAATGCTATGTGCTTAGGAATGAATTCCAGTATGTTTCCCATAAAGTTAACTTTTAGTCAACTAGTTAACTTTTTGATCAACAATTGACTTTTGGTCAACTCATTGACTTTTTGGTCATATGATGACTTATTAGTCAATGATTGAAAAATTATGAAATACCGTATTTATGAAATACCGTATTGATGTGATATTTTTATTTATGAAATACACACTTTATTATACCTTAATTAATGAGTCATGAGATGAATCATTAAGGTGGTATGGTTTGGGAACATGGTTTTAGCACATAGTTTTGATTCTTCATGACTATTTGCATGACTCATAAGATGAGTCATTACATGACTCATGAGAGAGTCATTGTTTTGATGACTCATGGTGTGACTCATATGATGAGTCATTCATGTCATGACATATTCTTCCTTTATAAATATGATCTCTTTTTCTTCTTTCATGGTTAACGGAAAAATGAAATAAATGGTTTATTCATAGTAGCTTTCCATAAAAGAAAAGAAGAGAGATCTACCTCTTACTAAACTATAGCAATCTTTGAGTAAGAGGAAGTAATAGAATTTTTAGTACCCCGGGGTGGATATCTTGCCTTGTGTCTCAAGAAGACTCTGATTTTATCAAGCTCACTTGAAGACTTGGAGATCCACTACGAGGAGATTTACTACTACAAGGAGCAAGAGCTAGGGGTTGTTCGATCTTTTATCGAATCACGCTTCGAAAGTATGACTTTCTAACTCTTGTATGCTTTCTTTAATATAGGGATCATGTTAGACTTAATTAGGATGGTTCTATTATGTATTTCATGCTCTCTACATGCTTAGTATAATTATACATACAGTATTCCGCTGTGTATTTTGCATGTAATAAGCACAAGATTTCCTTCACTTCTTTGATAGATACGTCTTTTGTTAATACTAATTCAAGCGACTTGTGGAAACTTGCAAAAGCTGGGTTTATTCCTTTCACGTTACCATTTGAAATGAAAATAATTTGATTCGTTCGAAGCATATCTATAAACTTTTCGATAGTCTCTCCGTACATAACTCATTGTATTTTGTTATCCTACAAATATTATTAACACCAGAGATCAATGTTTAGAAAATATAATTAAATAATAATAAATTATATATTATATTTTAATTAGTTATATATAAATAGAAAAACAACATAAAAAGGCATTCTGAAAGTTATTGGGGTTTTAATAAAATTTACCGAATAGATAATGAGGTTTAGCAATATTTATATGATCAGTGGTAACGTTGTGCAAGCAATATAATATAAAGAATAATTTTATTTTACCTTAGCGTCAGCGAGAATTAGCTGTAGTAATTTTCCTGATCCTTTTGCATTATTGTAAGTGACATCTGCACTTCGAAGTATAATAACATGAATGGTCCATTCTTTCTGAGACTTCTTGAGCTGACTTATTTGGATATGTTGAGTTTGGCCTTCATTACTGGTAGTCATTTTTTCTGTAAATTAGATTAAAATATACATGTTAGTTTTGACCACTATTATAAAATATACTATAGCTTAGAAAATGAATTTATTAATTGTTGTTCATATCATAAGGTTTTGAATATTATTAACACATAATATAGTCTGAGTGGAAAAAAAAGTGCATGTTGAAGGAAAAAAAGTTATACAAAAATGAAAATTATAAATTAGAGAAATGAACATGAATGAATATACTTAATTATTTTGATAAATTAATTACCTTTAGAATAGCTATTGTGACTTTGAAGTTAATTACATGTTTGTTGGTTGGAGGACTTCCTTGTACACCATATTTTTAGTGTATTTTCATCTTCTTTAAATATTCCATCTGATATTACTAGGACTTTGGTGGTTGTCATTGAAGTCCCTCATGATAAAGCAACATATAGCTGTCCATAAGAGAAAACATGTTGAGGTAGATAGATGCCTACATTAGGTATTGTTTATCCTTGTGATTTATTGATTGTCATTACAAAATATAGTCGTATTGGAAATTGCTTGCGTTTGAACTTGAATGGGAGCCTCTCATCTTCTGTTGGAGATAACGATATTCTTGGTAAGAAAACTTTTTTCCTAGCATGTTGACCCATTATGATCTCAACATGAATTATATTACAATTAAAATCTTGACATACCATTCTTGTTTCGTTGCATAGCCCATTAGTCGGAGAAATAGTGAGAAGATGGAAGATGTTCATGTGGTGGAGAAATTTCTCCGATCACTTAAGTAATATTAGCCAAAATACTGTTTCACTTGATGTCTTCCTCCTGAGTGTGCATGGACACCTATCTCTCTTTCAAATGGTACATTGTCATAATTTCCTTCAACCCAGATTACAGCCACCTGATCTGCTGTTGGTGAGTTGTAAACACGTTGATCTAGTGCAACGTTACTATTTATTAGTATCTTAAATTCTTTAAAAGATTGATAATCATTCAATTTGCAAAGGAACTTTGTATATGGGTTTCCTTGCAATATATCCATTAAGCTCTTACTTGTGATTTTACTCATATTTGCATTATCTAATATTCCCAATCGATTTTGCAACGCATTTTCTGTATCATAGAAGTAAAGCTGAAAGTATGAAGGCTTATTTTCTTTTGGAATTAGAGCAGACAGATTATGATATATTTGGCCTTGTGCTCTAAATATAAAAACTCCTTTTCTATATGATATATTTGGCCTTGTGCTCTAAATATAGAAGTAAAGCTGAAAGTATGCGTGCTCTTTATCAAATATTGCCCCAAACGATGTGAATGAAAAAATATTGTTGTACATTCTGGTGTGGTTTCGAAACTCAATTCCTCTGGTGATTGCATTGTATAAAGGGAATATAATTCATTTGGTATATTCACATATGCTAGGTGGATTTCACCGTTGTGACTACAAAATGTTGGAGGCTCGTATTCAAACTTTTTGGATCCATAATAGACACAAGACTTTGCAGTGCGTAGCTTATATAGTAAAGAACATACTGGGTCATGAAGAAATTGCCCTAGCACAAATATAAATATTTAATAAACTAATATATAATGTTATATAACTCTTTTAATAAACTATAAAGTATATCTACACCAACCTTCATGCTCATAGGCTAGTAGTAGGGCTCCATAAAATAGGTCAACTTTACGTTGTCGTTTGCCATTAATAGTATTACAGTCATTACTTTGTCACTTTCTCTTATTATCTAATAGTATCACGTATTCATTTTGGTGTTAGGTTTAAAAAAAGCCAAATGTTTTGGAGGGTTTTATAACAAGCCCCAAATGTTAGGTGGAATACGTGATATTTATTAAGTTTAGGGGGTTATCTTAAAATGGCCAAACTGTGTGTGTGCATATGTGTGTGTTAGGTGGAGGGAGTTAATGAAATTTTACCACCCAAAGAAATAACACAATATTCGCATGTATGATGCAAGCACTTAATATATTTTCTCTTATCCAACAAATGGGTCCAAAGGAGACTCAATATTTTGGGGTTTGTAGGTGTGGACAAGAACCTAGTCTCTTCTTTCAACTCGATTATTAATTAGGTTAGTTTGAGTATATGACATGTTTGTCATTATTACCCAACTGAATTAGTTATTTTGTATATGTATATATTAATTACAGTTGAGAAATTTGACACTCTAATTTTAAATTCTATAGTGAAGTCATATCAAAGCCTACAAGGTCAAACTTCATACTTGTTATGAATTTGGTTCTAGATGAGAATATCATATTTACGAACAAAAACGTACATCAAGAAGAAAGGTATTTGTTTTCTATTTTGGTTTAATCAAATAAAATATATAATCAAATAAACCCAAATTAAATTAATATCAAATATGAAGATTTTACATTGATAGTGGGAGAAC
>NC_033796.1:60890003-60894132 GCF_001876935.1 Asparagus officinalis
TATATATATATAAAAATATATCAATTGCCATAAAAACTAATTGCTAATTGTAGTGCAAAACAAGTATCGTCATTAAATCACAATGCACAATATTTCTAAATAGTAATCATAAAAATAAAAAAAGAACATACATGTTGAAGGAGATGAAGTAACTATGAAAATTGTGTAATTTTTTTGTTTATATATAGGCATGAGGTGTTGCATGTGATAGGATAATAGTCATAATTAGAGTTCTCTTTGTACAAACATTTAAAATTTTAAAAATAGAATTTGATTAGGATTGTGTTTGATTGTTTATTTTGAATTTAGAGATGTTTATCATATTTAATTGTATTTCAAGTGCACTTGTTAAATATCAAGGAATGTCTTCCGTTTAAATTTAGTTAGCACACGAAATAGGTATGCCTTCGGTTTAAATATAGTTAGCATACGAAACAAACATAACTTCTACCATATCTTAGTACAACATAAAATAATACAAATCCTAAAGTTACATGAACCCTCCTTATCCCCCTCTGGCCGTCCCCCTACAACATCCTTAAAAAGAATAAAAATAAAGATAAAAAAGAAACAAATATTTTAAAATAAAGATAAAATGAATATTTTATAGGATAGTTCAAACAACTAACAAGTTTAAAAATTATAGATCTGAGATACTTATAAACTTGTCATTATAAACAAGATGAGAATATCATATTTACGAACAAAAATGTGCATCAAGAAGAAATGTATCTGTTTTCTATTTGGTCAAATCAAATAAAATATATAATCAAGTAAACCCAAATTAAAATAATATGAAATATAAAGATTTACCTTGATAGATGGGAGAACTTGAAACAATCAAATCCTTAACCCTCTAAATACTACATGAAAACTGAAGAAATTTAAAAAAATATCAATTGCCATGAAAACTAATTGCAGTGCAAAACAAGTATCTGTTAGACCTTAGAGGGGGGTGATTAGGGTCTTGTGCTAATCTAATCCGATTTTATGCCAATTAAAAAACTATTAACAAGTTATCCTAGCAAGTATAAAATACAACATGATATGGGAGCTAGGATAAGTAATATGAACAAAGAGATATATCCTAGCAAAGAGGTATATGGTGAAATATATGCAAGGATATATAAACTAACACAAGGGTGATATAGTCAAACTACAAATGTGATAGGGCAAGATATACAAGAGTAATAGGCAATGGCGATATAAGATAAATGCATAAGCAAATGCGCCAATGACAAACTCAAACACACTCAAATGATCACGGAGTTCAGACCTTCCGTCCTACGTCTCCGCTCCCCACTCCCGGGGAGAAATCCACTATCATAACCGGGTTTTCTACGCTCACCCGAATAACGTTTACACCTCACAATGTCGGTTTTCAATGCTCACCGATCAACGTTTACAAACACTCACAATGTCGGCTTTTAACGTTCACCGATCAACGTCTACACTCCTCACACTCGGTTTTCTAGCTCACCGAAAACTTTACAATCTCACAAAATAACAAATGATTGTTCTCAAATATGGATGAGAACACAATGAAGCTCACTCTCAATGTTACAATACTCACCAACCCAAATATACTATGTATGCAAATACAATAAGCTCAAGTGGGTGTGTGTAAACAATGAGTGAAATAAAATCTAACTCAAATAGAAAACTAGCAATAATAAGAATATAAAAATCAATAATAAAGTTGCTAGAGAAAAGAGTTAGAAAACTTCTCTATAAACACAAAGAGATGATGATGAAATATTGAAGAAGAACTCTTCAACAACTGATGTAAGCTCCTCTTTGTAAAACCCCAAACTTAAAACAAACTAACCAAGCTTAAACCCTTATTAAACTTTTGTTTTAAAAACTTCTTGGTTGGTTTGAGAACTGAGATCAATGGGTATTTATAGCCTCCCAAAACCTCAGCCAAAAACCCCAAACAAAAGATAAAAAAGCCCCAAACAATAGCTACAGGAATATAGCCGTTGGGTATGAAAAGACAGTGCGGCGGTCGACCGTGGGAAACTCGTGGTCAACCGCGAGCAACTAAAGGGCAAAACTGGGCTTTTGAAAAGCTGACGGTCGATCCACAGCGGTCTGACCCGAAACTCTCTGGACTATATACGATCGACCGCCACGGTCGACCGCGAGCTAACTAACTCAACTGCAGTTTCTGAAATCTCCCAGGGGCCGTCGACCGTGGCGGTCGACGGCAAACTGACATATGCAAAAATCTGATTTTCTAAATTTAAAACTCTGTTTAAAAATATCAAATAAATTCAAAAAAATATAAAACTTTGAGAAATGATTGTAGACAGGATAATACACATGCTACAAAAACTGGTTTTCAAAAAGGACTTCCCAAATGTAAAATATCATCATTTTGTAAGGAGGTTCAAAACATAGAAATGTAAACATATGAATTTTGACATTTTGCCTGAACCATATTTTGAAACTTTACAAAATGATTTTATAGACTTGAAGAAAGATGTAAACTATTGTTATGAAGTCTATAAATAATGAATGTAATATTTTATCAAAATACACATATAATGCACTAAAACATGATTTCATTGAACTAAATAAAATTGATATTGATGAAATCATATATATGCATATAAGTATGAAACAAAAATATGTTTTCTAATTATATTAAATTGTTTCATATTAAAACTTGAAAACTATCAAACCAAAACATATATGTATATATATAACTATATATATACAAAACCAAAACGTGTATGTGTGTATATGATTGAGCTTAAAGTACTAACACACATAATATAAACTCCTAAACTAAATATTACCCAAGCTTGATCTTGATCTTCATTGTAGCTCAACTTGGTAAACTTGGATGAAGCTTGTAATTGGATCTTTAACTTGATAGCAAGGCTTCACTCCACTATTCCGCCAACCTCTATTGAATATGATCATAAAAGCTTGATTCCATCCATCCTCCAACATATTGTTTGTCTATAATGAATACAAAATACAAACACTAGACAAACAATATTAGATGTAAATTGTTTGTAAATCATCATCAAAATAAGAAGGCCAACAGTATCACCATTAAATCAAATGCATAATATTTCTAAAGAATAATCATGAAAATAAAAAAGAAACATACATGTTGAAGGAGATGAAGTTACTATAAAAATTGTGTAATTTCTTGGTTTATATATAGGCATGAGGTGTTACATGTAATAGGATAATAGTCATAATTATAGTTCTCTTTGTACAAACATTTAAAATTTAAAAAAAATAGAATTTGATTAGGATTGTGTTACATTGTTTATTTTAAATTTAAAGATGTTTATCATATTTAATTGTTTATTATATTTAATTGTATTTCAAGTGCACTTGTTAAATATCAATGTATGCCTTCCGTTTAAATTTAGTTAGCACACGAAACAGTTATGCCTTCGGTTTAAATTTAGTTAATTAGCACACAAAACAAACATAGCTTCTATCATATCTTAATACAACATAAAATAATGCAAATCCTAAAGTTACATAAACTCTCTTTATCCCCCTCCGGCCGTCCCCTATCCACATCCTTAAAATGAATAAAAATAAAGATAAAAAATAAATGAATATTTTAAAATAAATAAAACAAATATTTTAATAGGATAGTTCAAACAACTAACAAGTTTAAAAATTATATATCTGAGATATGCTTAAACTTGTCATTATAAAAAAAATTTAGTTAGTTAATAATTTTGGTAATTTGATTATGATTAGGATAATTATAGAAATTAAAAGTTAGAATTTGAATAGGATTAGGATAGTTCAAACTTTGAAGTTATTTGATTAGGATTAGAATAAATTATTAAATACAATTTTAAAATTCGAATTTGATTAGTGATAGGATAGTTTAAACTTTATAGGGGTAATTTATATATCTGAGATATGCTTAAACTTGTCATTATAAAAAAAATTTAGTTAGTTAATAATTTTGGTAATTTGATTATGATTAGGATAATTATAGAAATTAAAAGTTAGAATTTGAATAGGATTAGGATAGTTCAAACTTTGAAGTTATTTGATTAGGATTAGAATAAATTATTAAATACAATTTTAAAATTCGAATTTGATTAGTGATAGGATAGTTTAAACTTTATAGGGGTAATTT
>NC_033796.1:60896064-60901064 GCF_001876935.1 Asparagus officinalis
ATATATATATATATATATATATATATATATATATAGAGAGAGAGAGAGAGAGAGAGAAAACTGTAGGTAAGCTGCCAGTTCACCGTCTCTGTGCGCTGCAGGGGCTTTATTGCAAAAAAAGTCACTTTTTCCTCCGTGAACTCGTTGTTCGTGAGCATTCTCTCTCCTGAAATTTATTACCCCGTGACCGCTCTCTCTCTCCCCCAAAATATCAACTCGTGACTTCCCATTTCGTGGCCGCCGCGAGAGAGGAGATCCCCGCCGCGACCCCTCTGACCAGCTCTGAGCGAGATCGGTCCCGTCCTCGCCCATTTCGTCGCCGCCGCGAGATCCGTTCGTCCTCACCCCAAATCGAAGCCACCGCGAGTCCCCTCTGAGCCGCCGCCTTTTGAGTGCCTCCAGCCCCCCTTTTTGTGTGCGCCACCACCAGCCCCCCCTTCCCTCTCTCGAGCAAAAGGCAGCCACCAGTGACTACAGGGTTCTGTGTGAAACTTTGGCACTGAGGAGGTATAAATCCGCTCACGAGATCTCGAGCCTTCTCCTGCAACAGAGCCGCCGCTTCCCCAAATCCGCTCACGAGTTCTCGAGTCTTCGACGCCGAAGCCCCGTCGAAGACGCTTCCTCCTCTCTCTCTCTCTCGACGCCGACGCAGGTAAAAACCCTAACTTGTGGATTGAATATTTCATTCGAATTTGTATGCATTGAATATTTCATTCGAATTTCTAACTTGTGAATCAGAGATATCAAGCTAATTTATACAGTAGCTCAGAGGTGTTAGACATGTTTATCTCTGTATAACAAGAATCTCCATTTATAGAATTCAGAATTGTTTGCCTTTTGTGGAGTGGAAATGTTTTAGGAGTGGAAAATGTTTTAGGAAGAGTGGCGCTGAAACTGTTTTCAAGGAAATGATGCAAGTAGTAAATTGTGGAAAATGTTTTAGGAATCATGATTGAAATATTAAGGATGTAAATGAAGTCAAATCTTGATAATATAGATTACAGAAACTACCAATATTACAGAAACTACCAATATTTTCTGTTAACTGCTGGCTGTGAAGACAGAAAGTAAAGCATGAAAGATGTAATTAACATATAACATTATTCTTGTGTAATTAATGCTATTTTTGGTTATCTATGTAGATTTGGATTGTTTGACATATATATATATATATATAATTATGATCATGACCAATATTTTCTGTATCAATCTTTAATTTTTCACCATTACATCCTTAGTTTTGAAGCAACATTGAACATAATGTTTGGAATTGGTTTTCTTCTTTATAGGAGTTCGGAATGCAGGAAACAAATTTAACCAGTGTAGAGTTCAGAATGGAGGAAACAAATTCAACTAGTGTAAGTGCTCCTAAACCACTTATGGGAATGAAGTTTAATAGTTATGAAGAAGCTTATAACTATTATAACTCATATGCATTGTTGATGGGTTTTGGAATAAGGAAGAGCATGGTAAATTACTCTCGCAAGACTAGAGAAGTGGTAGACAGAAAGTTTGTTTGTGATAAGGAGGGCTATAAATCTAATAAAGACAAGATGGAGATTCATCTTCGGCGAGAGACCCGGGTGGGATGTAAAGCAATGATGCGAGCAGGGTTTATTGAAGAACATACAAATCATGTGTTGAGTAGTCCAGACAAAGCAAAAATGCACAGATCACATCAACAATTTCATAAAACCCAAAGATGTAAAAAACTTATTGATAGCCTGCGTGAAGAAGGTATGCCTCCTTCCACTATTTCTCACGTCATCAATGCAACTAATGGAAGAGAAGGTGAATTAGTGACATCACAACAATGCATTGATCATATCAGAACCCAAAGAGTCAATAATATTGGCCATGAATGCATATCTATCATTCGATATTTTCAGAGTGCGACAGCGAATGATCCAGAATTTTACTTTGTAATAGAAGTAGACAGTAGTGGACAAATGAGGAGTGTTTTCTGGGCCGATGGAAGATCAAGAGCATCTTATTTGAAATTCAGTGATGTTATTGTGTTTGATGTGACATACAGAACTAATAAGTTCAGTCTTCCATTTGCTCCATTTACTGGTGTAAATCACCATAGACAGTCCACTTTACTTGGTTGTGCATTATTAGCCGATGAACAAGAAGATACATTTGTGTGGTTATTTCAATGTGAAGGATATTGGGTTGAGATGAAAGAGAAGTTTGATATAAATGAAGAAGGTGAGGGATGGTTGCAAACAATTTACAAATGCCGAGATCACTGGGTGCCGTGTTATCTGAAGGACACTTTTTTTGCTGGAATGAGATCGAGCCAAAGGAGTGAAAGTATTAATGCATTTTTTGATGGGTATGTTAACTCACAGACTCAATTACACGACTTTGTGACACAATATGAAAAAGCAGTAACTCATCGTCGCTTAAGTGAAGCCCATGAAGATTTTAAGAGTCTGAACACAAAGCCGGTTATGCTCCTTGGACATCCAATTGAGATCCAAGCTGGAGAAATGTATACACGCAATATGTTTGATGTGTTCCATACTGAATTCAAAGGATTTGGTACAGAGTTCTGTGAAGAATTGAGAAAAGGATTTGGTACAGAGTTTTGTGAAGAATTGAGAAAAGATGGAGACATTGTTGAATACAAAGTCTGTAAGTTTACAGATAGAGGAAAATGGGAGGTGGTTACTTATGAGCAATCTAGTCAGATGCAGTTCCGTTGCACTTGTGCTTTGTTTGAAACTAATGGTGTTGTATGTAGACATATATTATCGCTAATGATGGCTAGGCAAATGGATTCATTACCCGACCATTACATCCTTCACCGTTGGACTATACATGCTCGACATCGTAACATTGGGGTTGGCAACATTATATATGGAAGAAACATCACAAGTTGTGAAGAGAAGATTAATTTATTGAAATCTTGGGCCTTAAGAGCAAAATTCAATAATGCGCTCGAGCTTGCATTTGCTTCAGAAGAGAAGATGCAAAATCTAGATGATGTGCTAACAAAATTTATAGAACCACTGCAAGAAGAAGTTGGAGCACATTCCTCAAATCAAGATCAAATGGTGGACACTCAAATATCCGCACACATCTCAAATACAAAGCACATTCCTCAGATTACAGTTCGTGATCCTGATAGAGCTGCAAGGACTAAAGGTCGTCCACGCAATGCAAATAGAATCCAGTCAGGTTTAGAACAAGCACAAGAAAAGAAAGAAAGGAAGAAACGTATATGTAGCAGATGTGGTGAGCTCGGGCATTATAGAACTAGCTGTAAAGTTAACTTGCAAAGGTTTTTCATGAAAGTTCACCTCTTAATAATTTTTGCCTTGGTACAATTATATGATTAATTTGTCATGTGATTTGCAGCTAAACGAAAATATGTCTGGATTCTTCAAACTCCACATGCATGGATTTGGTCATGTAAGTATGTCAGAATTTATTGCCTTGGTACAATTATATTGCCGTATTCTAGTAACTGTTACTTTTCTGTAAAAAAAGAGAGAACAGATGGAAAGAGAGAGAATGAAATCATATGATATGAAATCATATGGTTGCATCTTCAATTGTGTATAAATTAATTCCATACCCCCAGGGAGCTTGTTCTCTGTCCCAACTTATACCAAACTTATACCAAACTTGACATTATTGAGGTTATACCAAACTTGACATTATTGAGGTTACAGCTGAGTTTGGCTGTTGCCTTACTCATTAGAAGTTGTGATAGTTGCTTCCTTTTTCAGCTTGTGGTTATTGTCGTATGATCCGTGTCTTATTTTTTTCTGCTGTTCCCTTATTGTCGTATGCAGGAAGATGATGAATAGAACTGGGACTAGCAAAGAGAACATCCAAGTAGCTTAGCTGTGTGTGCTTATATCTTACTATTTGGAGCCTGAAAGTGGAGGACAATGAGTTGTAACTTTTTCTGTTTTGAGACAAGAAAATGTATCAAATTTGTGAGAGTTCTTGGATGTATTATATTATGGTCGATACATTTGTGCTGCATATGTGTTTATCATTTGCTATTAAGTGCTGTATCTAATTTCCAAACGTCGTTTTTAAGTGAGTTATTATCGTTCATGTATTATATTATCGTTCATGTTTAACAAAATTGTGAATGCTGTCCACCTTATTTGCAATTAAAAACATGGCAACAAACTCGCAAAGAAGATCTATATAACATGCATCATTCAGCATTGGAAGCCGACCAACTCCATCAATGTCATCTGATCTTGGTCTTTGAGCTCTTTTACACTGAAAATTATTTTATGTTCAACCAAAGAATTTAATTGGAATATTTTGGAGATTTCTTTTGAAATACAGAAGACTCACAGAAAATTTTGTCATATTCAGTAGTTTACTGCAAATGACAGCAATTTGAGGCTTCACAAATTAAGCTATGATGTCCAGTGAAAACTTATATACTGGAAGAAAGCTGAAAATAACATGATCTTAGTAGAACCAGTACATCATATATCGATACCAAGAACTCTGTTAAAGAAAGTTATATTACATGAGAATAATGCAACAAGCACACATGCCAGTGCGCGCACACAGACACAAGAGAATCCTTGTATGTTCACACAGGAAAATGCATGTGTATGAATGAAGTAGAAAATGTATACACAAAAAGTAGTATTCTTGATAATCAGCACTCGATCTTAAGGATGTGCCATTGGTGGAAAGGGTCGGATAAGACTCTACAAGTAGTCTGTAGAATAATATAATGCATTGCCATGTCTCCTGTAGTTCTGTAGAATATATAATATAATAGCTTCAACTTATAATAAGCACAAATCCAATAACATCAAACTGATAACATTATTATTTACAAAGTACTAACTGATAACAAATCCAATAATACGTTCTCACACCCTACTTAGCACAAATCCAATAAAAATACCAACTAAAAGAACAAATATAATAAGCTTCAACAAATCCATAATATCAATCTCAATCTTTCTCTTTTCCTGCACTTCTCCACTTGACACGGCTCTTGAAAA
>NC_033796.1:60911064-60933564 GCF_001876935.1 Asparagus officinalis
AGCTATAAACTTTGAAGAATTCAAAGAATTTTCTTAGTCATGAGTTTTTTATGCTCATGAATGGTGGTGAATAAAAAATGGTAAAAATGGAGCATGCGTAGGGAGAGGCAATTTTGCCTAATGGTGGTCAGTGGGGACTCCAGATGATTAGTCATGGATGACATAGCTCATGAACATGGAGGGAGAGATTGTTAGGTTTTGGTTCTTAGCAGGAGTAGACTCAACATTTGATATATTGGGATTTGGCTAAGTAACATGACAATTTGATCATTTTTGTTCAACGCACTTGTAGTCAGATTGGTATTTAAATCATATAAAGATTTAAGTTGAAAGATTATATTAGGGTAATTTGGATCATTCTATATCATATCTTCTTTAAGAGAGTACTCTTGGAGAGAGAAATATAGAAAGTGGGAAAGAAAATAGGGTTGGATAAGCTTCTCATTTTGTCGATTTGTTGAAAATTCCACATCATCTTGGAGATCTTGAGTGGGTCCTTCTGCAAGTGAGTGCAGAGCTTGTGGCATAAACCTTTTGCATTTTTTGCATTTATCTATTTGTTAAGCCTCACTTGTTGACATAGTGAAAACATCTCTCCTTAATTGTAGAGGTAAGCGCAGATTGTGGCTGAACCATGTTATCTTTTGTGTTCCAACCCCAAGCTCTGTTGGGAATCGATATGAATTATTGAGGGTCGATTGGCGGAATTGCATGCGTGGATAACTAATTAAATCTAATCTGATGCAGGATAATTAATCTATGGATGTATGGATCAACCACACAAGGCAATAACTTATTAAGAAATTCGCACACTAGCAGAAACACAACAATAATCAAGAAGGAAAACAAACCATCAGAAAGATGAAGATATAACATGATCCAGCTCGGCTACATATACAGAGAGAAAATGTGTCGACTTTATTACTAGATATTACATGATATTCTTCCTTCTTGCAATCTACAAGAAAATCCAAAAGTATCATGCTGTTGATCTAATAAAAGTCACGCTCAAACCCTAGAATTTAACATTTGTTTTTGTTTTTTTGCACCATATCAATCACTTTACAATTATGCAACTTCTCTTTTTGGCTCTCTTGCTTGCAACTTCTCTTTTTGGCTCTCTTGCTTTCTTACTTAACCCTAGGCCTGAGGAATAACCCTATTTATAGAGTTTATCCATCTAAAAAAGACAACCATCAGTTCTATCAAAATTCAAACTCTGAATCTGACTAAACCATGCTCGTCAACTGTAAACAATGACAGTCTGAACACCTGAGCGAAACCGTTGATGGTTACTCTCAACAGTTCCAATCAATCCTCTTTTCAAAGATAAAACTTAGACTTTTATAAAGACACCTTTGAAATTGATGATTCTTGGAACCTTCACATTGTACGTTGTAAATTATAAGGATAGAACACAAGACATCCCATGTCTTCTGCTCCATCTCCCAAAGGGCTAAAAGGAAACTACCACTGCTTCTTGGTTGATGCAAAACCCTCTCTTGGTTGATTCAAACACCAAGCTTGACTCTAGGCTTGATGCAGACTTTAACATGACTTGATCTGAAGTGACTCCATCGAAACTTTCTTTAGGAACCCAAATCTTGTGCGAACTTTTCTTCCTTGTGATTGAATACCTCTTTGAAGACAAAGCTCCACCTTGAACTATGTTCCCCTCTAGCGACCTGTGTGAGCCATCTACACACTTCTTTCCAACTAGGCTTAGATAACTTTCATGGCCTTCTTTCCTACTATGGTTAGATAACTTTCACAGCCTATAGTGATGATTCTCTTGTACACTTGAGTTTGTTACGCTTAAGTATCTCTAATGATATAGGATTATGTCTTTTCGAGAATCAATTGAACTCGTCCAAAGCAAGCATCTTTCCACCCTTTCATACCACTCTAATTGTTTGTTTAATTGCAACTTTGCATTCCGTGTCATTTTCCATGTAAACAGTCTCTTAGACTCCCTTTATCGAGGAATTAAACATGCTAGTCGGAGAATATATGTGAGCAGATGAACTAGAAATCAATAACCAACCATCATGAGAAGTATTCTTCTTCTCAGAAACCATCCACACTTTGGTTTGTTGACCTTCTGAACACTAGCTGCATTGGATGAGCGACCAAAATAGCTTCGTCCTTTGTATGGCGCTTCAACCACTCTTTTTTGCATGCAGCCCATCTTAAAGTGACCATTGCTGTGAAAAAAGTGACACCTCTTAGCTTTCGACTATGTTCCACTATAAAAAAACTCTATGACTTGTCAATTCTGTATTTGACTTTGACCAAAAATCTAGTTGTCTTGAAAGTTCCTAAGTAAAGAGTGTCACTTTTACCTCATCCATGGTTAGAGTCTACAGAATTTATGTAACCCGACTTCCATAAACTATTGTGAAGAAAATAAATAATATTATTGCCTTATCCTCATTTTTTAGCTTCATCCGAGTCGCTACTAACTCGGTAACAATCATGTGTGAGTAGTTCAAATGTTCCAAAATAGTTGTACCCTCTTTTATGCACCATCTATATAATTGTTGCTTGTAACACTGCTTATAGTAGACTCTTGAACATGTAAAATCATTTGAGCTCTTCCTAGAGATCTATAGTTGTTACCTCATTTATCATGTTATACTTAAGTTCAGGAAGGTATAATTGAATCGTTCTATATGTCTTCTGATCACTTTCAACCACTCTTCATCTTTCATCCTTTCTAGCTTTGCCTCTACTTCGAGGAAGGATAGATTTAAATCATGTTAGTATGCCAAAGTCCAAAGTTTCACTTTCCATTAAATTTCTCAACCTCAAACTTTATAGAAGAAGAACGTTCACGCGCGTCTGTCATGAGATTAATCTTTAGCGAGACGAGTTATATTCCAATAATCCGTCTCTGATACCAATTGTTGGGGATCAATACCAATTATTGAGGATTGGTTGTAAAAGCGTGCACATAGATAAACTACATAGATAAACTAATTAGATGTACTCTGATGCAAGAGAATCGATCTATTGATGGACGCATCAACCACATAAAACAAGGAAAAAAATGCATACACAAGCAGAAACACAATGGCAGTCGAGTAAACAATAACATCCAAGTGCAAGACAAGGATATAATGCGATTCAGCTACCACCTACGTTTGTGGAGAAAAACGAGTCAACTTCATTAGTAGAGGTTAGAGGATGTTCTCTTTCTAGCAATCTGCAAGAAAATCCACAAGAATTCTCCTCTTGATCTCACAAAACTCACATACAGATCCTAGGATTTCACCTTTAGTTCCATTGCATCCTATTCAACTACCCATATTATGCAACTTTTCTTTAAAGTCTTGCTTTCTTGCAGTTGAATGAAAACCCTTTAATTGTATTATGAAATCTCTTGGGCTTATATAGGCCCCTACAAAACACAACTTACAAATAAGTCCTTATATATTACTAATATGTCACTAATATGTCAACACTCCTCCTCAAGATGGGCGAAAGATATCCACTAAGCCCATCTTGTCACATCCTCTAACCATATTTACTGAGCAAAGTCCCTTAGTCAGACAATCTGCTGCCTGGTCCTTAGTCGAAACATGACTTAGCTCCAGTAGTCCACTATCCAACTTCTCTTTGATGAAGAACCTATCGATCTCGATGTGTTTGGTTCTATCATGCTGCACTGGCTTGTTGGCGATACTGATGGCTGACTTGTTATCACACTACAACTTCATCTTAGCTCATTGATCCAGCTTCAGCTCCACCAGCATACTCTTCAGCCATAGCAACTCAGCAACTCCTAAGGCCATAGCTCTATACTCTGCTTCAGCTGTTGATCTCTCTACCACTGATTGCTTCTTGCTCTTCCACGAGACCAAGTTGCCTCCTATAAAGATACAATATCCTGAGGTGGACCTCCTGTCATGAGCACAACTAGCCCAATCGGAGTCACAATAACCCTCAATGCTCATATGTTCATTCTTCCTGAAGATTAGCTCTTTTTCGGGGGCACTCTTCAAATACCTCAGAATCTGGTACACTACGTCTATATGACCCTTCCTCGGATCATGCATGTAGCGACTCACCATGCTCACTGCAAAAGAGATATCAGGACGTGTGTGACTCAGATAGATCAACCTGCCCACCAGCCTTTGGTATCTGTCACGATCAACTGGTTCTCCAGCTTCAGCACCCAGCTTGAACTTCTGGTCGATCGGTGTAGTTGCAGGTTTGCACCCTAACATTCCTGTCTCTTTGAGAAAATCCAGTGCATACTTTCTCTGGGATAGGATGATCCCCCCCGCTCCTCGAGCTATCTCTATTCCAAGAAAGTATCAAAGCAAGCCAAGATCTTTCACCTCGAATTCCTTACCCAGTCTCACTTTGAGTTGGGCAATCTCCTTCTCATCATCCCCTGTAATAATCATATCATCCACATATACTGTAAGCATGGTGATGTGACCTTCACTTCTTCAAAAGAACACGGTATGGTCGGTGTTGATCTGCTGGTACCCCATACCAATCATAGCCCTCCTGAATCTGTCAAACCAAACACGAGGAGACTGCTTCAGCCCATAGAGAGACTTCTTCAATCTGCAGATCTTTTCCACTGTCTGATCTATATCGAATCCTGGTGGTATCTCCATGTATACCTCCTCCACTAGATCTCCATGAAGAAATACATTCTTCACATCTAGTTGGTGTAGCTTCCATCCATCATTTACTGCCAGAGAGATTAAGGTCCGAACAGTGCTCATCTTTGCCTCCGGTGCAAAAGTCTCATCATAATCGATGCCATATGTCTGACTATACCCTTTTTCCACCAGACGAGCCTTGTAGCGCTCAACTTGTCCATCTGGATTTTGCTTCACAGTGAAGACCCACTTACATCCAACTGCTCTCTTCTCTTCTGGTAGTTTTACTAGCTCCCAAGTGCGGTTCTTCTCAAGAGCCCCTAGCTCCTCGTGCATAGCCGCTTTCCACTTTAGGTCATTCTTAGCAACCTGCCAATTGTTAGGTACAGTAACAGAGTCCAATGATGCAATGAATGCCCCATGTGCAGGGTGGATGTTAGAATATGATACAAAATGGGCAAGATCCCAACCATATCTATCGGGAGGATTTCCCGTATTACTACGAGTAGTCATTCGTACTGATATTGGTGTGGGAAGAGTAGGGAGAGGAATGTTATCACCTTGGGATGAAACTGGTGGTGGTGTAGGTGTCTCAGGAGTCGGGGCAGGCGTTGGCAAGAGACTTGGCAGCACTAGTGGCACTGTAGGTACTGTTCCTGCAATTTGCTTTCCCTTCCTACTATAGGTTAGTAGCTCCCCCTGAACCGTGGGTCTAACACCTCTTGTCTCATTTTTCTTTTTTTCTTCATTTTCCTGCTCCTCCTCAACCAATTCTCCCTCCCAAGGAATTGATACAGAAATTGATTTCTTCACATTGTTCACCGATCTCTCACCATTCTCCTCCTCTCGCCTCATACTTTTAGTATTGGGCGAGTTACCAACGGATGAAGTTACCTTCCGGGTGTAATATGGCTCGAGTTCTCGAAAGTGCATATCCATGCTCACAAACAACCTTTTATCCACCGGGCTCCAGCAAACATATCCCTTCTGAGTAGCAGAATATCCCACAAAGATACACTTCACAGCTCTAGGGGCAAGCTTCCCGACAGATGGCCTGTTGTCCTTCACAAAGCACACATAGCCAAACACTTTAAGTGGAAGAATCCCACCATTATCTCCCTTTAATGTCTCACACGGAGACTTCTAATCCAGCACTCTCGAGGGCATTCTGTTGATCAGCGCTGTTGCGGTCAATACTGTTTGCCCCCACAATGTTTCTGGGACATTCATAGATATCATCACGCTTCTAGCAACCTCTAAAAGATGTCTGTTCTTTCTTTCCGCTACCCCATTCTGAGCTAGTGTGTATGGGCAGGTTGTCTGGTGATGTATTCCCTGAGCTGACAAATATTCTTCAAACGCTCTGTTAGTGTACTCTGTCCCATTATCCGACCTCAGTACCTTCACCACTGCTCCGTATTGAGTCTGAACATTCCTATGAAAGTTTTGGAAGCACCCAAACACTTCACTCTTATTCTTCATCAGGTATAACCAAGTAATACGAGAGAAACAATCAATAAATGTAACAAAATACTTGTATCCATTCATAGAACTTGTGGAACAAGGCCGCCAAACATCTGAATGTACCAAATCAAATGCATGAGAACTTCTATGACCAGAACTAATATAAGAGCTTCTAGTAAGCTTTCCAAACTCACATGCATCACACACAAGTTTCTGTTTATTTGCTTTCTCAAATAAAGAAGGATACAATTTACCTAAAACACTAAAGGATGAGTGTCCTTAACGATGGTGATGAAGCATTAACTCACTCTCAGCACTCATTTTAGATCCTACTCCTGCTTCCTCTACGACTGACACCAATGCTAAATCCAGCCCTTCACGATCCAGATACCACAATCCACTACGCCATGTGCCAGTCCCAAGTCTCCACCATGTTCCCTTCTCCTAGAAAATCACCTTGGGAATATCAAAAGAAATAATACATTTTAGTTGGAGGATGATAGAACTAATGGACAAAAGATTGACTCGAAAGGAAGGAGCATGCAAAACATTGGACAAAGTTACAGAACCAGTACAATCGACTGTACCCTTACCAACCACCGGCTGAAATGTACCATCAGCTGTTTGAATACTATCAGGCGATGCTAAGTGAGTATATGATGAGAACTCACTAGCATTACCTGTCACATGTCGAGACGCACCAGAGTCGACTATCCATTCTGATGATCTGTTGGGAGACATAGAAGCAAGAGCATGTATGTCATCAGTACCTTTGGTCGGATGAGCATAGGTAGCAGTGTTGCCTCTGGCGAAGAACGAAGTGGATGCCTCCTCAGGCCCACTCCTCAAGTCTCCATCCCCTGCTACTTGCTGCTTCCTCCTGAGTATCGTCAGGAGAGCACGATCCTCCTCAGTAAAGACCACCACAGCTTCTTCTTCCTCTGCTACCATCAGATTCGCCTGGTTCCCTACTCCTCTTCCACCTCGTCCCCCACAGCCACGACCAGAACCTCCGAACTGTCCACGTCCACCCGAATCTCCTTCCTTGGGTAGCTTGGTGCAAGCATGTCTTAGATGACCCACCGCACCGCAGTTGTAGCACTGTCGAGTCTCTCCCCTAGATCCAGTGTTGCTAGAGGCTGCCAGTGCTGACTTCACCACAGGAAGTCCACCTGTCCCCGCCTGCAGCCTAATACGAGTCGCCTCCTGGATCATAGCAGAGACAGCCTCCTCAAGCGTGGGAATCTTCGGATGAGCGAGCAGCAATGTAATTCGCTGAGCGAACTCTGATGTCAATCCCTTGAGAAACACCATAGTCCTCTTCTGTAGAAATGCCTCCCGCTCTTTACATCCCGATTCCTTGCAGCTCGCCCGAGGTGAGAAGTGATCATAATCTAGTCACAGACGCTCCAGCTCTGTGGCATACTCCTATACAGTCCTCTCTTCCTGTACTGTGGCGTCGATCTCTCCCTTAATCTGGAACACCCTCAGGTTATTCCCCACTCTATCATAGGTCCTCCTCAACTTTTCCCAGACGTCCTTCACCTTCTCAATGCCATCCACTGTGGCGGCGATCGACTGGACCAACGAGTTGAGGAGCCAGATGTACACCAACATATGAGTGGACTTCCACTTATCTCTTCCCTCCGAGTCCTCATCCGGCTCTGTCGCCTCTCCTGTCAAGTAACCCTCCAGGTTCCTCCCCGCAAGGGTGTATCTCACCCGCCGCGACCAGCTCAGGTACGTACTCGGTCCATCAAGCTTCAGATCGATGGTCGGAAGCTCCAACTTCTTCGATGGTTTTGTCGCGCTCTCACCAGCCGACAACTTCATCAGCTTCATCAAAGTTGACACCTCCGTAGGGTTTAACTTCTTGATGATCTCCTCCATCGAACATGCTTCAGACCCAACACCTGGTCACCTACTCTTCCGACCCTTGTTGTATGCAGTGAAAATTTCGGCAGCACCTCTGCTGCACAACAAGAGTAGGATCGCAAACAAATTCTCGTTTCTCAGAGGAAACAAGAACCAAAAACAGTTATATATCTCATCGATGTGAGATATATACTCTTCCTGTCATTAGTTCGAGGACTGAATCGAGGGAACCCATGCCAAACTCTAGGTTCGGCATAGCGCAGCAACGGGGGTCTCGTTAGCAGCGAGGGTGGGGCTGATCAGCGGGCATCGAGTGGGGACGAGAGGTGGGGTGTGGTGTGCAGGGTGAGGGGGGGGCGAATCGTGAACTGAGGGAGGAGGCTGGTTCGTGGGGGGGGGGGGTGCGATCGTGCGGGGGGGCGGTCGGTGGATGGTCATGGAGCGCGGAAGGGCTGGTTCGTGGGGGGGGCTGATCGTGGGGGGGGGGTCGGTGAGATGGTCATGGAGCCGGAAGGGGCTGGTTCGTGGGGGGGGGGGCTGGTCGGGGGGGCGGGCTGATCGTAGGGGGGCCTGATCGGTGAGATGATGGCGGTGGCTAGAAAGGAGGGGTCGGATCTGCAAAAAGGGGGGGGGGGGTTCAATGGTATGGTCTGCAGTGGGGGGGAAGGCGGAAGGGGGAGGGGGGGTTGTGTGGTCAGCGTGAGGGGGGGGAGGCGAAGGGTGTGGGGGGTTTTGGCCGCTAGCGGGTTTGCTCTGATACCAAGTTGAATGAAAACCCTTTAATTGTATTATGAAATCTCTTGTGCTTATATACGCTCCTACAAAACACAACTTACAAATAAGTCCCTATATATTGCTAATATGTCACTAATATGTCAACACTTGCTTAACCCTAGACATGATGAATAACCCTATTTATAGTCATACGCATCTATAAAAGAAACCCCTCATAAAATTGTAGCAAAATCCGGACTCCGAATTGACTAGACCGTGACTGTCTAAATGTAACTGTTTGCAGTGCAAGCACCCAAGCAAAACCATCGATGATCAAATTTAACAGCTCTTATTACTGAACTGTTCCTTTTGTCTTCTACCTGAATATAAGGGTAAATCCTGGCAAGATCCATGATATAGTAGGATATAGATCAAAATGCAGAATATAAAGACAACTAAATTAACCGCAATAAACACCAAAAGATAAATGGTTCGGTAACAAGCGGATGGTTTAGTAACAAGCGGAGCCTTCGTCTACAAACAAGGAGAGATTTTATTTTATTTTATTTTATTTTTTTCCAGTTCAATAACAAGTGATGAGCTTCTCCAAATTCTATGCCCCTTTATCTTCAAGACTGAACTTGGAAGTACAATGATATACACTGAATTATCCAACTGATTATCTCTTTCATTTCAACTTAAATCTTTACATGAGTTAATCCGATCCCAGCCATAAGTGTGATGAACAAAAATGAGCAAGTTGTCACATCACAGCCAAATCAAAATAGGCCAAATAATACTGAATCAAAATAGGCCAAATAATACGAATCCAAACATCTGCCATTTCAATTATGATTCAAATGAATATGGTTAATTTTCTCAAACAAGCATTGAGGAGATTTTTTATGTCTGTGAATATAAGAGCCATTTGTAGTGATATCTCTATAATTATTCAGTGGATGCAGCTAATGCTATGGTTGGGCCACGGTCATGGCTTGGAGGATTCTTTTATCGTTTAAGCAATAAGCAGAATGGTACTGAAAGGCTCATTGATTATACTCTCACTTCTGTTCAGGTATCTCAACATGATCTTGAGCCTCTCTTCATTATTCGATCAAAATAAAAGCAAGAAAGGCAGTATCATACTGTTATTCACCTTTCTTTTTCTCCATTCTATGATAAGTTACAAACACAATTTGAAGTTGTCGTGAAGGTGAAATGACTTGTAATCCATTTAATGCAGTATATGTACTTACCCACAATTTTCTTGTGATGATAAAAGAGAAAACTCAAACTATGTATGAACTACAGACTGACTTGTTGGCATTCTACAGCCTTCCTTATAACTTATTTTATCTTCAATTGGCTGTTAACTGATTATTTCTTTGCAGCAACAAAGACTACAAAGGCTTAAAGAGCGGCTGAATGTTCCATTTGATGAAACTCGACCAGACCATCAAGTATACAACTTTTCTACTCTTGATATATTTTAAATTCTCCTGTGAAGCTGAGTTCTGTTGTTCATATGCTATGCACTGAGAAGAATATCTCATAGAACAATCAAGAAAGACTAAAAATGGTATAACAAGGCATTGTCATTCTATTTGACCCAACTTAGCATTTAGGCACTTGATGATTCTTTGGTCAACTAGTTTGTCTCGATTTAACAAAGACATGAATCTTTGCTTATTACCTATCTCCATTGCACACAACAGGAATTTTCTTCCTATAACTGTAAGTTGTGTGGACTTTTCATTTTAGAAAAAAGTATGACCGGAAGTCTTAATTCCTCTTCCAGGTTATCATCTTTAAAGATTATTTTAGGTTTTACTGAAAGAATAAATTCACATATCCATGATTTACGTAATTTCCTTTAATATATTTCACTCTTTGTCCTTATTCCGCTACAATTGGGAGATAATTAATAAATACAATGTACATATCAGTTCTGGAAAAATTGCTGAATATTTGGGATGCAATAGGCGTGGCAACAATTTCAAACCTTTGAAAAGAAAGAAACAATTAGCTTCATACTACTATCTCTTCCCTACAGCCACAAATCAATGCAAGTAGAAGCACTGCTTTGTAAATTCCTGGATCAATCACTATCCCATACCAAAATATAGACAACAACAATGAACTACATTTACTCTTACTTATCTTTTTGTTGTTGTTTATCTTCTTACTTTGTTTGTGCGGGCGCGCGTGTGATTCATTAATAATATTTAGACATGAATGCCTTTTACTAAAGAAAGGTATTTTCCTTTCACTTTACGTAGTCTTTTATGTGCATATTTGAATACGGTATAACCATATGACAGTGTTTGCAACCTTTCTGAGTAAAATAATGCCGCCATGGATGGTCTATAATCTTAATTTCAAGGGATATGGTTTCTCTTACCAAATTTGGTTTATTGTGTGGCCCTATAATTTGTATCATGTTTTTATATACTTTAGTCTTAATTGTCGTTGGACACCTACTGTAACATATGTTGTTTATTAGTCTAGTGATTATATCTTATAATCATGCTCTCTAAATATATAAATAATTACAGGAAGCTCTCAAAGCACTGTGGCAAACATCTTTCCCAACAACAAACCTTACAGGCATGGTCTCTGAGCAATGGAAAGATATGGGTTGGCAAGGTTTAAATCCATCAACAGACTTCCGGTAAATTAAAGAATCAGAACAGTCTTAACACATGCATGCACGCACAGAAGGAATGAGCTGTTTTGCGTAGTCCTCAAATTACTATTGCTTTCTATTTATTTCAATCACGTATTTATATTCTTCATCTTTTAGTTTTGAATAAAATTACGTATGTGCTAAAAGCTACTAACTTATGACTGTGGATTTATCTATCAAATTAGACTTTCTATAAAACATTTCATTTGATACTCTTCATAATAAGACTTACGATGTTCTGAATTTGGCGAAACATAACAATATTATTAGCAGCCACAGATTATACCTCCACTTGTCTACCGCCTAGATGAAATCACAGATTGCATGCATAGAATGAGAATGCTGCAATTCATTACTAATTGTATTGGCATATTATTATTCTAAATATTATAATATGATAATATTACAATAGTTCAATTTGATATCAAATTGTTTTTCTCACTTATCAAATTGTTTTTCTCAGTTATTGTTAAACTTTATATGTTCCATGGAGAGATGATCTGATTTTCAAAATTTAAAGCAACAATATCAACTGCTTTGACTTGTTCTGGTATTTTAGTTTTTATTGAAAGGGTGGAAAACTCAAGTTATCTATGTGTCTTTTTGTGTACCAATCCTTGACTTTATGTTTACGATGTTGATTCATTCAATTTGAATATAGTTATCAACTTCAAAGTTTCTTACAGGGGCTGCGGATTTGTTTCACTTGAGAATCTACTATTTTTTGCTCAGACCTACCCGGTATCACATATTGCTTTCAATATGTTTTTGTTTACTTATTTTATACAAGTCATATATGTTGCAATTAATGAATGTAGATTTCTTACAAAAGAATATTACTTAAACAAGAAGGGACAAGAGCTGTATGGGAATATCCATTTGCTGTTGCAGGCATTAATATTACCTTCATGTTAATCCAGATGTTGGATCTATATTCAGGTTATTCAGGAATGCATTTTTTTAACATATCCGTGTTTTTTTATGAACGATGTCATGATCTCCAAGATATTGTTTGCCTACAGAAAAGCCTAAATCTCTTCCGGGGGCAAATTTCATAAGAGTACTATCTGGTGAGGCCAGGATATGTACAAATGCGATTGCAGTAAATAGTGTAACTTTGTTTTTCTAGAGTCAATTTGCTAGTTACCACAATAGTTACAGTATTGCATTGTGATTGCAGACGAGGAAGAAGCTTTCGATATACTATATTGTGTAGCCTTTCAGATGATGGATGCCCAATGGCTTGCCATGCAAGCTTCTTACCTGCAATTCAATGTATGTATATATATGCTTCACCACTTTTTCTTGTAATAATTTTATATTAATTTTGTATTTGACTCTTATAACCATATCATTTACCTTCTACATTGAAACGCGTGACATGGCTCTTATTTGAATTTTTGCTGTTATTAGACTCGCTATATCATTCCCTTTCAGCATTAATATTAGAGATGTCATTTTTTTCTGATTGGAAAATTATTCAGGACCTAGATGACTATTCTTTGTTCTATTGACAAGTAACAGGAGATTCATGACAACATTAATTCAAACCTTGTCTCATAAATATTCCCTCACACAACAAGATTTCTAATCTTAACTATTAATAAGTGAAAACACACTTTTTTTAATTCGTATCGAGGAAGAGATGAAAAATCAAGAAACGGAACAAAGCTTAGGGTTCTTAACAACAAAATTATTCTCCCTAAGTATACCAGGATCTTAGCTATGGCGTTCATTAAGAAGAAACTTTGTGTTTCATGTAAGACTGAACCTCTTCCACGGAACAAAATTTAATTTAATTTATTTTCTTTCACCTACTTAATGTCTAAAATCTTCTTTTAAAGAGATGATATCATCATCTCAAGGTGAGATAGAGATTAGAGGGAGCTAGATTAAAAATGGCATGTGCAATTTTGTACATTGAAAAGACAGAAAGAATCCAAACAGTATCCATTTGAGTACATTATCCTCTTTATACCATTTCTTTATTGTCTTGGTTCTGATTATATTGAATTCTATCTCTAGTCCTTATTGTTCGAAAAACAGGTCTCCTTGTAAAATTCAAAAGTCAGAATCGCTTTAATATACTGAAAATTGCATGCCTCTTAAAATTCTTGTTTCAACACCTCTTCTATATATTTTATGAACTTAATCCTTTTTGTTTTTAATGAATGTAAATCTCCTTAATTTCCTATTGTTTTCTTTTTGTCATTCTGATGCACGTAGGAGGTATTGCAAGCAACAAGATGCCAATTGGAGAGGGAGCTGGCTTTAGAGGATCTCCATCGAATTCAAGACATGCCAGCTTACAACCTTTTGTACAAATAACATTCAACATGAAATTGTAAATTCATAGTTCACTTTTTTTAAATTTATTTTATTTCATTTATCTTCTTTCCTTTTCTTAGAATCTAGGTTTAGTAGAGAGTGTAACTAGATCCAATAGTAGTATATGAGAGGAGATGACCCCGTAGTCTTTATCTGTCCAAAAGATTGGAAGGAGAGAACTTTAGAGAGAATATGAGATGATGACTACATATTGTGAGATTGAAACATTGAGAGATAAGAGATGATACTGATCCATCTTATAAGGTTCTCCATAATGAATTTTTCGTATTGTGCTCTTTTGATGTATGTCGAACTTAGTTGATCAAATCATATAAATCTCATTGTTCTTCTTCTTGATTGTGATTATTTCTATCCTTTGAATTGTGTTTTGGTTCTCGTGTTGTTGAGATCATATTATGGGGGAGTAAAATCCCCGAAAATTATGGCTTTGTTCGATTATTGTAATAAAAAATACTGATATCAGCTAAACCCATGTTAATAAAAAATATTGATTTATTACTTTGTGGGTATTTTTAATTAATTAAAATTATAAGAAGGGAGTGATAGTTTAGGTTGCAAGGTAAGACCAAAATAATTTAGGAAGTAAACAAGTAATTCCGTAGTTTAGGAGGTACGTAAGTTCTAAAAATAGTTCAATATAAGCAAATCTAATAGTTTTGGGGGTAAATAGCGACTCTGTCTAAAAATTGCCTTCTTAATATAAATCGAAAATTTTGAAAAAAGAGAAAAAAACATGATAATATTTTTGTTCATCATATCATAGGTTTTTCATGAATCTCAACCAAGAGAACCCTCTCTTGAGTTCAAGCTTGAAAGAAGAACCGGCTTTCGACATAGCTCTTGCTACGTGCAAACTGTATCCCCCCCCACCCCCACCCCCCTGTTAGATATAGGTACCCTACAGGCAATAATTGTATATTATAACAGGACCTATATGAATATAACATCATTGTTCAAAATCATAGTATGCTATTTTGGTCAGATTTATTTGGTACTTTTAAATACAGATAAAGTTCTTAGAATGATACTAGACTATCGAACATTTCGGATATGATCAAAATGAAGAGATCTAATTTTTCGCTAACGTATATTCTAAAATGTTCCTAGCCGATGAAGTATTAAAATAAGACATCATCACTTTAGGAAGACTAGTGTATACTCTATTTCTCCTTTGGTAGGATGATGATCCATCTCTTGAATCATTGATGTGAGAGATCAAGATATAGTATACAAGTGACTCATTAGTGAATGAGTTGACTGAACGACTCATTGATACCATCTAACTGGTAATCATACTTAACTGTCAAATAGAAGTTTTCAAGTGATATAGTACAAATTAGTCTCTTGACCTGAGGCATGAATGCAATTTCTTACATGTCACTATAGGTGTACTTAGACTTTTACCTAACCACAGTTCTTATTAAGTTGTGTATAACGGTTCTTGTTGGGTACGTCCCGAGACATAAGTAGATATTGAGATGCCAAGATGAGATTCGTCTCTCCCAGTATAAGAGGTTGATATCATAAGATTATTTAATATAACTATAGCCAGAAAATCCTTGGCCGAGGTAAATAAGATAAACTGAGTGTCAGTTTGATCTTATAGATATAACTATAGCCAGAAAATCCTTGGCCGAGGTAAATAAGATAAACTGAGTGTCAGTTTGATCTTATAGGTTATGAGTTTAATATCAACAAACACTAATCGAGCTATTAGGGTTTGACAGTTTTTCATACCCTAAGCTCGATAGTTTGACATGGTTTGACGAAAAGATTAGACTGTACAATATTATCATTGAGTTGTCCTGATAAAATTGTGTTAGCATCTTGCAGACATTTATCACAACGTATACCCAGGTAGTTTTCATGTGTAGCTAGCACCTCTGCTGTACTTGTGGATAACATCAACTGACGAGTTCTTAAGTTGGGCCCTAGAGTCACACTAAGCGCGTACTTGAATTCTATGAAACACAATTTATAGAGTGATGCGTATGAATGATACACATATATGATTTTATCGGATACACATAAACGATTATGTATATCGGTAAAATCGGATGTTATGTGCTTAGAAAATGAATTCCAGTATTTTTCCCATAAAGTTAACTTTTATTAAAGTTAACTTTTAGTCAACTAGTTAACATTTTGGTCAACGGTTGACTTTTGATCAACTCGTTGACTTTTTGATCATATGATGACTTATAAGTCAATGATTGGAAAATTATGAAATATCATATTTATGAAATACATTATTGATGTGGTATTTTTATTTATAAAACACACACTTTATTATACCTTGATTAATGAGTCATGAGATGAATCATAAGGTAGTATGGTTTGGGAACATGGTTTTAGCACATAGTTTTGAATCTTCATGACTCTTTGCATGACTCATGAGATGAGTCATTGCATGACTCGTGAGAGAATTATTATTTTGATGACTCATGGTGTGACTCATAGGATGAGTCATTCATGTTAGGACATATTCTTCCTCTATAAATATGAGCTATTTTTCTTCTTTCATGGTTAATGGAAAAATAAAATAAATGGTTTATTCATAGTTGCTTTCCATAAAAGAAAAAAAAAGAGAGATTTACCTCTTACTAAACTCTAGCAATCTTTGAGTAAGAGGAAGTAGTAGGATTTTAAAGTACCCCGGGGAGGATATCTTACCTTGTGTCTCAAGAAGACTCTGATTTTATCAAGCTCACTTAAAGACTTAGAGATCCACTACAAGGAGATTTACTACTACAAGGCGCAAGAGCTAGGGGTTGTTCGATCTTCCATCAAATCACGCTTCGAAAGTATGACTTTCTAACTCTTGTATCAAGAGCTAGGGGTTGTTCGATCTTCCATCAAATCACGCTTCGAAAGTATGACTTTCTAACTCTTGTATGCTCTCTTTAATATAGGATCAAATCACGCTTCGAAAGTATGACTTTCTAACTCTTGTATGCTCTCTTTAATATAGGGATCATGTTACATTTAATTAGGATCGTCCTATTTTGTATTTCATGCTCTCTACATGCTTAGTATAATTATATATACAGTATTCCGCTACGTATTTTGCATGTAATAAGCACATGATTTCTTTCATGGTATCAGAGTCAGGTTCCATCTAATTAAATCTTAACATGCATATATAACTCATGGAGGACTTTATTCTTGCTTCTAATTACTAGTGTGAATGAAACTAGTTAATTAATACATGTTGTTTTGTAATTAGTTATACTAGTTGTTGATTCAAACATGTTATTTTTTTGGTTCATAAGTTTTTGAGAGTAAAAACACTTGTATAAATTGCAAAACACTTATTTACAACTAGTGTAGTTATATGTTAGAAGTATGATAGTCCTATTTGAGTTAGGATAATCCCTATGTTATCTAGTTTTTCAATTTGTTGCATAACTAGATAGATGTATATTTCTTAATATTGATTAAGTTATATATTTTATATTATCTTGCGTGGATGTTATGTTTATGGATGGTAGTGGACAACACTTCTCTTGTATTTATTTTATTGATGTAATATAGCTAAAAATATAATATTATTTATGATCTCTTCCCTCCCCGAGCATGGGCCACGCCTACAGGTTTAGGCACTTGCTCACCGTTTTAATGTTCTGGCACAGTTGTCCAATATTTCGGCCAGGATCACCTTGTACGAGCTTTTGCGGCTATCTAAGACCATAAGGGAGGCCCTGATTGAAGCTTTAATGGACACAGAGACCTTTATAACACAAGTTCTTGCAGTTCCAAAAGCTATAAAAGAACAATCATGCACACAATGCTTACAAGCTGTGAGAAGTTTTCCATACATATCATTCACACAAGAAGATATGCAAATCAAACACAAGCATGATAGATCACTGTACTACACAGGGTATATCAGATCTTTCGGGATCAGTTGTGTACAGGTTGATCCAGGCTTTGTACTCAGCATCATGCCATACCGAGGCATGCAAGTCCTAAGGATTCCCTTGCACTGGCTGAGCTCTACCCAGACTACGATCTTCGGCTTTAACGCTAACAGCACTCGACCCTTCATCAAACTCATGTGTCAAATCGGAGATCTCAAGTCCGAAGTGACTTGTTACATCATAGATACGGACACATCCTACAATCTATTGTTAGGACGGCCCTGGATTCATGCGAATCGAATCGTCCCGTCTACCCTTCATCAACTAATAAAATATGCTGATGAAGAGAGAGAAGTCAAAACCCTAATCACAGAGAAGCAACCTTTCAGAGGTGTAGAGAATTTTCATACCGACTTAGTCTTCTATCTGGACTCCCAGGAGCCAGAGTAGCCGAAGGAAGCCGCCGACAGTGGTAACGAAGCGGACATCGAGCCCGAGCCTAAGGAAGAGTGTCTGTGGGAGTTAGATCTGAATGTAATGAGCCCAAATGAACTCAATAATAATAATGTACCGAGTGAGGGCGAGTAGTACATTAATAAAGATTTCAATTTGGCTTACTTGTCTGATGTGTCCTCAGAATGTGGGAAAGCAGAGATAGATACAAATGTAGGTATGGATCCATGACACACATTGTATGCTGAGGAATCACTTGATTTACCGCTCAAATCATCCTTCACAATATTCAAAGAGATAAAAGATGTGCAGAAAGCCTTCTTCATGGTCTTGTCTAAAAAGAGAGGCCAAAAGCTGATATATTTCGGTAAAGTCAACTCTGAGTTACCCAAGCGGGAAAGTTCAGATAAAAATCTTAGAATCCCATAATTTTATTATTATGAATTGTATTGTAAAGAAGAGAATAAAGAAAATTGACTTGTATTTCTTTGATTCCGATTACAACTTGATTACAAAAGAGAAGAGAACGAGTTTGATTCTCTCCTTTGTTTAAAACTGGGTTCTTCTCGGTAGCGATGGAATGCCTCCTTCGATTGCTCGCGTCGAATTTGCTCTCCATTGACGATCCGACCGTCTTCTTTTCTCGTGGGAACGATGAACTTCTGTAGAAAGTTTTATAAGTAACTCTTCAACGAGTTTAAGAACTCCGAATGAGTTAGAACTCTGTTAATAGAGTTGTTAGAACCAAAAATTCGGTTAATGACCAAGCTGATATTCTGTTGTTGAAGAATCTTCTCAGATTTGATCTTCTGACTTGATTCAAAAATCCTATCTCCAGGGATTTTAATGTTGCTGCTGTTGAATCACCGAACCGAGTGGTTGAGATCCTGAGAATCCACCAAAAAGCCAGCCCTTAACTCAGTTGAGTTTGTTGAGTTTTTATAGGGGGATAAGAGGTTGTAACTGCCCTCTAAATCCGCTCCTAAGTGGGCGAAAATCCCTCAGAATGTGGGATAACGGTTTTGAGGCCGTTCAGCTTGTGTTTGAACAAGTCAAAACGCCTAATGTGACGTTCAGAACCCGACTTCGTGTCTTAGAATTGAGACGCGAAGTTGGGTGTTGGCTGAACATTGATGAACGCGAGGGTCGCTCGCGTTTTGGTTTGTTGTAGCTTAGAAACGCGGGGGTCGGTGTTTGTTTGTTGGAAAATTTACAGTAAAAAGACAATGAAAGAAAAATTGACTTGTATTCCTCTCAAAATTAATTACAATTTGGATTCCGATTACAAAAGAGAGGAGAATGAATTTGATTCTCCCCTTTGTTTAATTCTGGGTTCTTCACGGTGGCGATGAGATGCCCCCCTCGAATGCTCGCGTCGAGTTTGCTTCTCGTTGACGATCCGAACGTCTTGATTCACTGGAACGTGGTCTTCTCCTCACGATTTGACGCTGTGGAGAACTTGCAAAGTAAGTTTGAAAATAACTCTTAACGAGTTGATAACTCTGAAAGAGTTTTAGAAGAACTTGCAGAGCAAGTTTTGGAACTCTGATCGAGTTGATAACTCTGAACGAGTTTGAACTCTTGAAAAAGAGTTGATTTGAACCGAAAGTCGGTTATAAGCCAAGGCCGAATAATTTCAAAGGCTTTAATAAAAGCCTTCCAAAATGATTCAAGAGCTCCTTCAAGTCGCTGATCTCCAAAGCTCTCTGTTGCTGCAGAAAGCTCAAAGATACCCGATCAAGGATCCCCAAAAAGTCAGCCAAAAAAGAGCTCCCGAACTCAGTTGAGTTTTCCCCTATTTATAGGGGATTTAAGGGTGTAACCGCCCCCTTAAATCTCTCCATGATAGGGTAGTGATCCCCTAAAATCTTAGGGAGAAAACGGTTCTGGAACCGTTCAAACAGCGTTCTGGGTCTCAACTCTGCGTCTAAGGCCTGAGACGCAGAGTTAAACCTTTGTCAAAGGTTTGAAACGCACAGGCCACATGCGTTCTGGAATTGGAGACGCACAGGTCGCTTGTGCATTGAAATTCAACTCTGCGTCAAGAGTTTAGGACGCATGGTTGAGTTTGTTGAAGAACACACGTTATGTGTGCGTTTGTGCTTTAACTCTGCGTCACAGAGTTAGATGTCTGCTGGAGAACGCACAGTCCGTGTGCGTTTTGTGTTTGGGAAACGCAGAGATGGGTTCTGCATGGACTCTGCGCTTTGAGTCCACGAACTCTGCGTTTGGAATCTGGAACGCAGTCACGACCTCTGCGTTTTGAATCTGGAACGCAGTCACTATTTCTGCGTTTTAGGCTGAAAACGTACAGTTAAGCCTGTTTTAGAGATTAACTCTGCGTTTTGATATTGAAAACGCAGAGTTGAGCCTGTTTTAGGCTGAAAACGCATAGTTCGTGCTGTTTTAGAGATTAACTCTGCGTTTTGATGTTATAACGCTGGTTCGACCTGTGCGCTTTGACTCTGTAATGCAGAGGCGAACCTTAGGGGGGGTTGGCGACCTTCAGGCTAAGTCCAATGTTCTGACGAAGTCCAGTCTTGCAGACGGACTTCAGAACATAACTTGCTACGTCCAGTCTTGCAGACGGACTTCAGAACATAACTTGCTACGAAGAACATGTCATAACTTTCAAACCGTACGTCGGAATTGGACGAATTATATATGAAAATCATGTCATAACTTTCAAACCGTACGTCGGAATTGGACGAATTATATATGAAAATCGGCTATCTCGACGAAACGGGGCCATCCGAACCTAGCCAAAGGCTTTGGTTCACTTCCTCCGTTTCGCCAAATTCCTTACGGTTTGAGAGATATATGCATTCTAATATGAAGAGACCGTCAATTTGTAGTCTCTTTTGCTAGAGCTTTGCACAGATCGTCCTCTTGTAATCTTCGTCTTGGCTCCTTGAAAATATAAGAGTCGTCAGATTGTAACTCCCGATGTTGATTGTGAAGACTGTTAAATTAGAGCTTTCATCAGTTGTCGTGAAGGTCGTCAGATTGTAGCCTTCTACGTGAAAGTACTCAAATTGTAGCCTTCTGGAAATCGTCAGATTGTAACTTCCATCATCGGTGTTTGATGGGGGATTAACTATCTATTGTGATTTTTAGACAGCCTACAGTGTTGGCTGGACCCCTACGAACACGAGGGTCGCTCACGTTTGGTCTGTGGCTTGGAAACGCGGGGGTCGCCTGCATTTCCAGAATTGTAACGCGGGGATGACATCCGCGTTTCAGAAAGAGCTTTTTGACTTGTAACTTCTTCTGTGAAGCGTTGCGAGGACCGTTGTTCAGTAATCCTAGCTTTAGCTGCTGTGGGGTGTGAAAGTCGTCAGATTGTAACTTTCACTGTAGAATGTGAAGACTGCTGAATAGAGTTTTTATCAGTTGTCGGAAGTGTCGTCGAATTGTAACTCTTCTCGATCTATGTGAAAAGTCCTCTATTTGCCGCTTTTGATTGTCGACCCGAAAACTATTTGATTGTAGCTTTCGTTGTGGGAGCTTGACGGGAATCAACATCCATAGTGTTTTGAAGATGAATATTTGCCCACAACTCTCTACCAAGCAACTCACTAACTTTCGATTGTCGGCATGAAAGCTATTTGATTGTAGCTTTCGTTGTAGGAACTTGACGGGAATCAACATCCATAGTGTTTTTAGATGAATATTTGCCCACAGCTCTCTACCAAGCAACTCACCAACTACGTCCAACCTTTTATTTCTGAAATCATTGCACTGTTCATCAGCATCTCTAACAGTTCCTAATATAATATTAGTCATGTTGTTGTCGCAACCATCAAGATCAATCATCTCAGAAATGAGGCCGTGTTTGTAACGATTGTAGGATTGCGAATAGAGTTATTAGACATCCATCTGATTGTGACTTCCATCGTAGGAGCTTGATAGGGATCAACTATCCATTGTGATTTTTAGACAGCCTACATGAATCCAATTCTATCCATCTGATGAGAAGAATGGGTTATGACTTCGATAAACAGGAATATTTAAACTTTAGGAAAGGAAGACGAGCACCAATTCGATCTTTCACTACAGAAGGAAAACCTCCTGATTATTATCATAAAACTTGAAGAGGTCTAGGTTATGTTTGAACCCCTCCCCTTTTAGAAAATAAAACCAATAATAATCTATGGCAAGACCATTCATCCAAAACATCATCATGGGAATCTGATGTGAGCATCAGAATATTCTTTAAAAACATGTCTGTAAACATGACTTCGGCTAGTCATCCAGATGAAGATGCAGAAGAGGATGATGAAAAGTTGATTGAGTTAACTAATGACCCTTGGATAAAACGCCTTTACATCTTATGAGACATGCGCTTCGAACAACGCGAACCGCCCATAGAAGATAAGGTAATCCAAGTCAACATGGGAGATGAAATAAATCACAAGCTAATTTTCAAAAGTGAGAGCTTATCACCATCTAATAAAGAAGACCTCATATCTCTCATCAG
>NC_033796.1:60938564-60968995 GCF_001876935.1 Asparagus officinalis
CCAAGTTGTGTAGTGGATTCTCCCCGGGAGTGGGGGGCGGAGATGTAGGACGGAAGGTTCGAACTCCGTGATCATTTCCTTGTTTTTAAGTTTGGCATCAGTGCATTTATTCTTGCATATTGTTATATCGCCATTGTTACATGTTAATTTTGTTTACCCTTGTTTATATTATATATCATTGCACATATCTTGTAGCATATCATACTTGCTAGGATATATTTGTTAGTAAGTTTTAATTGGTATTTAAATCGGATTAGATTAGCATAAACCCTATTCATCCTCCTCTAGGGTTCTTTCATAGCGACCTTAGAGTCTAACAAATATTTCCCGTGCACACGCATATGGTCATCATAAACAAACGTGTCAATTCTATTGCACTTATTACAATCGGAAGGGTCATTTGAGTAATTATTGTTATGACCGGACTAATGCACTAAATAGGCCCAAATGGGATCATAACCCTAGGGATTTAAGCTTTATTGATAGGGGTCATGTCCCTAAACTCTTCGGTACCAAGAGTAATTAGGTACCTAAGTATGTTTGATTTCAAAACAAATTTTAGTATTTTTTGTTTTCATTTCTATTTTTGAAAAACGTGTTTTGAAATTTTTAAAATTAAAAAAAAATTAAGTCAATACTTTTGTTTTCATTTTTATTGGCTTTAATTTTGATGAGAGGTTTGTGTTTGAGCAACCCCCCCCCCCCCTTGGTATTCTTTCATATCATGTTTATCAGGAGCAAAATATTTTCTATATGGGTTGAAACAAGCTCCAAGAGCTTAGCATGATTGTTTTTCTTGTCAAAATGCTATTATTGATATTGGTTTATTTTATCATAAGTATAATTTTTTTAACCTTTGTAGATAAAACATATAAATGTTTTGACATTACTAGTTGCTTAATCATTTGCTCTTTAAAAATGATGATTTATAGATTAAGCACGTTTTAATGTTATTATGGTTTAGACTTATGATTTCATTTGATTGATTTGATTTTCATTTAGAATTTCATGATTATCATGATTTTTATGGTTCTCATGATTTGTTTTCATTTTAAAATATTTTTTATGATTCTCATGTTTTTCCTTTCATTTGATTTCATAAAACTATACATATTGTTTTTATTAAGATATTTTTAATCATGATTTATGTTTAATAATTTATAAATTTTTTAGGATTTATTGATTAAACATTTGATCTTTGATTTTTTTTTTGAATATTTTTGCTTTTGATATATATCTTATTGATATATTTGTGTTTAAGACTCTTGTAACACCTTTTTTATAATGATATATCTTTATGTGTTCACTTGGTCTCTTCAAATATGAGTTTTGTTTAGCACGTTTTTATCTATGGTTGCTCACATATGAATGCCTTGGTGTTTTATTTAATACATTCTATGTAGCATTTTGATAGGGGGAGCCTATCCTATCTCTTTTCTTGTTTTTATACTCACCCGTGCTTATTGATAGGGGAGCTTTCGCTCTCTATTATTATTGTTGTCCTCATTTTGATGTTGACAAAGGGGGAGAAACAAATCAATTGTGAGTATATCATTCTATTAGTTTTATGCATGAGGATTATAATTTATATATTCATTTGGTATCATGCATATTTTATATCTTTTTGTGTAGATTATTTGTCATCATCAAAAAAGGAGAGATTGTTAGGTTTCATGTTTATGAGCCTACTATCTAATTTAGTTTTGATGATTAACAAACAATTCCTAACATCGGTTTGTTGAGTGTTTTGTATTTGCTTATTAGATATTCTACACAAAGATCCTCCGCTGGTGATTGGATGGATTGTGCCTTAACAATGACATTCAATGGAGGTTGGAGGAATATCAGAATGAAGCTAATACATTCAAGTTAAAGATTCAAGATCAAGCTTCATCCACAACCAAAATCGATCTTCAATGAGATATCATTATCTTGGGTATAGTGTTTTAGTTTTTAGGAGTTTATACTCATGTACAAATATTTCAAGCTCAATATTATACACACACATCGTTTTTGTTTTATTTGCTTTCAAGTTTAGCCACATAAATATGAAATAAATGGATATAGTTATATACACACATATTTGTTTCATGTTTATACGTGCTTGAAATGATTTCATTAAAATCAAGCTTTGACATATTTAAATCAATGAAATCATGTTTTTCGTTTTCATACTTTTGTAAGTTTGCAAAATAATGTATCTATGGATTAAAGACTTGATTATACTATTTTACATCTTTTATAAAGTCTATTAATCCACTTAAGATAAGTTTCAAACTTGTTTGAAAACATTGTGTCAAAATCATGTGTTGTTGAAACTTCGTATTTTGGACTATTTTACAAAATAAAGAGTTTTCACAAATAAAAAATGCAATTTAAATTTTTCTTTTTTTAACATGTTTATTTTTATGTTTTATAAATATTTTCCTAAGTTTTATATTTTTCGGAATTTATTTGACATTCTTAAACAAGGTTTCAAGTTGATGTCTACTGTTCATATCAGGTCATGTGCACATTTTAAGTCGACTTATTACAGTACCAAATCGACTTATAAAGTGTTGTGCATATTGTTTTTTTTTAATCTGCTGAGTCGACTCATAATATAACAACTTGACTTATACTATATAAGTCGACTCATACCTGTCATAAGTCGACTTATAATATGACCGTTGCACAGTAACGACTATTTTTTTAGATTTTATTGTTAATATATTTTTAGTGGTTTTTGCTGATTCCTTGAGGCTCCTATATATACCCCTTATCCTCTAACCTTTGAGTATACTTAAGAAAGTTTTAAAACAAGTTTTACAAGGTTTTTTAGCTTGTTTAAGTGTGTTTTTACAAGAGTTTATGTGAAGAAGTTTTCACAAGAGGAAGAGATCAATCATTTCGTGTTTGGGCTTCAATATCAATCTCTCTCACTCTTGATTTTTAGAGAAGATTTGTTAAACTCAATTCTAACTTTATATTTATATTATTTGTTTATTATCATTTTCATTAAGCTAGATTTTATATTGAATTTGCATTTTATTAGACTCATTGCTTACACACACAACTCACTTGAGCTTTTGGTAATTTCACATATTGTATATTTAAGTTGTGGGGGTTGTAACATTGAGAGTGAACTTCATTGAGTTCTCATTCATTAAGAGAATAAAACTTGTATTTGAGTCTTAATTGTGAGATCACATTGTAATACACAAGTACACCGAAAGGAGTATGTGGTGAGAGACGAGGTCAATTCCAAGAGAAGTGGCATCGGTAGTAAAGTCTAGGGAGAGGTGGTAAATCCGAGCACTTGAGAAATGTGACACATGCTAGGCCAACACTTATAGGGTGTATTGTATAGTTACAAGTGTGAGAGTTGTAAGAGTTTATGGTGAGCTAGAAAAGGGATTGTGTAAACATTTTTGGTGAACACTGAAAACCGGTTATGATAGTGGAGAATTCTCCTCGAGAGCGAGGGGCGAATATGAGGTCGAGGGTGACCGAACTTCATGATCATATTGTGTGCTTGAGTTTACCTTAGCGTATTATTTGTGCTCATTGCTTATTATATTCTATATCGCCATTGTCTCAAGTTTATATTTCCCTTGGTTTAATTACATATCATTGTACATAATTTATTAAATATCATACTTGCTATAATATAATTGTTAATAAATTTAAATATGATATTTAATAAATTTATTAAATATCATACTTGCTACAATATAATTGTTAATAAATTTAATTTTGATATTAATATCGGATTATATTAGCAAATACCATATTCAACCCCCCCTCCCTCCAGGGTAATTTCAAGCATGGCATGATACGCGAGCATCTACTGACCTTGTGCTTCAAGCACAACAGAATCATGTAAAACAAATGGAGTCAATCTTTGCTAGCAAGCTAGAAATCCACCGGGATTTGCACTCTTCTCTTGAGTTGGGCGGTGTAACAAGAACTTAAGGCGGTCGAGGAGGCTCAGGCTACTGTGGAACTATAGATGGTTGGCGCGAAACGGGCTCGAACTCAGGTGCTTAGGAAACTAGAGCTCTCGAGAGAGAAGTTAGCCAAGATAGAGGAAGAATCATCACAAACCCTGACTGCTAGTGAGGACTCCGTCAAAGCTAACTTACAGATTGAACTAGAGCACGCCTATGTAGAGGAGCTCTCTAGATTAGAATAATAGATTTGTAGTCGCAAGCTCCCTCTCGATTGATAATACCTTCTCTTGTATCTCCTTTTTATTCAACTTTATTAATAAAAATAAAATCTTCTATTTAGTGTATTTTTTATTATTATGATTTTTTTATTCTGTTTGGAATAAATAATCACAATACTCATAGGATTTTTGGTAAACCCTTAGCCATCAACGGATTTGATGTGCCTTTACCGACTACCGTTTGAATCGGCCTAGCATGTGAATTATCTAATTTCGTTCCACATGTAACGTTATACTAAAAGAATTAACTCACTTAGACTTAATGCTACGATATTTAATACGTAGAGTTCATTATTTTCACGGGATTGTACCACCCGGCAGTATGTGTTAGATGTAGGCTTATTTCTAATTAGGGATCAAGATAAAGTCCCTCATGAGTGAAAGGGATGGATTTTGGTGTTGAAAGATTGTGTCTTCTCTTGGGGTAAAGACGAAACATGTGTTTTGTCTTCTCTTGAGGCAAAGATGAACCCTACGTTGGAGAGGAAGAAATTTATTTTCTATCTCCCGCTTCAAAAAAGGACTCGGTGTGAGATCTCCACTCTGAGAATCTTGAAAGGTGAAACTAAGCATGGGATCTCTACTCCGAGAATCAAAGAGATTCGGATAATCCTAACTATCGAAAGGTTTGATTACCCAATCTGAAGGTGAATTCCTCGTTTATCGAGATGAAATTCTAACTTTAACCCTAACTGTAGGAAGGTTTGACCAAAAGGGATTTTCGAGACGACCCTAACTGTCTGAAGGTTTGATCGCTCAATCTGGATAGAGACCTCTCGTTTATCAAAAGAAAACTATGTTTTTGGTCCTAACTGTAGGAATGCTTGACCAAATAAAAGTTTGAGATGACCCTAACTGTCTGAAGGTTTGATCGCTCAATCTGGGTGGAGACCTCTCGTTTATCATAAGAAAACTCTGATTTTGGCCCTAACTGTAAGAAGGTTTGACCAAATAAAAGTTTGAGATGACCCTAACTATAGGAAGGTATGATTGCTCAATTTGAAAGTGAACCTCTCGTTCATGGAAGGAATCGAGAGGGGATTTTGACTTTGGTCCTAACTGTAGGAACGTTTAACCAAATAGAAGTTTGAGACGACCCTAATTATTCAAATGTTTAGTCGTCCGATTTGAGTGGACCTCTCGTTCATCGAAGGAATTGAGAGAGGATTTTGGTTTTGGTCCTAACTATAGGAATGTTTGACCAAATGAAAGTTTGGAGCGATCCTAACTGTTCAAAGGTTTAGTCGTCCGATGTGAGTGGACCTCTCATTCATGGAAAGAATCGAGAGGGAATTTTAGCTTTGGTCCTAATTGTAGGAAAGTTTGACCAAAAAACAAGGGAAGTGAAGGTATAAATAGCAGTGAGAGTGTTAATTTGTACATATTACTTTGTCAACATAGTGGGAGTTTCTGATGTCAAGTCACAATGACTTAACACGAAGGGGGTTTGATAATCACCATGGATAACAAGTTAAAATTTTAAGTACCATGTCAAGATCTTAACAGTAGGAATGTTAAGTGCTTAGACACAGTGGGAGATCAAATAGATTTAACCATTAAGAATTTTGGTAGACCTACTGTCAATTGATTTGATCAGTGAGGGATTTTGTGAAGGAAGATTGTAAATTATTGAACACCAGTGGGAATTTTGTGAGGGAAGATTGATCAAACAAAGTGATTGAATCTCGTCTCGTCAAAAGAGTGCTCTAAGAGTCATGGTAGGGGTTGATGAAATTAATCCTGGCAATTGAAACCAACCAAGGATTGTGAATGAAGGAAAGAAGGTATTTTGTTACCTTCTGCTTCACAAAAGAATCTTGGTTACCAGGAAGATGCCGATGACCAAGGAGGATTTCAACAACTTGTTCCTAAGTGGATTGAGGTAGATGGGAAGTGATTCATCATTGAAGGAATTTAAAGTCATAGTGGGAGGGTTTTAATCATCTTGGTAATGATTAAATCACTACAGTAGGGGAATCTTAATCATCGTCATTTTTTTGTAATGATTAAGAGTGAATTATTCAGATAGTTCATTTTCATCATGAATAATCTTATGATCTCGGGTTATCCTTAAGAATACGATGCGTAGTATTCTCTAAGAAGTTCCCATTGGGGGTAACACCGAATAACAACTTAAGTTGCACATGTCAAATATGTTATCCGAATATACTAGGGATAGTACTTCTTTAGGAACTTTCTATTTATTGGCATCATAATTTTATCTCCATCTTGGGTGACTAACCGATATGCACCGTTCGAGTAGACTGTCTCTACCACGAATGGTCCTTCCCATTTGGGTTAGAATTTGTCTTTCTTCTTGGAATTTAGTACCATTGGTCGCTAAACGGTAAGAACCAAGTCTTCTTCCTTAAATGCTCGTTGTCGGACTTTCTTGTCGAAGACACTGAAGATTATAGCTTGGTACAACTTAATTTATTGCTGAGCTTCTAGGAGTTTCTCATCTAACACCTCTAGTTCTTCAAGATGTTTCTGATGTTGTTCTTTCGTTATCATCCCTGTTGCGAGAGCAATACGAAGGAATAGAATTTGGATTTTCAAGGAAAGGACGGCTTCACATCTGTACACCAAGGAATATAAAGTTTCTCTTGTTGGCATACTGACTGTGGTGCGATAGGCTCAGAGAGCTTCGCTGAGTTTGTCATTCTAATCTTACTTGTTTGTTCTTACGAGCTTCGACGGGATCTTGATGGTGGTCTTGTTGAATGCCTCAGCTAGACCATTTGTGGTGGGATTGTAGGCCGTCGATGAGACGTCTTGAATTCTAAACTTTTTATAGAATGTGATGAAGGTGTTACTGACAAACTGAAGGTTGTTGTCATGCACGATTCACCTTGGTACACCGTATCAGTATAATATAGTGTTTGATGAATTTGACGATGTCACTCATCTTTACTTCTTTGAGTGGAATCACTTCATCCTACTTGGAGAAGTAATTGGTAATTGCTAGAATAAAGCGGTCACCTTTAGCTAACGGAGGAAAAATAGGACCCACGACATCCATTCTCCATGTCTCGAATGGCCATGATGTGACCGAAGGGTGCAAATGCTTCGGGGGTTGATGCATGTAATTAGCATATATTTAACATGCATGGTACTATCGGGCATATGCGATTACATCTTTGACCATGGTTAGCCAATAATATCTCATTCTCCTGAGACGATCACATAATTTAGGACCAGGTCAGTGTGCACCATAGGTTCCATCATGTGCTTCTTTGAGAGCCTCTTCTACTTCTTCGGTTGAATGACATCGGAATAGCAAGCCATCATACACACGGTGATAGAGCGTCTGAATCGTTGCCTTGTAGAAGAATCTCGATGTTCTTCACCGGACCGAGTCTATTTCTTTTATGTCTTCCATAATTAATGATGGGGAAATGCCAGTCTCAAGGTTCGAGTTCGATTATGGCTACATGTGCCTCTTTGATGTCCAAGGCGCAGTCCGGTATAAAAAGTTGGTGAGTCCTCACGGTGACCAACTGTTCTGTCTCAAGAGGTTATGCTAAAGATACTGTTAGTGCCGCCAGTGCATCTGCGTAAACATTTTGGAGGCGCGAGATATACTCGATAAACAATTCTTCAAAGGAGTTCGCCATCTCAATAGTCACTTGGTAGTACGGAATCAGGTCTTGATTCCTAACCTCGTACTCTCCTCGAACTTGGTTGACTATTAGTTGAGAATTACCGAAAGCTTCAAGATATTCGATCCCTACCTCTTTGGAGAAACTGAGTCCAATGAGTAATGCGTTGTATTCAGCCACATTGTTAGAGAATGTCCCGATCAAGGAATAGGCTCGAGGTATAACATGTTTCTCTAGGAAAACTAGGACAACTCTGACTCCTACAGAAATCTTAGAACATCCAGGAGTGCTTGCCACATTGGTTTCTCATGAAGCACCATCAAAGTACAATTATCACACTTGCTGATGAGAGGTAGTGTTGACTTCGTGGGTTTTATTTGGCAAATCTTCATATAATTCGACCGTATCCTTTGTAGGATTAACCATCAGAAGATCACAAATTGCTTGTCCTTTGACCGACTTCTATTGTTTGAAGTGAAAGTTGTACTGGGACAAGAGTAAAACCTATCTCACTAACCTCCATTTCATGGAAGCCGGCTGCATCATGAACACTCGAATTGGGTTGACATTTGAAATGGCCTTCATTGTCTGTCCAACCAGGTAGTGCCACATTTTTTGAATTACGAATACCAAGGTAAGGCACTCTTTCTCGATCATTGAATATTGAGATTCAGCGCCTACTAAAGTCCGACTCAAGTAATATACTACATGCTTGTGATCGTTGTCATCGTCTTATGCAAGCAGAGCACTCAACGAGTGATTCATCACCTTGAAATAAATCAGGAATGGTTTCCCTAACTTTGGTGTAACGAGGACAAGGGGATTCGCTAGATATGCTTTGATGTCTTTGAATGCCTTCTGGCAGGCATCATCCCAGATAAAAGATACGCCCTTCTTTGTGAGATTAGAAAATGGTTGGCACTTTTTGGAGAGATTCAAGATGAATCAACAGATGTAAGCCAAACATCCTTATAATCCTCCGAGTTCTTTGCGATTTCTCGAGGGTTGCAGGTCATGGATTGCTTTCACTTTATCGGGATCGATGTGGATACCCTTTGTGGTGATGACGAATCCGAGCAACTTTCTACTGGACATCTCCCGAAAAGACTTGGTAGGGTTTATCTTAAATTGGTGACTCATCATGAGGTCGAACATTATCCTCAAGTCTTTAATATGGTCACCCTTGCTGTGGCTTTTCACGACCAAGTCATCGACATAACATTCGACGGTCTTCCATATGTGTTCTTGGAAAATCTTTGACATGACTCATTGGTATGTAGCACCAGCGTTCTTCAAACCGAATGGCATGACTGTGTAACAAAAGATACTGAGTGGCGTATTGAACAAAGTGTGCTTTTCGTCGTCCGAGTACATCTTGATTTGATTGTAACCCGAGAATCCATTTATGAATGACATTATCTCAAATTCACTCGTATTGTCGATAATGACGTCCGTGATATGAAGAGGGAAGTCGTCTTTTAGGCAGGCAATGTTCAAATCTCAGAAGTCAATGTAGATTTTGATTTTCTTATTCTTTGCTAACCAATCAGGATGTTGTTCCTCCCTAATGAAGCATGTGTCAATCAGCTTTTTAACTTCGGCTTCAATTGCCTCCATAATCTATGGACGAAACCATCTTTACTGTTGCTTGATAGGTTTAGCATTCGGTTTGATGTTGAGGTGGTGCATCGCTACATTTGGATCTAACCCTGGCATGTCTTCATAATTCCATGCAAATATGTCGATGTACTCCCTGATGAGAGCAATCAACTCTTCATTCTCTTCCGGTGGGAGACTATCACTGATGAATATAGGCTTAGTATTTACCTCGTTGCTCATATTGACTTAGACTACTTTGTCCTCGGTAGGGGGTTCTCTTTGCTCGAATTTGTCACCGTATTGGATGTTCAAGTGGTGGATCCAAGGATCTTCCCAAGTTTGGCAACTTCTCATCTCCCTCCATCGTTGCAGGATCAACCGTAGCCAAATTTGACATTAGGTCTTTGAATATTTCTCCGAGGGTAACATCAAAGTCCTAATCTGAAAAGTCCGACGAGTGTCCATCTCTATTCGGGTTGGATGATTGACTATTGGCCTACCAGCAACATTCGTTATTAGATGAAGAGACGTAGCCTAGACCTCTTCTTTGTTCGTAATACTTGTCAGGCTTTCCTTTTGGCACATAGGTAGGCCAGGGAGGGACTCGAGGACCTCGAACAAAGCAAAGGCCTTCTTCGAGCGCGAAGTTGTATCCCAAATTCCTCATGTAGTTATGCGATTATGAACTATATCTGAATAAATGGCGACCAGGTCTCTCATCATCGTTGTCATTCTTCATGAAGGGATTTGGTGGTGGACACAACCCTCCTTTACCGAAGACTATATCCTTTCCACCCCCTGCCTTGGCAGGAAGGACAAGAGTTGTTCCGAATGAGTCTTGGACACACTTCTTTGTCATGCAAGATGATCGAAGTGGCATGTGTATATTAGGGTTATTATACAGCCCCTACATTACATCATTAAGACACGACGAGTACTCTAAATCATCATTTATTGCATGATTGGCAAGTTGCCAGTTATAACTTCCATCTAACGATTTACCACCGTCAAGATCAATTACAAAGGGTTCGATGTCATTTAATACAAGACATTTTTCATAATAGAGCTTAACTTCGGTATCAGCTTCCTCTCCGTTATCCGTGCCTTAGGCCGATAGTTCAGTATCAGATTCAGCACCGTATAGAAGGAAGTCGGTAAAATAATTTTCCAACCCCTTAAATGATTGCTTATCTGTGACCACCGTCTTAACCTTATTATTTGTGTCCACATACAGACACTGATGGAGGGTGGAAGGTACTATAATATTACCATGGATCCAAGGTCGACCCAATAGTAAGTTATAGGAGGTCTCAGCATTAATCATATAACACATGACCTCTGGCCTCAAATCTCCAAGCTGACACTTCATCGGAATTTACCTAGTGACCTGGAACCACTGGTGTTGAATCCATAGATAACAGTACCTGTAGATGCTAACTTGCTAGTGGGAATTCTGAGATGATACATCAATCGGAGTAGCATGATACTGACTACGGAACCCGGATCAACTTGGATCCTGTTGATAACGCTTGAGCCGATGTATCCGGTGAAGTACAAAGGCCTGTCATGTTTCGAGTTTCGCACATGTCATCCTTAGTGAAGGTGATGCAAAGGAATTGTTTCGCCGCAAGGTTGCAGTGTTGAACTGGTGGCTCCGGCTCTTCAGGGACTTGCTTGATCTGAGTGAGGAATACATCAGAATCAGTCAAAGTTTCTTGCAAAGCCTCCCTAGTATCTTTAGAAAGACGCAATAACACATATAAAGTTATCCTCGCTGGAATGTTAGATAGTTGAGTCATAACATCGAAGCGATATGGTGCGTTCAAACTTCCCAGTTTATCTCTTCTAATCGGTCGACTGAAACGAGAGTGTTTTAGGTTTTGAACCTCATTGTGTTGGGGTTCCTTTTCCTTTTGCTTGGCCGTAGCTTCCTTCTATCTAGTAGTTGGTTGCTGTTGAGACTCCTCTGAAGGTTTAGGAGGTGTTATAACCACCCCAAGTCTAGCCAGTTGATCGGAAGCTTCCGGGTAATTATATCGATATTCATTTTCACTTCTGGTGGCAAAGATCGGTTCTTCGTTGGTCATGAAGACTTTGTGCTCGTCTTCAGAAAGTGGCAAAGTTGGGATATCTTTGTGTATTTCTCCGGAATTGTCGATGTGGGGCAACAAGATTTTCCCTTGCTCTTGGATTTTTTTCTTAGAAGAGGATCCTATCCATTTCTTATCATTGAGGAGATCCGGGTGGACCCAAAGAACCTTGCCATTAGGGGCCGTGTGTGGCACAAGCCCTTTCTGACATTGTCCATGAGGATTATCGTTAATGGTCCTCATTTCCACCCTTGACACGGGCTCTTGTTGGAACCATGAAAGAGGGACAGTGCCGAAGCTAATAGATACAGTGCTCTCACCTACCTTCTTTTTCTTAGGTTGCTTCGTAGTGATGATGCCTATGTTAATTAATGCCTGGATTTTGTCTTTCAGGGCATAAAAAGCCTTAGCTGGATAATGGACCCTTCTGTGATACGCATAGTATTTTGGGTCTGTAGTCCACTTGGCTTCTTCCTGATCCTTGATCAGCGACAACTTGAGCTTGTTGTTCTCCACGAGATACTTGAAGATAGCAGGAACTTCGCCTTCCTTGAAGGAGTATTACTTCGGGAATTTTGGCTCTAAAGTCCTCTGCTGCCTTTGAGGCTGCTGCTGTTGATACCGCCACAATGATTATTATGACACTTGCTATTGTGGTTGTCATTGGAATGTCTGATTCGCATCTACTGCAACCATCAGAAAGTCTGGAGGATGAACTCTTCCGCGACCGAGTCTCCGCAATTCATTGCTTTGTTCTGAAAATGTTTAACGAAGTTGTCGACTGACTCTCCGCCTTTCTGCTTCTCATCCAGAAGAGTCTCGATCAACACTTCAATGTCGTCATCGAAGAAGCTACTAACGAATAGGCTCTCTATGTCATCCCACCTATTAATACTCCTCGGTTTGAGATGACGATACCAATTGAAGGCAGCCCCACGAAGGATGCCTACGAATGACCGAACGGTTCATGTCCGAAGATCATTCCTAAGTGAGACTTGAAATAAATTAGATACTGAGTGGGTAAACCTCTCCCATCAAACAACGTGAAGTTAATTAGATTGAACTATGTTAGGTACGGGATTAACTCCCACTCTCTCAGATAAGGGCACACAATGTCAGTCTTATTCACCTCTTGTGTAGACATTAAGGCATTGACCTTGCTTTTGAGGTCTTTCATTTTCTTATCCTTACCTGTGTCTTTCTTAAGGGGATGTTGAATAGGATTGATTAGACCATGGTTGATTGGACCACCCTCGGTGTTGTTGTCATTAGGGCCACGATTGACGGGATCACCCCCAGTGTTTTTGTTGTCGGGAGGAGGATCAGCAAAAATGTGCTCGTCCACCTTCGGATCACTATCATTGGCTTGAACCATAGTGGTATTGTTATGACAGGATTCAGCTTGTTGACTAGACTCGGGTAGCTTATGCATGGTCAACTTCATCTCCATCTTCATTTTAGCCCTAAGCTCTTCTCGTTGTTTAGCCAGAGCTTCTTGGAACATTTGAGTTAACTTATCTGGAGTGATGGTGAACGCCTTCCGAGCTCACCCCATGCTAGACACTGTGTCATCCGAAGCGACTACAGAGCATGTATCTCATGCTTCATCATCCGAGGATATTCCTTTTTGCATCCTCTGGTAATCCCTACATCTGATAGTTCCTATCTAGAGCCGAGTTATACGCTGGGATATTCCTGGATAAGAGTCGGGACTGGAGTTGGTTGAACGTTGTTTTGACTTTCCTTTATCAGTCATATTGATGGTGACTTCTGGAAGTTCGTTATCTTGAACGACCGATCTTTTCTTGTGAAAACGTCTTGATTTGGGCTTTGATGCTTCGGTGGAAAGCTTTTGGAATACCGAGATCCTCTGTGGAGCGATTTTGGGATAGCTATATTCTGATAGTACTGCCATGATAAGCCTCTCACATGGACAGTGAGAGGTGATTTCTCGAATACTTATCTTCCGAGATTTGTTTACACCCCTAACCTGATAGTACAACTCGTTGGCATGATGACCAGAGCAACCTATCGCTGTTTAGTGTGACTTCCCAGGTATAATGTTATCTTTCAATGGATGTGTCTTCTTCTGGGGATGTGAAGCCTTGTTGGTATTCTCAAGAGTCACACGTTTGGAACTATACTCTTATGAGTGTGGAGTCTTAACGGGCTCCTGAACTTCAACACGGGCCCCCAAGCGGGCAGTCACAGGAATTTTTCCAAGAAGGGATGACTTTGGTTTGATAAGAGGACGCATACGACCCCTAGTCTGAAGAGCCACATGTGTTTTACTCATCGGACTAAAATGTTCTTTAGCAGGAGGATTGTCTCGATCTTCGTGCAAAGGACCAAGGCGATCTGCCATTGTAAATCTTGAATTTTGACAGGTTAACACTGCCGTGAGGCTTCACCAGAGGTACGGCAAAAGAAGAACCAGGAGCGGGTGTCGACGGGGACAATGAAGCGACCGCGGGGTTGTCTCTCTAGCCGAGATAGGTGGATGTGTCTCGGCCAGGGGCAATACACTTTAGTGTGTCTCGGCCCGTGAGACACTTTGATGTGTCTCGGCCCTTAGCGATAGTTTCAGCTATCTTCTTATTTGATTTTCGCGCCATCTTGGACTTTGGCACCCAGACTTTACGTGATTTCCACGAGACACTTTGATGTGTCTTGGCCCTCAAAGACATTTTCAGTTGTCTTCTTATTTGATTTTCGCGCCGTCTTGGACTTTGGAACTCAGACTTTGCGTAATTTTGGTGTTTCTTTGGCCACCTCTTCCTTCTGTAATTCTTGTGCCTTTCGCACAAGAGCACGTGCGTGCGCGTCAAGTGTGCAACGCTTCTGGATGCGTTCCTCGAGAGTTGAACGAGTCCTTTTGACACGGACTCATTCGTTAGGGTTTGAAGGAAACATGAGTTTCTTGCCGTTAAGGAAACTGAATCACTCGATGCTTCCTTGACTCTTGATCCGCGTAATAGCTAACCTCATCAACCTGCTCCAAGGCATTGGTGAGCTGACGATCAAGACGTTGGCGCTGTCTCTGACGAGCCCTCTTCGTCAAAGTTAGCACGGTTTCATCGAATGCTCCTTGGATGAGGAGGAGTTGTTGTGAACAGAAACTCCGACTTGGTTGGATGCCGGAGGGGCATTGCGAGGGGAAGCCTCAGCGACGATTGGGTGACACTCATCACCCTGGGCCTTCATCAGATCTGAAGACCAGCGAACCTTCTTTGAAAATGAGATCTTCCTGAACTTGTGGGACGAGGGAGATCCGAAGAAGGCGGATGAAAGGTACTCCTCGAACTTCTGTTGGTCGAACTCGTACTCGATTGCTGCATCAACCGGGATCTTGATCGGTTGCAACACTACAGGCAGCAAGACTGTTGGCTCCCATTATTGTCGCTAGCGTGTTTTCGTCGGAAATCAGTTTCATTGTAGAATCCATTTACAATTGTTTATCGACTTACAATAGATTCGATGGAGTGAGCCTTTTTATGAGACTTCTCACTACAAAAGAAACAAAATGAAGACTTCCTAGAAACACACGCATAAATAACTGTTTATCGGTTGCTACTTGCGTGGGATATTTGCCTATGCCAGGGACGCGTTAGCCCGTGGACGATCGATTCACAGATCCTGGTTGATCGTGAATAAGGCTCGAGACACCCCTTGGTGTCTCAAATTGCGAGACACACTATGGTATCTTGGAATTCGAGACACCTCTGACTATCTTGGATTTCGGGCCTTGTCGTTTTCGTCGTTTTCATCATTTTGTATTTGTATCGGACAATGCTCTCTGACTTAGATAATGACGTTTTTCATCTTCTCTTCACCTCGAGCTGCATTCGGAAACTTATAGACAATTTTTGATGCCTACAGGGATGAATTGAAGATTTACTTCACATTCAAGCATGGGATAATTTAGTAATTGATCTCTATCTAGGGTTAAGAATACTCGTAGTTGAAGAGTTGCAGTTAGACTACTAGATTATGAGAAACTAGGGTTTTGGTATTGTAAGCCTGCTTAATCGAGTTTGTGATTCAAGAGAACGTTCACATAGTGAGGAAGCCCATTTCTACGAAGGAAGAGTGGATGTAGGATTGTTTTTTCCGAACCATTATAAAATTTTTGTGACCGTGAGAAATTTCCATTCTTTGCATTGTTTACTATTTTATTTATTTATTTTTATTCCGCTGCATATTCTGTGATATCAAGAAAAATAATAGGCAACTCTGTTCAACACCACCCCCCCCAAAAAAAAAAAAAACAAGAAAGAAAAAAACTTGCATTTCGGTTCCAAAAAATTTACAGAGGAGATCTATCCGCACTTATAGACAAATAGTACATGGGTCCTATCCGCACAAATAGAGTTATTGGGAGTCTGTCCACAATTGGACAATAATACAAGGAGTCTATTCCCAATTAAGCCTAATCTTTTTTAGGTGCACATATCAGAGACAACTAGTCGCAATCAAGCCATCGGAGCCTGACCCTTGTTATCAACCAGACCAAAAACAAGTGGCTAAACTTGACCGAACCACATTCGACTTGATCCCACACAACATGAATTGATAGGAGATACCCAATGCTAGCCAAGACAGCGAAACTCATCCATCACGCAGGGCTTATTATTAAGATGTTAGGTTCGCTAGGCTGTATGCGTATGTTGGATATAACATACAGATACAGGGCTTATTATTAAGATGTTACATTGCTCACTTCTATCATAGAGCGTATCGTATGTATTACACAAGTTAGCTGTTTAACAAATTGGGGGTCCCCAATTGATATATATATGACGACACACCGAAATTTCAATTGAATACGTTTCGGTGATGAAACCATCTCAGAAAATCAATGTGAAATTTCATAATTTTCTAATATTACAAGACAAAATTCAGTAGACACTTAAAAGGATTTGTAATTTGTAAACAAGAGGAAACGGAACAATGATCAGGAGCTCCGGCCTGGACATTTGCGCTAGGGAATATATAAAGTACTAAGGAGAGGCTATTGGTTGGTGTAATAGTGGGGTAAGTAGGATATAATTTTTAGGACTTTGTTCTAAGGTGTTATTCATTGGGATAATGAGTTTGGGATAATTACCTCTCCTACTCATATACAAACTTTTTGCCCCAACCTTCAAAAATTACTTCATTCTTAACTTTGGGACAACCATGAGGAATGTGAGATAATTTTGAAGCATTAATTTATTAAATATCTAATGTATGTCAATTGTATTAGAATATATAGTATGTCTTAATTACATTATATTATAAAATTCTACTATAACATAAGATAATTAAATATTATATAATATTATCTAATATAACATTAGTAAATATCATTATTACACATTAGTTAATAATATTTCATATAGTATAATATTAGTAGTATATTATTATTTATTTATATTATTTAATATATATTTTATTAGTTAGAATAAACATATTATTGTAGTATTTTTATGATATAAAATATTTGTATTATAATTTAGTGTTTATATACTTAATATAATAATATATTAATTATATTATAATATAATTTAATATGATAATATATTCTATATATAGAATATTTATTGCTACAGTAAAAATAGTGATAACCTACTATATATTGAAGTATGATATTATATATAATTAATATAATAATTTAGTATTTTCTATTGTACTTTATCATATTAATTAATAGTCATAAATGCATTATAAATTTTGTGATGGTTATAATATTAGATAACATTTTATTGCTACAGTAAAAATAGTGATAACCTACTATATATTGAAGTATGATATTATATATAATTAATATAATATATTATACTAATTAATACTATTAAAACGTATTAATAGTACATTATAGTTATTATAAATATTATATTTTAATAAGGAGCCTTGTCATCAATTATCTTATTTAAAGTATAGTAATTATCATAAAATATGTTATTATATTTTACTAGTAATATAATATTTAATAATATTATATTGACTAAAACAAAATAGTATAATATTTATATATATTTAATCAAATATTATATTATTAAAATTTTGTATTAAATATCTTGTTCGTATATTATATCAATTATTATATAATATTATATAATAATATTATATAATAACATTAAACATAGTTATAATTAATTAGTAATTACAATTTAACATATTATATTTTAGAATAAAGTAAAATAATATATTATATTATAATAACATACTAAATAATATACTAAACTAATTAAATAAATTAATTTGGAGGTAATTGATAAATAAAGATTATATTTTAATAAGGTGTTACATCATCAATTATAACATATGAATTGCTAAATCAAACCTTCAAATTGTCACATTATCTCGACTTGTCCCGCTTTACCCCGGTCGAAATATTCGAATGGGATCAAATTGGTCCATTAGAACAATTATCCCAATTGACCCGAACGTGTGCCAACCAATAACCCCCTGAATGGTCTCGCGGGAAATGGCTCAAAGATCGGGGTTATTTCTGAGAATTAACCAAAATATTGCGGGTGGGTGGGGGATAGAGGTTACTAGGTTCCCATGGAAGTGAACGGAATCTCTCTTTCTTTCTCGTGTGATAAAAGGGCAGTGCACGTTGATGGGATCAGCTAGCTGTAGGGGGGGCAACGGTGGCTGTTCCAATCTAAAGCCAGTCACCCAAATGCACTTGCAACGATGGGGCACGAACCACGCAACGTATGCTGTCATTTATGTGCAGGGGAACGGAGAGAGACGTGGTAGATCGACCTTTCCTTTGATTATGCGATATCGAATCCTTATATTAAGGGGAGCTGGCCATGACTCTTTCTCCTCCATTGGATTGTAATCCCATGCACTTCTCTCTCACCAGGCGTTAGGCGATTGTGTTTTAGGCAGGGAAAAGATTTAGTTTCGGTTGTTTTTCCTTGATGTCAATGATTGCTTATTAGCTAACTTCGCCTCTTTCGTTCGTTCGTCCGTCTACCTTGCCTCAAACATCCATCCATCAATTTAATACCGACAACATTGAGCATTGATTCAACACAGACACCCGCAAACGAAGATTGATACCGGAGATGGAGGAGTCATTCTCTGTCTCTGCAACGCCACCAGCGCCGGATCAAGGGGGCCGGCACCGTTCGATCTTCGCCAAATCCAAGCATCCTGTTATCCTTAAGGTAAGCGCATACAAGCTAGGTTCGTCATCCTTCGTTTATTCCCTTTTAGGATCTCCTGATCACTGTGGCCTACACATTCTTCGCATTGAACGCATACGTACGTATTTGTTGTTTCGTAAGGAAAGAAAGTTCTTGGATTAATTGCTTTGTCATCTTATGTATCTGCTACATCTCTTAAAATGGGAAGGAACAAAAAAAAAGTTGAAATCAAAATGGTCTGTTTCTTTCCTCTTTTGCGCATTAATCATCTCTTTAATTAGCGCGTTTAACTGATCCCCGCAGCACAAATCAGAATAAGATTAGGCTTGAGTCACACCTGTTTCCTACAGCATGCATATCTTATAAGTAACTATGTATCGAAAGAATCGCTAGCTGATGAAGTACTTTGATGCTTTGTTCGTATGCGTGCGTATTAACGCGCGTATAATGATGCTGCAGTTCGAAGATGTGGTGTACAAGATCAATACCGAGACTAGCAATTACAAATGCGTGACGGAAATCAGGAAGAAGCTGAAGTCGAAAAAGGGTGGTAGCAGCAGCAATAGTGACAGCGAGCGTGAAATTCTAAAAGGCCTATCTGGAGCGGTAGTTCCAGGTGAAATGCTAGCAATGATGGGTCCATCGGGCAGCGGGAAGACCACCCTCCTTACCGCCCTCGGCGGGCGCATGTCTGGTGGGGGCCACGTTTCCGGCAGCATAACCTACAATGGGCGTCCCCTATCCAACGGCATGCGACGCAACATGGGCTTCGTCACGCAGGATGACGTTTTGTACCCTCATCTCACTGTCACTGAGACCTTGGTCTACACCGCTCTCCTCCGACTCCCTAAATCACTCTCGAAGCAAGAAAAGGTTTCACAAGCCGAGGCAGTCATGGGCGAGCTAGGACTCAACACTTGTCGCAACAGTATCATTGGTGGTCCTATGTTGAGAGGAGTGTCAGGAGGAGAGAGGAAGAGAGTTAGTATTGGTCAAGAGATGTTGATCAACCCCAGTCTTTTATTTCTCGATGAGCCTACCTCCGGGTTGGACTCGACGACGGCGCAGAGGATTGTGTCGACACTGTGGGAGTTGAGTAAGGGAGGGAGAACGGTTGTGATGACTATTCATCAGCCCTCTAGTAGGCTCTTCTACATGTTTCATAAGTTATTGCTGCTGTCTGATGGCAATCCTGTGTATTTTGGCAAGGGGTCTGAGGCTTTGGACTACTTTGCCAGAATCGGATATGTGCCCGCTGTCCCTATGAATCCTGCTGATTTCCTTCTAGACCTTGCCAATGGTATAACTCGAACATCTGACTTCTTTTATCAGAAGTTACACGCACGTAGACCCCCTTGGTATCGTTGTTTTGAACTTCCTTCCCCTGTAATTTCCTTGTTGCAGATAGACTCCCTGGTTAAAGTTTTAGAATCCTTCACACTCAGATAGCCTCACTATTTCTTCCTGGGGCAAAATCTGTCAAAAGTTTTACCCAGGGTAAAAGAGTAAAAAAAAAAATCTAACCCTGGGCTCTATCTATAACTATGAAACTAGAGGGGTAACAAGTTCAATCCAACGATACTGTAGGGGACTATGCAATGTTTATCCCTTAAATCTTCGATGGTTTGTTGCGGAGTATTCGATCGTTCATTCATTATTAAACAAGAATAAACCCTTGTGTATATTACATGTTCAGATTTCTTCTCTTCTTCTATTGTTGTAAATTTTGCGCTATAGTCCATGCAATCGGAAACGAAATTGGGTAAAAACTTATTAAAATAAAAAGATAAATAATAGGAATAGTAAATATGCGTAAACACGAACCAAACAGCATATCTTTTAAGCATTCCGCTAGCTGGTTCTTTTTATAGTTTCCTCTAGCGTTCTGATAGCTCTCGGTAGAGTCTGCAATGTTGATTAATATTATCATTAAACAGGTGTATTGTCTGATGACACCTTGGATAACCGGATAGCTATTAAGGAAGCTTTGGTCACAGCGTACAAATCTCATGTCCAGAATAGGGTGAGGGATGAGGGACGAGAGGTTACCAGTCACTTCAAGCAAGAGGAGCCGGAGACAAATCAGTGGACGACATCATGGTGGGAACAATTCAAAGTGTTGCTCGAAAGAGGTATAAAGGAAAGGAGACATGAATCCTTCTCTGGCCTCAAGATTGCACAAGTTCTTGTGGTAGCTGTGGTATCAGGAATCCTCTGGTGGCAGTCTGGAGCTCATGTCCAGGATCAGGTCGGTTCTATTTTCAAATTGTCGACAAACATTCAGATATGCAGTGTAATGAGTTAATTTTTGTGCGTGTGTGTCTGTGTGTGATATTACTAATGTGTACAGTTTTCAATTAATGTGAACATATATTGAGTAAATTTCCAGAAATTTAAGTGACCTGAGGCTCTATTCATTTAACTTTCGTATCCCTCAGATTTGCTTTGGGGTGCCTGCTGACGTCTGACTGGTCTTGAGAAAAGACAGATTATATGCGTATCATACATCAGCATGCATCTCGAACCAAATCCAACGAATAAAAAAGTTGGTGAATAGAACCCTCATTCCACTTAAGTTTACATAAGTTTTTTGTTAATATATTCATAACGTCTCGTATTATTTGCAGGTAGGACTACTTTTCTTCATCTCAGGATTCTGGGGGTTCTTCCCAGTGTTTCAAGCAATATTCACCTTCCCACAAGAGCGAATGATGCTAACGAAAGAGAGGTCATCAAGAATGTACAGGCTTTCCTCCTACTTCATGTCTCGAGTAGTCGGGGACTTACCGATGGAACTAATCCTTCCCACAGGATTCATAACCATAGTCTACTGGATGAGTGGCCTAAAACCAACAGCAGCCAATTACTTTACCACCCTCTCGGTTTTGCTTCTGTCAGTCTTAGTAGCACAAGGTATTGGACTCGCAATTGGTGCTCTCATCATGAATCTGAAGTCCGCAGCCACACTGGGGTCTGTAATTATGCTCACATTTATGCTCGCTGGTGGATACTATGTTCAGAATGTGCCTGTCTTCATCTCTTGGATCAGATACGTCTCCATGAGCTTCTACTCATTTAAACTTCTTGTTGCCTCCCAGTACTCTGCCACCGATACTTACGGATGCAATCCAATGGCTACCTGCAAAGTCGCAGATATTCGTTCAGTAGACCTTGTGGGGTTTAGCCATCGTTCAGCAGCAATTATGGCCATGTTTGCTATGCTCTTCGCATATAGATTCATCGCTTACTTGGCCCTCATGAGGATTGGTGTCACCCGCTGAAGCATGCATGAGTTTTATGAAGCCTTTGTTCAAAAAATGGAAGGAATAACTACTACTGTCGTCAACTGATGAAAAAAGCGAGGGAAAAAACAAACCAAGCATAGATTGTTTTTTGAACGATTGTTACTCAGCTTACTGATAGGTGTTAACAATACAGAAACAAGAGTACTTGCATACATACACACAGCCTAGTCTAGAAAACATTTACTAAGAATAAAATGTTATGTCAGCAGATAAATGTTCGAGCAGAATTGTTGTGAGGGTCTCAGGTGGGAGTCGTACTGTAAACAGAAAATTTGGTAATGATACTAATTATAAAACAATACAAAATTTGGAACATCTCTGTCCAGTGCGAGTATGGTGTAATTCCTGCGACTCTTATTAATTTCATAGCCTACTATAGATATTTCAGTTCCACATGATAAGGCTAAGGTTTCTTAATAGAAGTAATTGTACTTCATCTTGCATTGGAATTTGATGAGGAAGAGTAAGTATATAGCAGCATCCACAAAGATGGAGAGATTACAAAGTTCATATATGTCACCATCTGAAGCACTTGATGTCATGTGTGGGGATGCTATTTTCTTATAAGTTAGATGTAAAAATTAAGGTTGACTTGCATAAGAGGATATGACAGGAATATGAGGTACCAAGGTGAAATAATATTCCCATAAAGATAACGTGAAGAGAAATGAAAAGTCAATATGATGAACAAGATTTATCTCCAACCATCTCGATCTCATCACCTCATCAACAGTTTGTCGTGAAAGATTTTCGCTTCTTTCTCGACGCTGATACCATGTACACAACCTCTGGCCTAACTCAGACAAGGTATATTCTGATCAGATCTCTACAATGAAGTGGAACGGCCAATGCTAAACTTGTCCTCGAACTGGTTGCTTCTGGTGTCGAACCTTCATCCCATAATGATGTTCTACACTCCGATGTCATTAATACATCTATCGAGCTCTTTAGTGCCTCTCCGTGGCTAACGCGGATATTGCTTACACCATTAATAGACTAGCCAGCATATATTACGCATCATCCTACAAGACAGATGCGGGATGCGAGCTGTTAAGCGGATCCTTCGAGCTAACGATTGATCAAGGTCTTTCCTCTTCCCCCACTCCAGTCTCAAGCAGGCCTATTTGGATCTGGATTGGTGCAGTAAACCTATTGATCCTCATCCTCTAAGCAGCTTAGGTATCTTCATAGGGATAAGTTTCGTCTCGAGAAGCTCAAAGAAGCAACATGCGTGCTCAAGCACAAAATCTGAAGTTCGATTCATCTCCACCATGCATCGATCAAATAATTGATAATATTTTCATCAGGGTTTGTCCACTACGAGGCTTAATTATCTCAAATTCAAATCCAAATCCAAGCCATTGGTGCACGACCACCCTGTCGTCTTGCATTGACAAAATTTCATGATCAGTAGCAATTAGTTCCTGAAATCCAACAATTGATCACTGATCGTATGTTCTCTTTCAAGATTATAGTGATGTGTTGCAATAGATTATGTTAGATTTTAACTGTGCATTACGATTCAAATTTAAATTAAAAAAAAAATCTTTCAACGCATGTTGTATATACAATTATATAAAGACATATATTCAAAAATACAGGAGAAGCTTCACGGTTTCTTTAATGAAGACACTAAAGTTTGAGTAGCATATTTAGCAGTAATGTGAGAAACCTTCCAACTCGAAATACAAAATCCATCTTGGTCGTTCGATTAGATTAGCTAGGTCTCATAAAATTTTACAAAAAAGAGAAACATAATCGTTCTACACCGAGGAACAGGAAAACTTCACGAACGAACGATGACTCGAAATACACGCATGCATGCCACATCCAATCGAATGCATAAAAGCAGAAATCAAACATGAGTAAATTAACAGGTACAGTGGAGACCGAAGCAAATGTATATCAACGCATTTATCTACCCCTCAGCAAAGCCTTTTCGGCCGTGTCAACCTCCTCAAGAATCCTCGCCTTACGCTTAGCCGGAATAGGCGCCGTCGGACCAAAGCTAATGTAATGACCCGACACAGCATTGAGCGCCGAGTACATGTCTCTGAACGAGGGCCGGCCGAGCAGCGCCTTCTCCCTCCTGTATTTCGCCACCCAGGAGTTTGATGCATCTCTCAGCTCCGCCACCGCCGTGGCCACATTCGGATCAGCCTTCTCCATGCCTATCGTAGTTCGCAGCTTTTGGATTACGTCGCTTGTGTCCTGCACGTACGTCTTCGCTGCCATGCGGCTGATGCCGGCAGCAGCACCGCCGCTGTCGATGTCAGAATGAGGAGACCACCAGCTGTCTACGGCTGGAGGCAGACGCAGAGCAGTAGAGCTAGGGACATCCGTCTGCGCAGCGCAGGCGACGACGGAAGGCTTCGCTGCTGTTGGTGGTGCCGAGGGTAGCTTGCTGCACCTGCAGCAAGGGGGTGATGTTACTAAGCATGATGATACCTGCATCTTCTTCTCCTTCTTCTTCTATCCTCTGCAGATGTTCTCTTCACTCTATCTAAACGGTGGATATATGGATTTTGATCAGCTTTGATCCTTTTTGGATCTGGGGTTTTTCCCCCACCTCCTTTTTTGTGAGACTAGTTGATGAAGTTTGGATTGGGAGGGAAGAAGAGGATCACTACTGGTGCCACGTGGGCTTATCACCTTATCCGGCCATCTTCATTTTCGGGACATATGAATGGATCGCATAAGTTTTAGATGTATGTGAATCTGATACATACGTAAACTACATTTAAAAGGAAATGGATATCTGGATCCTCAAGAGCTCTTAGTGGGCCTCGATTAATCCATTATCCGGCCCAAATCTCTCTATAATCCACGATTTCGACTTAATAGTAGTAGTGGTAACCAGACTATAATTTTTGAACTACTCTCAAATTACTACACCTAGAGTTACGGGGTCCTTGATGACCGATCAACTTTGAAAACAATCCAAATCCACACACTTTTGTGAGTAGTAGTGTAGGAGAAGTTTGAAAAGCATAGTTTAGTTGGAATTATCCTTCGGACTTTCCATTTCTAATGTAGGACAAAAAGCTATGTAAGGTTCGAAAAGTCAAAGTCTCCGAATGGGCCGAAATTTGCACAGCTCAAGGAAAGGGGGCCAATGATGCGGCATAATTATGTACCAAAATTACAAGTGCACAATTGATCAAGTTATAGTATAAAAAAATTATCGATCCCACGAGGAAGGTGATTTTAAGAGATTATTAGAATTGGTTCTTATGTTTTGTGCGTTTTAAGAGATTATTAGAATTGGTTCTTATGTTTTGTGCGTGACAATTAGAAATAAAGAATAAGTGTGATTATGGAGAGAATTGGTTCTTATGTTTTGTGCGTGACAATTAGAAATAAAGAATAAGTGTGATTATGGAGAGAGATGTGGTGAGTGATTGTTGTGAATATATGCAAGAGACAATAAATTGAATTTTAGAGAAAAAAGAATCAAAGAATAAATAAAATCACAAGGCAAGAGAGAAGAATGAATAAAATCAAGAAATAAAACCAAGAATGAAAAGAAAATTTAAGAAAGTTAAGATGGAGGATTCAAAAGAGGTAAGAAATCTAGAATGTAATCCACTAGCTAATTTTAATTACAAAATACAAACTATTCTCTTTTTATGACTATCAAACCAGTTAAGGAAAGTATAACCTATCAAATTATCATCTAAGTTAAAATTACTATTCATGATAAGAACAACAATAAGATAATAATCCTAGAATTCATAAGCATAACCTATCAAACCATTTAAGATAAGTATAGATTATCAAATTCTTCTTCTACCGATTAGTTCTTAGTTGATTATCCTAAGCATGAACATTTTAAGTGAAAGAGAATAATTCATACAATATAAAGAAAATTAGACTAGTTTTATGCAATTCTAAGATTCTTACAAGAATTAATTTCTCATCTTAAGAAATAAAAAAAACAAGAAGAAAAAGAACTAATTACAAAAATAAAAAGAAAAGAAAAATCTAAACAAGAAATAAATCTAACTTCTAACTACAAAGAATAAAAATCTAAACTAAAAAATAAATTGTAGAAATTAAATGCAAGAAAATAAATCTACTCTACAAATTAAAGTGCAGAAAGAAATAAAAAAGACAAGAAAATAAATCTACACTACAAGCATGAATTTAAATCTAACTAATAAGCAATAATAAAGAAATTACTAAAAAGAAATAAAAGAGAAAAGAAATACAAACCTTCAAATTGCTCTTCATCTCCATCCTCATCATTCAACAAAGAGGAGAAAGAACAAATTTAAAGAGGAAAAAATTATTTTTATTAATTGCAACTAAAGTTACAATTTTTGGAAGGCCTTCTCAATTAAGAGTAGCCCTCCTCTCCAAAAGGAGTTTACAAAATTTTCACACCTCTAACCCCTCACTCTCTACCCCTATTTATAGTAAACATCAGTGAATGAGAGCCATTGGATTCAAATCTTATCCAAAACCAACAAAAATCAGCCATTGGATTGTAACTGCCTGGACGTCCGTATCGATACCCGCATCGATAGGGGTATCGATGCGGGCATCGATACAGGCATCGATGCGGGCATCGATGCCTGCCTCTCTCCGGTTGCTGTCCGAACTTGTTTCTTCTTGTGGGCTTTGGGCTTGGACAAATCTTTGATTTCTTCATTTATTTGGTTTGGGCTTTGGCATTTTTTTGGCTTTACTTCTTCTTCTTAGCTTGGGCTTTTGGATAATTTGGAAATTGATTTTCCAATGGGCTTCTTTGCTTTATTTCTTCATTTAATCAACGGGTTTTTGTTGAGAGATTGGAGTTTGAGATTTATTCTTCATTAACCTGCAATTAAAAGATAAAAATAATTATTAGTGGTATATTTATTCATATAAAATAGATAATGAGGGTATAAAACTGTAATAAAATATGATTATCAAATACCCCCATACCTAAACTCTTGCTAATCCTCTAGCAAAGAAAATAAAAAGAAAATTTTAACTCACTTTCGCAGGAATCGTGGTTGTATTTAGCGCATACAACAAGCCTTTAAACCTCTAGGTTACCCTAGTGGACGAGTTGTAGTCTCGTGAGGGTTTGCAGTGAATATACCCACAAAATTCGGTCAACTTGCCAAGTTAAATAAGTCAGTAAATAACTAATTTTCCTTGATATATTTAGACATTCTAATTGAAGCTAGTTAATAATCAAGAAAACGTTTTTATATATAACTCCAATGTAAATCCCCTAGAAAATCTTTTTCATTATAGCAATACAAAACCAAGTCAAATCTTAGAGATTTAATTAAAAAGTTTTGAAAAGAACATGCTAACTCCTTGTTTTAAATAACTTTTAAGTTTCTTGATCAAAAATTATTTTTCAAGACCATATATACAAAACAATAATATATAGAAAAAAATGGTTAGTGTTATACGTATATAATATTTTTTTCTCACTCTTTAATTATTGGTGATTGTTTTCTATTTTAACGGGCTTTCTAAGTGACCATTTAACGAGTTTTGGACCAATGAATCCTAACCTAATTGGGCTTAGGTCATTAAGTATAGAAATACTCATTGGGCTTAATTACTCAGTCAACTTAGGTTTTATAAGATAGAATCACCTTGAATTTAAGAGTTTTTTTGTGCCTATTTTTCGCACTCTTCTTTTATAAGGTTATTTTTTTTAATATATATGTGTATAAGTATATATAGTCTGGAAAAAAAAATTGTGTAAATCAAGATATCTTGAAAAAAATATTTTCAACTCTAGGTTAAGCATGCAAAAATTTTATTATTTTTAATTAAAAATCTAAGGTAAGACTTAAGTAAAGTATACTAGTTGAAAAATTATTTCTTAAGAATTTTATTTGGAGTTATCATAAAAGGTGAACTTGAGTATGTCACTAACTAGGGATTAGAAAATTCAAAATCTATCAATTAGATCAATTATTACTTAACTCTATTAATTTGGCAAGTGACAATTAATTAATTTTTTTTAATTAACAAAAGATAAATGCTGAAAACTAAAATAAAATACTAACTAGCAAAATATAGACAAAAGCTAACTAGCTTACACCCCCATACCTAGACTTTGTAGTGTCCTCAAGGCAAATAATATCCAAAATATCACAGTTTAATAAGTACATGTCGAAATAAAAATCAAAGACAAGGTAAAATAAAAAGAACATCCCTCACTGCTCATCTCCTGATATATCTCCATCCACATCATCCGCGACAGCTGCTGAACTCGGTCCTGCCTCATCCTCTCCTGGGAAATCATATGGCTGAAATGATGTGATATAACTATGAAGCTCAAGTGGAGATCCATCTGTATCTCCATGTTCTCTCTGCCATCCTCTCGCCAAATATGCCAGGGTATCGGTGGAGTAGCTCATCTGACCATGTATCTCGTGTATATGCCGCTGCATCCTGTGCATCTGTATCTGCATCCTGTCCATGCGACTCCGCATTCTGTCCATCTCCTCTCGAATAGGATCCTGTGTAGCTGGCTGGTGCTGAGGAGGCTCTCTACCTGAAGGACCGGACTGATCTCATCCTGAAATGCTCCTCCTCACAGTCTGATCATTTAGTAACCCCTTCCCTGCTTCTAACCTATCCTCTGCGAATACTGGAACGTGAAATCTATGGCAGAGTCTAGTGATAAAATAGGGGTAAATGAGCTGAGTACGTGATGCAGACTGTGTCCTGACCCAATCCAACACATTCTCCACTGATGAGCGCATCCATACAAATATAATCCTCGCTATATCAAATCGCTGACCAGTGGCTATCCAAAAGAGAAGGAGAATATCGTGTGGGGTAATGACAGAGTATGCAGTGGTGGGTTTCAAATCAAAGTTCAGGAAAAGATTAAGTAATCTATATTCTGGTTTGAGATTTCCTGAACCGAAACTAGATGTAAAGATCCTCCCACACAAGGTTGCAGACATGTTGTTGTATTCTGGTGTACAAGGCTGTAAAGTGGATGCTAAATGGAAGTAATCTGGTACATCAGTGGGTGGTTCTGCAAGGTTAAGGGTAGCACGGATAGTGGAAAGATCGAAAATAACCCTAACACCCCTCACGATAGAAAAAGCTGAATATTCTCTATCTGGATCAATCTCCCATCCAGAATAGAACTCATGAACTAATGAAATGTTGGCTTTTTCTAGGGGTTTAGTCATCATGCTCCTAAGACCTACTGCAGTTAACATGGTGACTGTGAAATGATATGTATGCAGTACACTCATCTGAAATCCCCTCTCAAAATAAATGTTAAGACTCACAATTCTAGCTAAAATAGTGGGTCTATCTATGTCGGTATCAGATGGATCAGAGGATGATGAACTTGCTCGAGATTTCTTTCTGGGGGGCATCTACAGAAAAAGAAAAGAAAAAAAAAGGAAAAAAAAATTAATAATAAAATTCCAATATATATATCTATATATTTTTTATTTTTATATTTATTTATTTATTTATTTATTTATTTTATTTTTTATTTAGCTATAAATTATTCAACATGAATTAATTTCAAGTTATCAGAATTTCTTTTGACAATAAATTCCCTCAAAATTATTCTTTGAGAACATACATGTTAAAATTTTGTAACTTGATCGGTGAAACATACATGTTGATATGACAATTATAAGCTAAATCGTACAATTGTTGAATAAATAACTTGATCGGTGAAACATACATGTTGATATGACAATTATAAGCTAAATCGTACAATTGTTGAATAAATCATCCAATACAAATTTCCGAATGTGAGAAGTATCCAATTAAACTTTTATTTGACCAATTACTCACATTTGCACAAAACACCCCAAATTCAAATTTATTTTTACAAAACCCCCCTATTTTTTCGGATTTGCATAAAACACCCAATTTTTTTTTTTCAATTTGAAATCACGTACCCAATTGAATGTTCCAAATTATGCGTTTTTGCACAAAAAACCTAAGAATTTTTGGGTTTGCATGAAACACCCTAAGTTTTTTTAGTTTTGCACAAAACACCCCAAATTTTTTTTTTCATATTTTCGATCAAGATATCCTCAATTGAATTCTAAGTACAAACCCCCAAGAAATTTTTTGGATTTTGCATAACCCCCCCCCCCCCCCTTTTGAATAAAAATCCCCAAATTTTTGGCAAATCCCCAAATGAAACCCTAAATTGATCATGAATCAACACAAAATATGATAATCATTCACTACTACCCATGATTCAATCACCAAATCATCCATGAATAAAAAAAATTTTGAAATTACAAGATCAAGTTTAGGGAATATACCTTAGGAAGATGAGGAAGAAGCCCTAAAGATTGCAGAAATAACCCTCCAAAATTTCTTGATCTATGTGGGTGAATTAGGGTTTGAGAGGGGAGGAGAAATTCGGGTTTGGGAAGATGAAATGAAGAGTGAAAGAAAGGGCTGGGTGGCTGCGGTTTTTGAGGCAGATGGCTTTAGGCATCGATGCCGGCATCGATGCTGGCATCGATGCC
>NC_033796.1:60969580-60977489 GCF_001876935.1 Asparagus officinalis
TATATATATATATATATATATATATATATATATTTAAGAAATATGTATAGATTTTTTTAAGCCTATGTTACTTATTCAAATTTTGTTATTTTTTTTTAATTTTTTTTAAGAAACAAAAGAAAAATTAGTTTTTTTTACAGATAATGAGGTTTATGAAGAACCAACACCTCTTCCTCTCCGAGCGTAGAAAATTCTAAAAATGGTTTTAGACGTTGACCGTTAATTTTGAAAATATCCCCATTTTTAGGATTTTCTATCTCGACAGCCCCATATGAGAAAACTTGTTTTACAATAAATGGACCCGTCCATCTTGATCTTACTTTTCCAGAAAAAAGATGCAATTTTGAATTGTACAATAAAACTTTCTGTCCTGGAGAGAAATTTTTTCGTTTGAATTGTACAATAAAACTTTCTGTCCTGGAGAGAAATTTTTTCGCAAAATTGATTTATCATGAAAAAATTTGGTTTTCTCTTTGTAAATTTTTTCGCAAAATTGATTTATCATGAAAAAATTTGGTTTTCTCTTTGTAAATTTTTGAGTTTATGTAAGCATCATTTCGAATTTCTTCCAACTCATTTATTTGGAGCAATCTGTTCTTATCTGCCGAGTCTGGATTAAAATTCGACTGTTTTATCGCCCACATTGCCCGATGTTACAACTCATATATATATCAGTTTGACAAGGAGGTTCCAAGGCGCGAAAGAGTCAAGAACACAGGAGTCAAAACATCAATTTTCTGTTACATACAACAAATATTCCGACCAGCAGTTAACACTCGTCCGTCAATCATCCTCAAATCCAACCCAAAATTCGAAATTAGGTCTCAACCACCCCTTCACAAATGAGTATACAATATGGAGTTTAATCAAAATTGAGGATGAAGCTTACATGAATCAGAGAGAACGGGTTCGATGAAGAAGACCCACGGCAACATCCGAGCCCAAATCAAGACCCGTCAAAACCCTAGCTCTTGGAATTTGGTCTAAGATGAGAAGGGGAAGAACTCTTAAAGGAGGAGAGTTCTTAAAGGGGAAGAAGTCTAGAGGAGAGCCAAGCTTGAGAAGGAGATTCAGCTTGGAAGAACTCTTGAAGAGATAGAGTTTGAGGAAGAAGAAAAGAGCTGGAGGTTGAAGGAAACCGAAGATAAACGGGGATGGAATGGAAAATTAGAAGAGGGAGAGGAGAACAGGGACTTAAGTCCCCAAGTATAGCCAACCAGACCTGCTTTTATGCGGGTCGGATCACCGCCCGATCCGTGAGCATGCGAGTCGGATCAAATCTGACCAGCGCGCGCAGGTCAGACTCGATCCGACCCGCATTCGCACAGGTCGGATCGATCTGACTCGCGTTCGCACGAGTCAGACACGATCTGGCGTCCGTTTCGTTGTATTCCCACTCGCTTTCGTTCACTTTCGGAATGCTCGGAATCCAATTTCATACTCCTGGGTAATTTCGCGGTATTTTCACTCATATTCGGAATATTCGGGACCTACTTTCATATTTCCGGGTGGCTACATGGCAGTTTCGCTCATCCACGGAATATTCAGGACCCACTTTTATACTCTCGGTTAATTTCGCGGTATTTTCGCTCATATTCGAAATATTCGGGACCCACTTTCATATTTTCGTGTGGCTTCGCGGCAGTTTCGCTCATCCACGGAATATTCGGGACCCACTTTTATACTCCCAGTTAATTTTGTGGCATTTTTCGCTCATATTCGGAATATTCGGGACCCGCTTTCATATTTCTGGGTAGCTTCACGGTAGTTTCGCTCATCCACGGAATATTCGGGACCCACTTTCATACTCCCGGTTAATTTCACGGCATTTTGCGCTCATATTCGAGATATTCAAAACCCACGTACACTCCAATGGGTATACGAGTCTAAACTATCCCCCACTTTTGACGGGATGTTCCTGGAGAATGTTACGTGTAATAATTCTTAAGGATAACCCGGCAACCTTCGATGGGTACACGAGGTTAAACTGATTCCCGAAACTCCCAGGAGTATACGAGTATAAACTGGTTCTTCTTAGGTCAACGTCGGTCAACACGTTGCGATGTAGATAATTAGTTCAAAAGTCAACTCAATGACACGAGCCAAAATCAACTCACTAATTCCGGTTCGAGGCTTCAACAACGGTCAGATGATAAACACAGCATCGGGAAAATTTTTAGCTGTTCGACAAAATACAGAATAGGCTAAAATATAGAGAAGTCAAGAACTAAAATAAGTTGTAGGTCCTTTGACGCCGATTGAAGGTGGGAGTCTATCATATCCAAAGCATTCCAGACTCCGCTATAAAAGAATGAGGCCGAAACACTTTGGAGGAAGTATCTGTAAGTGTCTAAAATTGCCTATGAGAGCCCACACGAAACTCGAAGTAAAGAGTGGACGAGTTAAGAAGGTTTACCAAATCGGTTCACGTGTGTCGGTCAACACGCGCACATTAATCAGCTCGTGTGCGTCTGTCAACACGTGCACGTCAATTAGCTTATGCGCGTTGGTCAACACGTGCACATCAATTAGCTCGCGCGCATCAATCAACGCGTGCATGTCAAACAACGCGTGCAGCCCCAAGAAGTCGACGCGTTCAACGGTCAGTCCCACAATGAAGCGTACAAGTCAACGAGTCGACCAAAGTAGCGAAAAGTACAAGTCCCGGAAAGAAAAGCACAAAAAGAGAAGAACTTAGAGGAGACGACGGACCCGCACCAGCGCGGGACGGCACAGGCCGACCCGTGCCAGCACGGGTCGGATCTGGCCAACCCGCGCAAGTACGGATCGGACTGATCCGACCCGCACAAGTGTGGGTCATACCCTGCTGACCCACGCCCCCCGCGAGTCAGCAGAGTCGGTCACGCTGTTTCGACCCACGGATGCGTTTTTGATGATTTTAAAGTGGTTTTTGCAGGATTTATCTGTTCCAGGGGTTCCCAACTGACTTGATATCATCCACAAACATGGTTAGGCTATTGTTAACAAAAGATAAGGCCAAATCACTCATTCTCATCCAAATAACTGCACTTGAGGCCTATAGATATCAGCCTAAGGCCTCCATTTTGCAGATTAGGAATTTTATCAAGAGGACGAGGTGCTGCTGGATTGAAGAGTCAAGGAGCACGAAACTTCAGCAAAGGCCAACAAGATCCCGGCGAACTTCAGCACAAAGGATAAGTCATTCGAAGGATCCGAAGCCCCGTACGTCCGTTCCTTGAGATTAGGCTTAGTCTAAATCTCGAGAAGAGCTACTAATTTCGCTTGGTCGATTTCAGAGCTTCAAGCAAATACTTCCTTGGTGAGGTAGGAGCTCCGTCAATTTTTCGACAACCGGATCTGATCCGCGGTCATCCACGGATAAACCTCGGCACCGGCGAAGAACCCACACAAGCAAGAGATGATAAACGAATCTTGTGTTTATTTTCAAGAGAGTTGTAATTTTCTTTACTTTTGTTATTTGAATTCATTTGTAAACGATTGAAGTTTTAATGAAATCAATGATGAAGGCGACTTTCGACGAAAACAAACGATCCGACCCACGCAAGCGCGAGTCAGACCCTATTGACCCGCGCCCCCCGCGAGTCAGCAGAGTCCGTCATGCTGTTTTGACCCCTGGACGTATTTTCGACGGTTTTAAAGTGTTTTTCGTAGGATTTATCTGTTCCAAGGATTCCTAACTGACTTGATATCATTCACAAACGTGGTTAGGCTATTGTTAACTGAAGATAAGGCCAAATCACTCATTCTCATCCAAATAACCACACCCGAGCCCTATAAATATCAGCCCAAGGCCTCCATTTTGCATATCTAGAATTTTATCAAGAGGATGAGGTGTTGCTGGATTGAGGAATCAAAGAGTACGAAATTTTAGCGAAGGTCAGCGAGATCTCGGCGAACTTCGCCATAAAGAGGAAGGCTTTCGAAAGATCTACGCCCCTATTTCCCCCCATCTGTTCCTTGAGATTAGGCTTTGTCTTAATCTCGAGAAGAGCTACTGATTTCGCTTGGTCAATTTCAGTGCTTTAAGCGAATACTTCCTTGGTGAAGTAGAAGCTCTATCAATTTTCTGACAACCAAATCTAATCCACGGTCGTCCACGGATATCGACATCCCCGGCACAGGCGAAGACACCCTGTAGGCGTCTAAAATTACCTATGAGAGCCCACACAAAACTCGAAGCAAAGAGTGGATGAGTCAAGAAGGTTTACCCAATCGGTTCACGCGCGTCGGTCAACACGCGCGCGTCAATCAGCTCATGCGCGCCTGTCAACACGCGCGCGTTAATCAGCTTGCACGCGTCGGTCAACACATGCGCATCAATCAGCTCACGCGCGTCGGTCAACACACGCGCATTAATCAGTTCGTGCGCGTCGGTCAACACGTGCGCATCAATCAGCTCACGCGCGTCGGTCAACACACGTGCGTCAATCAGTTCATGAGCGTCGATCAACACGCGTGCATCAATCAACGCGTGCATGTCAAACAACGCGTGTAGCGCCAAGTAGTCGACGCGTTCGACGGTTAGTCCCGCAACAAAATGTACAAGTCAACGAGTCGACCAAAGTAGCAAAAAGTATAAGTCCCGGAAAGAAAAGCGCAATAAGAGAAGAACTCAGCGGAGGAGACAGACCCGTGCCAGCGCAGGACGGCACAGGCCGACCAGTGCCAGCGCGGGTCGGATCTGTCCGATCCGCTCAAGCGCGGGTCAGACTGATCTGACCCGCGCAAGCGCGGGTCAAATGTATCCAACTCGCGCAAGCGCGATTCGGATCTGTCCGACCAGTGCAAGCGTGGGTCAGACCCTGCTGACCCATGCCCCCCACGAGTCAGTAGAGTCTGTCGCGCTGTTTCGACCCACGGACACATTTTTGACGGTTTTAAAGCGGTTTTCATAGGATTTATCTATTTTAGGGGTTCCCAAATGACTTGATATCATCTACAAACATGGTTATGGTGTTGTTAAGTGAAGATAAGGCCAAATCACTCATTCTCATCCAAATAACCGCACCCGAGGCCTATAAATATCTGCCTAAGGCCTCCATTTTGCAGATCAGGAATTTTATCAAGAGGACGAAGTGCTGCTGGATTGAATAGTCAAGGAGCACGAAACTTCAACAAAGGCCAACAAGATCCCGACGAACTTCAGCACAAAGGAGAAGTCATACGAAGGATCCGAAGCCCCGTACATCCGTTCCTTGAGATTAGGCTTAGTCTTAATCTCGAGAAGAGCTACTGATTTTGCTTGGTCAATTTCAGAGCTTCAAGCAAATACTTTCTTGGTGAGGTAAGAGCTCCGTCAATTTTCTGACAACCGGATCCGATCCGCGGTCGTCCACGGATAAACCCCGACACCGGCGAAGAACCCACGCAAGCAAGAGACGATAAATGAATCTTGTGTTTATTTTCAAGAGAGTTATAATTTTCTTTACTTTTGTTATTTTGAATTCATTTGTAAACGATTGAAGTTTTAATGAAATCAATGATGAAGGCGACTTTCGATGAAAACACCAGGTTCCTCGACCGGTGGCTTGTTTCCCAGTTCAAAGTCTTGGTAGAGCAAAGAATTAGTGAAGTAGTTTTCAACCCCCTTGAAGGATTATTTATCAGCAACCAACGTCTTTACTTGATCACGGTCATCCATATACTTCAAACACTGATGCAATGCGGATGGGACTATCCGGTTGCTATGGATCTATGGCCGACCCAATAGCATGTTGTAGGAAGGCTCTGCATCAATGACGTAGCAGGTCACTTTCATCTTCATGCCGCCCAGCCGACACTTGAGGCGGATCTTCCCCAATGGCTGAGTTTTGGTGGTGTTAAAATCAAAGATGGTGGTAGTCATTACAGACAATCGCTTTTGAGGTACCCCCAAGTGTTTGATGAGCTTCAAAGGGACAATGCTCAGTGCATACCCTAGATCTACTTAGATCATGTCCACTTGAGAGGAGCCGACGTATCCGATGAAGTACAGGGGTCGATCATGGGATGTACTCTTGATGAGCATATCCTCCAGAGTGAAGACAATGCAGGGAATCTGCTGTCTGGATGTCTAGTAACATTGTGGACACCCTTTTTCTGTGTTCTCTTCTGAAGTAGGTGAGAAATGCGTAGCAAGAGCCTCTGAGTTGGCTAGTGCCTCTTGTAGAGCTTCCCGAGTAGACTTGGATAGCCGCAGGAGCTCATACAAGGTGATCTTGGATGGAATGTTCTTCAGCTGTACGAGTAGGTCGAACCGAAAGGGTTGACCGCTTGAACTCGGCTTGTCGGGATTTGGTTGGACTGGTGATGGTCTCGTCGGTGGTCTTGCTGGGCTTTTCACTGTCGAAGGGTAGTTCTTAGCAAAGTCCTTCCCCGCTCGAGTAATCAATGCGTCTACCTCATTGTCGGAATCGGTGAGGGTCGCTATCTACACTTTGTCATATTCTGGAATTGCTGAAACAATGTTACAAAGCTTAGGCTTGCCTTTGAACTTGTTGGAACTACTCATCGTCTAGGAGATCAGGATGAACCCACATCACCTATCCTGAAGGCAAGGTCTGTGACACCAAATCTTTCTCTCATTGATTGTGAGAATCGGCATTGACAATCTTCAGTTCCACCTTAGGGATGGGTACAAGCCCTGGTGGTGTATGGACTTAGGGGAAATCTATCCTAAATTTATGAGTGACCATATTTATAGTCACTTTCTTCTGTACCTTTACCTTCTTTAGGACTCCCGCATCATAAAGAGCTTGCAGCTTATCCTTAAGGATATACAACTTGGAGGTATGATGACCTAAAAAACTGTGGTACGCACAGTAGTTCGAATCATCTGTTTTGTTCACGTTTTCAGGCTTCGTGATCTCTGGCAGCTTGATCCTATTGATCTTGAGGAGAATATCGAAGGTAGCCACAACTTTGTCTTCCTTGAAGTTGTATTACCTCGGAGGGCGCTGCTCGAAAGACTTAGGCTTCTGTCTCTGAGCTAACTTGGGGGTCGGAATAGATTCGATAGCCATGATATCTTTCCCCCTCGACCGAGAAGGGTTTCTCAGGGCACTTGGTTCTGAAGCCCCTCTTTTAGATTGAGGCTCTTTGGCTTCCAATCTTTTGATCATGTTTTCCACCTGCTCGCCTTGGCGAACAAGTTCCTTCCAGGTTTAGGTTTCCACATCGTCAACCTTGGATAAAATGTTGATCAAGAGATTATTGCGACACATCTCGATCAGGGTGCCTTTAGAGACCTGGTCACAATAATGAAGCAATCAATTCTTGAATCTCTTTACGAAGTCGTTGACCGACTACGTTATTTTCTGCTTCTCAGCAAGTAGAGTGGTCATCGACACTTTTGTGCTGTTGTCAAAGAACCGGGACTAGAAAAGCTTTTCCACATTAAACCATATTTTGATAGAGGCTGGTTCCAGCTTGCGAAACCATTCAAAGGCTACCCCCCTCAAGGTGCCGATGAACAGTCGAGTGAGGATAGGATCATTCCCCGTGAGAAATCCTATTCACTGCTAGAAAACAACATTTCACCTACGGACTAATAGCGACGGATATTTCCGTCGCTATAACTATAGTATTAGTGACGGAAATATCCGTCGCTATTATTCCGTAGGTGAAACTATTTTACCGACGGATAACCACAATTTAGCGACGGATATTTGTCGTCGCTAAATTCTTTAGCAACGGAATATTCAGCGACGGACAAATCCGTCGCTAATAACTTCTTTAGCGACGGATATTGCCGTCGCTAAAGTTTTCGATAGGGAAATTTTTTGGGCGCGGGCGCCCAAAAAATTTGGGCTGCCCGCGCCCGATAAAACTCTCTTCCCCCCCCAGACCCGATTTTCCCCCTTCTCTCCCGAATCCTCCCTCCCCCCCTCTCTTTTCCGGCGATCTCCACCGCCGCCGCCCCCCTTTC
>NC_033796.1:60978286-60987033 GCF_001876935.1 Asparagus officinalis
GGGTGAGGGTTAGGGTTGGGGTTAGGCGAGGGTGAGGGTTAGGGTTGGGGTTAGGCGAGGGTTAGGGTTAGGGTTAGGGTTCGATTAGGGTTAGGGTTTGGGTTTGGGTTAGGATTAGGGTTAGAGGAGGGTTAGGTGAGGGTGGAGGTGATGGTGAGGGTGAGGGTTAGGGTTAGGGTTATTTGATCGAGGGTGGGGTGAGTGTTAGAGTTATGTGATCGAGGGTGAGGTGAGGGTGAGGGGTGATGGGTGAGGGTGAGTTTGAGGGTTAAGGTTAGGGTTAGGGTTAGGGGAGGGTGAAGGTGAGGGTGAGGGTGAGGGTTAGGTGATGGTGAGGTTGAGGGTTAGGGTTAGGGTTAGGGTTAGGGTTAGGTGAGGGTGAGGGTGGGGGTGGGGGTGAGGGTGAGGATAAGGGGTTAGCGTAACTATTATACGAGGGGTGTAAGGAGTTCACAAGGCTTTCTTTTATGCTGAGGCTTATTCATATTCAAAGGATAATATCTTATCCGTATCTCCCGCCTATTTTTGTGCATGAGGAGATCTTGGACTTTGATTGATAAATTAAAGGCCAAGATCTCATTAGGAGATATTAGGAACCCTCTCATTAGTAGAGGATCCGGATCCGATTAAGTACAACGGGTAGGTGCTGCCGAAATTTTGACGAAATAAAAGTACACTTGAACACACGTAAATACATATACACGTTACGTTTACATACCTAATAGGATAGAAGCCTTCCTCTGACAGCCGATCACACACACTTGTCCTATAACTTAAAATGATATATGTAGGGATATGCTCACTTCCATTAATTTTTAAATTCTAGATGCGGACAATTCCTGACAAATCGTTCATGGGCATACCACGTGATCGAAGGCATCTAGACACTCGATACAAGGATGGGATAGAAGCTTTCTTAGCCTACTCTGACACCAACCCTCTACGGTCACTCAGCGGGTTGATTTTTTGTCCTTGTAAGAATTGTAGGAATGATAAAATGCTCACTAGGAGTGACGTAAGTTTCCATCTGTCAATCAATGGATTTGATAGCTCTTATGTATTTTGGAGTCATCACGGTGAAGGCGTCCCGGTGATGCAATTAGAGGAAGAGTTTACTGATGTCGACAATCCGACAATTGACACAACTGATATGTTGGAAGATATTCTTACCGTGCCGTCTTCGAGTGATGTTAACACTACTGATATGTTTCAAGATGTAGCCCGATTGATGAGACTTGTTGAAGAAAACGAGTCACCGTTATACGAGGGTTGCACCGAGTTCACAAGGCTTTCTTTTATGCTGAGGCTTCTTCATATCCAAACACTCAGTGGGATGGCTGTTACACATTTCGAGATGTTATTAGACTTGCTCAGGAAAGTCATTCCAGGCGGCGAGAAGAGCATCCCCACAACTTATTATGAAGCTCACAAGATTGTTGATACCCTGGGTCTTGATTACAAAAAGATAGACGCCTGTCCTAATGACTGCATCTTGTACAATAAGGGTAATGAAGGTCTAGAGGAATGTCCGACGTGTCATGTATCACGCTGGAAAAAACATACGGGCACATCTGAAGGCATATCATCCAATAAACAGAGCAGAATCCCTGTGAAGGTTCTCCGATATTTTCCAATTATTCCTAGGCTGCAGAGGTTTTATATGTCTGCCGAGCTGGCTGAGAATATGCGATGGCATTCGACCGATCGTAAAGAGGACGGGAAATTGAGACATCCTGCTGATGGTGAGGCATGGAAGCACATCGATCGTATATACCCTGACTTTGGTAAGGAGTCTCGGAATATTAGGCTGGGGCTTGCTAGCGACGGATTTAATCCGTTTGGAGTAATGAGCTCTGCTTGGTCTACCTGGCCAGTGTTGCTGACACCGTACAACCTGCCGCCGTCGATGTGCATGAAGCAGCCATACATGATACTGTCACTCTTGATCCCTGGAAGATATTCTCCTGGAAATGACATTGATGTTTTCCTCCAACCATTAATTGATGACTTGAAGATTCTCTGAGATGAAGGCGTCAGCACTTACGATGCTTATGGTAAGGAGGCTTTCCGTATGCGTGCAATGGTCATGTAGACAATTAATGACTTTCCAGCATATGCTAACTTGTCTGGATGGTCGACGAAGGGTCAGATTGCTTGTCCGGTTTGCATGTCAGATTATGAGGGAAAGTTCCTGAAATACAGCCGCAAGTTCTGTTATTGGCAACACAGAAGATGGTTACCTACAGGGCACAAGTACAGAAAGTTAGTAGGAAAGTTCGACGGCAATCCAGAAAACAGACCGGCACCACCAAGGCTGACCGGGGAAGAAATATTTGAGCTTCTACATCCTCTACCTAAAAAAATATTTGGAAAGAAAAGATTCAACAAAGAAAATCCATTTGGGGTTAGGAGAAAAATATTGAAGCAAAATTGGAAGGGAAGGGGAAAGGGTAAGCAAACAAGGATGGGAAATAAACCTCGCACTGTCCAATCGCATGTGCGTGTCTCTAAGGGTACTGAACTTCCGCATGGATGGTCAAAATTCAGCATATTTTATCAATTGCCATATTGGAGAAGTTTAAAAATACGTCACAACTTGGATGTCATGCACATCGAGAAGAACATATGCGAGAATCTCTTGAACACTTTGTTGCAGGACGGGAAAAAAATCAAAAGATGACTTAAGGGCACGTCGAGACCTAGCAGAATTGAACATCCGTCCCGAACTGCAAGCTATAGATAAGGGTGACGGAAAGTTTGTACTCCCAGCCTCCCGTGTCACACTGTCGAAGGATGAGATCCATAATATGTGTTTATTTCTAAAGTCCGTGAAGACACCGGATGGTTATGCTTCAAACATTTCAGCAAATGTGCATATTGAGGACAGGAAAATTTTGGGACTCAAGACACATGACCATCATATTCTATTGCATCAACTTCTCCCGGTTGCGTTGCGACATGCTGAGAAGGAACTCGCGATGGTGGTAATAGAATATTGCGGTTTCTTCAAGCAGTTGTGCTCCAAGGTGATTGATGTCAGGGAGTTTGAAGAATTAGAGGGACGTGTAGCCAATACACTGTGTAAAATGGAAATTCTATTTCCACCCTCGTTCTTTACGGTCATGGTGCATCTCACAATACATTTAGCATATGAAGCCCGCATCGCAGGACCAGTTCAATATCGCTGGATGTACCCTGTGGAGAGGTATTTATTATTATAATGCTCAATTAATATTTGTTAAATTACGTATATCAGTTTTATTTTGTCACAAATCATGAAACTATATGCTTGTAGGTATTTGGGTTTCATGAAACATTTGATGCATAATCGTGCACGTCCTGAAGGATCGATAGCAGAGAACTATATAAGTAATGAGAGTTTGAATTTCATCTCTCGTTACTTGCGGGGTGTGGAGACAAGGCTCAACCGTCCCCAACGAATAATTGACGGAACATTCTATAATGATCGTGGGGAGGACACTAGATTCCCCAGAATGGAGCTAGATCAAGCCCACACATATATCTTGAGCAATGATACTACATTTAACATATACGCGACGTAAGTATTTAACTGTTTGAATCAGATCATATCACATCACAATAACTATCTCTATTTAACTGTTGTAAATGATTTTATTCTAGGCTTCACATCCGATATGTCCAGACTATTCTTAAATGCAGAACAAAAAACAAAAGAGTTATGGACACACACTCTAGACAATTCCCTGCATGGCTGAAGGGTGAAGTAAGATTTATTTACATTTCTGATTCGTATATCAAATATGTGCCTGCCAACAGATATTTAAACTATTTGTTTCTTTTCTTAAAGGTTGACCGACGTATTACGAATGGGGTTAACCTGCCTGAGAAAATATGTTTATATGCCAGAGGTCCTTCTAACGTGGTTAAGCGTTATGGAGGCTACTGTATCAACGGCTTTAGGTTTAACACCATCGGTTTCGAAGAGAGACGACAAACGCAAAATAGCGGTGTGTTCTGCTCCTTCTCGCAACTGTCATACGCTAGTTCAAAAGATCTAAATCCGATACAAGGTGAAATCTATTGCTACGGTCAGGTAGAAGACATTGTGGAGATTTTCTATGGGATTAATAATGAAGTCAGACATGTGATGTTTAAGGTTCGTTGGAGTGAGCTGAAAAAGGCGAAGGATGACTACGGTTACACACTCGTTAATCTTAACAAGGAAATATATCAGACTGAAAAGTACATGTTAGCTGCTCACGCAAAACAGTGCTTTTATGTCAAAGATATAATGAAAAATGACGAATGGGTTGTCCTTAAGAATCCGCCTAGATCCTACATTCATGAAGCCGTGTCTGACGAAGATCATGAAGATGTTATCTTGGCCGACGAAACAGTTGCTGAGTTTTCATTGACACAAAATAATCTGGTGGATGAAATTGCACTGGCGCGCCCTGATGTACCTGCGATTATATGTGAGCCAAGGCGTAAAATCAAAAAACGAGTCCACGGTAGAGTCGATAAAACTATAAGGACAGTCCTTTTGTCTGCACGCACACGGTCGCAGGCTAACCGCACACGGTCGCAGAGTAGAGCCTCAACATCATCATAATAATATAATGCTTGGTTATGATTTAAAAAGAACATTCATGTATCTGTTTGACTGGTTAACATGTAAACGCGTATGGATGCATTACGTCGCTTGCGTGCTATTCGTCGATCTCGTCGCCTCGTTGGTTCGTCGGTTTGTGCCGAGCTATGCTAAGGGACCTATAAACAATTTTATATGCCTACACTTATGCACTAAGAAAAGAACCACCAATGTCCCCAAGAAAGTCTTCTTAGCTGCCAACCTCAGTGAAATTTTTTCAAAACTCATGCCATTAAAATACAAGGACCCTGGTTGTCCCACAATTCCATGCGTCATAGGTAACACTCACATTGATAATGCACTTCTAGACTTGGGAGCCAGCGTCAACCTCCTTCCTTATTCAGTCTATCAACAGTTAGGTGTAGGAGAACTTAAACCGACAAGATGCACTCTACAGTTAGTTGATAGATCTGTAAAAATTCCTAAATGAGAGGTAGAGGATGTTCTGATCAAAGTTGGATAGTTCATTTTCCCTGTTAATTTTATTATCTTGGAAACACAGCCCGATTCCAATCTCAAAAGTCAAATCTCCGTCATTCTAGGAAGACTGTTCTTAGCCACCTCAAATGCTTTGATCAATTGTAGAACTGGTCAAATGAAACTATCTTTTGGGAACATAACTGTTGACCTTAATATTTTCAACTTAGGAAGGCAACCTAGTGATCCATCTGATCAACCAATGGAAGTGAATTTCATTCAGGAAATATCAAGTGAGCAACAAGAAGGAGAGTGTGAGTCAGATTCAAGTGCATCTGACTAAATGATTGAGGAGTTTTCTGATGACGAACTAGAGTTAGATCCGCTGGTCAATCATATTTCTACTGCTGGCTGGTAACGAGAACCTTTAGAGATAGAACCCCGAGTCTAGCTTCACCCATCTGTGAAGGAACCACCTAAGTTAGAGCTCAAATCTCTACCTGAAAATCTAGAGTATGCCTACTTAGGGGAAAACGAGGCTTTACCAGTTATCATTTCTTCTGACTTAACTACCAGTCAAAAGGAAGCTCTCTTAGATGTTTTAAGAGAGAATAGGGAAGCCATTGGATGGACCATGGCTGATATCAAAGGGATTAGTCCAACCATTATTCAACACCGTATCCATTTGATAGATGATGCCAAACCTACTAGAGATCCTCAATGTAGGTTAAACCCAGTGATGAAAGAAGCTGTTAGGAAAGACATTCTGAAATATCTCGATCATGGGATCATTTATTCCATTTCTAATAGTTCATGGGTGAGTCCGGTCTAAGTTGTTCCAAAAAAATCTGGGATCACCGTGATCCAAAATGAGGCTAATGAGCTGATTCCCACTCGAATCCAAACTGGATGGCGAGTCTGTATTAACTACAGAAAACTTAACTTAGCCACTCGGAAAGATCACTTCCCTCTTCCTTTCATTGACCAAATGTTAGAGCGTTTAGCAGGACACGAGTTCTATTGTTTTCTGGATGGATATTCAGGTTACAATCAAATCCCTATCGCTCCAGAAGATCAGGAGAAAACGACCTTCACTTGCCCGTATGGAACATTCACATACCGACGCATGCCTTTTGGGCTGTGTAATGCACCTGCCACTTTTCAACGCTGCATGATCAGTATTTTTTCTAACATGGTAGAGAGATTCCTCAAAATTTTCATGGACGACTTTTCCATTTTTGGTGACACATTTTCCTAATGTTTGCATCATCTTAAACTGGTCCTAGAACGGTGTAGGGAGAAAAATCTGACTCTCAATTGGGAGAAATGTTATTTCATGGTCAAACAAGGCATTATCTTAGGACATGTAGTTTCCAATAGGGGAATCGAAGTGGACAAAGCTAAGGTAGATCTCATTTCCAATCTCCCTCCTCCAAAAACAGTCTAAGATGTCAGATCGTTTCTTGGTTATGCTGGTTTTTACCGACGTTTCATCAAGGATTTCAGCAAAATTGCTAGACCCTTGACCAATTTCTTAGCTAAGGATACATCATTTGTCTTCTCTCCCGACTGCCTCAAAGCTTTTGAATATCTAAAAAAGGAGCTAACCACAGCTCCTATCATTCATGCACCGGACTGGACCTTACCCTTTGAACTGATGTGTGATGCATCTGATTCTGCGATTGGTGCTGTTTTAGGACAACAGTTTGATGGAAAACCGCATGTGATCTACAACGCCAGTAGGACTCTGAATGATGCCCAGCAAAATCACTCTATCATAGAAAAAGAGTTTTTAGCTGTAGTCTTTGCCTTAGAAAAATTCAGGTCCTACCTTATTTGTTCCTTAACCAAAGTTTTCACAGATCATGCCGCACTAAAGTATCTTTTGACCAAAAAGGATGCTAAAGCATGGCTCATTAGATGGATTCTCCTACTTTAAGAGTTTGACATTCAAATTCTTGACAGAAGAGGAACAAAGAACCCCGTAGCAGATCACCTCTCTCGACTCCTAAATGCACCAACATCAACCGTCTCGATCAATGAACATTTTCCAGATGAACAACTCTTAGAAATCCAATCTGTTCCATGGTTCGCCGACATTGTGAACTACATAGTCATGAACCAGATCCCTTCTCATTGGTCCAAATAGGATAGATCCCGTTTTCTCTCCCAAGTAAAATACTTTTACTAGGATGATCCATATCTGTTCAAATACTATCCTGATCAGATCTTTAGGAGGTGTGTTCCTATTTAAGAAACTAGGAGTGTTCTATCCTTTTCTCATGAGCAAGCATGTGGGGGCCACTTTGGCCCAAGAAAAATAGCTAAAAAAATTCTCCAATCTAGGCTATACTGGCCCACTCTTTTCAAGGATTCATACGAGTTTTGCAAAACTTGTAAACGCTATCAGCTTTTAGGGAAGGTCACTAGGAGAAATATGATGCCTTTACAACCCATCTTATCTGTTGAACTTTTTCATCTGTGGGGTATCGATTTTATGGGACCATTTCCAAATTCCTTTGGAAATGTTTACATTCTAGTAGCCGTTGAATACATGTCAAAATGGGTTAAGGCGGTAGCTTGCAAAACTAATGACAACAAGGTCGTTGTCAAGTTTTTGAAAAAAGAATATTTTTGCACGGCTTGGAGTACCCCGAGCGATCATCAGTGATAACGGTACACATTTCTGTAACCGTTCTTTTGAGGCTTTGATGAGGAAATATTCAATCACACACAAATTGTCAACTCCTTATTACCTCCAAACCAGTGGACAAGTAGAGGTCACAAACAGACAGATCAAACAAATCTTAGAAAAAATAGTTAATCATAACAGAAAAGATTGGTCTGTAAAATTATGTGATCCTCTGTGGGCGTATAGAACAGTTTTCAAGGTAAATTTGGGGATGTCACCATACAGACTAGTGTTTGGAAAAGCTTGCCACCTACCAATCGAGCAATGTGGGCAATAAAACAGTTAAATTTTGACTCAGACTCGGCAGGTAAGAAAAGATTGCTCCAAATAAATGAGTTGGAAGAAATTTAAAATGATGCATACATAAACTCAAAAATTTACAAAGAGAAAACCAAGATTTTTCATGACAAATCAATTTTACGAAAAAATTTCTCTCCAGGACAGAAAGTTTTATTGTACAATTCAAAATTACATCTTTTTCCAGGAAAATTGAGATCAAGATGGACAGGTCCATTTTTTGTCAAACAAGTTTTTTCGCATGGGGCTGTCGAGATAGAAAATCCTAAAAATGGTAACATTTTTAAAATAAATGGTCAACGTCTGAAACCATTTTTAGAGTTTTCTATGCTCGGAGAGGAAGAGGTGTTGGTTCTTCATGAACCTCATTATCAGCGAATTTGCATTGAGGACAATGCAAAATTTAGGTGTGGGGGTGGGAAGTACATATTTTTCTCTTTATTTTATCCTTTTGTTGCATTTTAACATAATTTTTGTTTCAAAAAAATTATAAAAATACTGTCACTTGCCAAATTAATAAAGTTAAGTAATAATTGATCTAATTGATAGATTTTGAATTTTCTAATTCCTAGTTAGTGATATACTCAAGTTCACCTTTTATGATAACTTCAAATAAAATTCTTAAGAAATGATTTTTCAAATTAGTATACTTTACTTAAGTCTTACCTTAGACTTTTAATTAAAAATAATGAAATTTTTGCATGCTTA
>NC_033796.1:60988033-60989249 GCF_001876935.1 Asparagus officinalis
AATTGTTATATATACGTGAAATATGTGTTATATGTGCTTGTGTTGGGTAAATTTATTGTACAGGTTATTATTGTGAAATTCTTATTTTCAAAAAAAAATTTAAAAAAATTCAGATTTTTTTAGCGACGGATATTCCGTCGCTAAAAGCTCTTTTAGCGACGGAAAACTGACACGCCAGATGTGCACTAAATAACTTTTAGCAACGGATTTTCCGTCGCCAATACTTATTGGTGACGGAAAACTATATAGCGACGGATAAGCCGTCGCTATATATCCGTCGCCAAAAGTTCATTTTGGCGACGGAAAATCCGTCGCCAAAAAATAATAATTTGGCGACGGATTTTCCGTCGCTATATATCCGTCGCTATAAATTAGCGACGGATTTGCCGTCGCTAAAGGTAGATTTACCTACCCTGACAATAGTGACGGATTTTTAGCGACGGAATTTCTTTTTTTCCGTCGCTAAAACTTTTAGCGACGGATTTTGGACTTTTGGCGACGGATTTTTCCGTAGCCAATAGTCCCCTTTGCAGTAGTGATTTGAGACAGGAAGTAGTAGATATGTTATGAGGGAGATCCCTTGCCATCAAACTAGACTAAGCTCATTGGTTTGAACTTTGTCGGGTAGGGGACTGTATCCCATTCGACTGGATACGGTCTGACCACCCTCAGCTCATTCATGCTCTTTTAAAGATTCAGGGTGTTGAGTTGACTTTGGAACTCATCGAGCCTCTTATATCGAGGAGTGTTGCCAGCATGTGATGCTTTTCCTGAAGACTTGGATGAATAATCCGAATGTGATCGATTATCTTCCTCTTCAGTTGTGTTAGGAGGAGTAGGCTCCCACACTCTGTTCTTCGAGGATCTTCGTCGGTTTTGTGAATTCCTTTTCTTCTTCTTGTTCAGAAGTTGTTCCATCATTTCCTTCAAGGAGTTGATGGTCTCTTGTTGCTCTTCGAATCTCCTAGCAACCTAATCGGAGACTTCCACCATGTGCACCTTTGTGTGCTTGCCCTGCACTGAGCTCGAGGTTTAAGTCGTTGCCATCGCTCAGCAAACCTCATCATCTTTATTGTAGATGGGCAATAAATAGGCATAATTGAATGGCATGGCCGCCCCCATTTGAGTATGGGTATGTAGGTAGACACCCTCACTTTCAACAGGAAGGTATTTGAATCTCGGGAAAAAGTCCGGATCTGACGAATCCGAATACTTA
>NC_033796.1:60989259-61008467 GCF_001876935.1 Asparagus officinalis
GGTAGCTAGAAGTTTCCAATCATTAGTAGTCTCTCTCCTATGACGATTGCGTCTCCGGTGAGGAAGTTTTGACTCTAGAGGCTACTGAGAAAGCCTTTCGAACACCGATGGTTTCGATGTCTCTGTACACTAGCAATCAGCAAGCACTGCTTTGATGAGCCTTTCACAGTAGCACTAAGGATTCACCTCGTGAATCGCATGCTTGTGAGTCAGATGCTCTCTGAGATCCCTCGTAGGTTGATGGTGACAACCCTTGGTGTCAGAAGAACCAAACACGTAGTCATGCGAAGAAGGTTCAGAAGAAGACTTGTGAGAACACTTGGAAAATTCTCCAAGTGTCGAGTTCAGGTGAACCTGCCTTGATAGGCGAGGTCTTGTATTTTGGTGAGATTCAACCTTCTGGCGAGCTCCAGCTGCCTGTTCATTCAGGCGAGGTCCGCCTGTTTGACTGGTCTTTACTTTGCCTTTTGGCCAAGGCTTAAGGCGAGGCTTAGGTGTCAGGCGGGCCTGATAGGGTTCGTCTGTTTTCTTCAGCTCGCCTGATTTGATGTTGTCGCCTGAATTGGGGACATAGCCTAAAAAGTGAAGCCCGCTTGATTTGGAGGGCTCGTTTTGTTTTCGTCGAAAGTAGTTTTCATTATCGAGTTCATTATAACTTTGATCGTTTACAATGAATTCAAATAACAAAAATAAAGATTACAACTTTCTAAAAAATAAACACAATAACTGTTTATCAGTTCTTGCTTACGTGGGGTCTTCTCCTGTGCCGGGGATGTTAATATCCGTGGACTACCGCGGATCAAATCCGGTTATCAGAAAATTAACGGAGCTCTTACTTCACCAAGGAAGTATTCGCTTGAAGCACTGAAATCGACCAAGTGAGATCAGTAACTCTTCTCAAGATTAAGACTAAGCCTAATCTCAAGGAACGGACGGGGGGAAATACGGGTTCAGATCCTTGTGACTATGCACTCAAAAAACCAACAACACCTCCCCCTCTTAATTACCCCCCCCCCCCGAGAAATGAGCCCCCAGGCTTGTATTTATAGGCTTCGGTTAGGGAGTTTTCGGATAAGAATGATGGATTCAGCCCTATCTACAGTTAATAACCATGTAACCATATTTAAAGATGATATCTAGGTAGTTGGGAACCTCTGGAATAGAAGAAATCATGTAAATAGCAAAAAACGCGTTTTGGATGTTCTGGACAACTTTGGGCGTGGGACAAACCATGGTGACCCGCACGTGCGTAGGTCACTAAGAGGTGACCCACGTGACCGCGGGTCACCAAGAGGTGACCGGCACGGCCGCGGGTCACCTAGAGGTGACTCGCATGCCACGCGAGTTTCGAACTTCTTTTGAGTTCATTCGATGTTTCTCGATTTTCCCGGACTTGTACTTTCTATCGATTTGCGTATTTGGTTGTCTTGTTGACTTGTACGCTTTGCTGGTTGATGAGCGCGAGCTGACTGATGAGCATGTTTGGTGACTTGGAGCTGACCGACGTGCGTGAGCTAACTGATGAGCGTGTTCGGTCACTTAGAGATGGCTGACGCGCACGAGCTGACTGATGAGCGCGTTCGGTTACTTGGAGCTGACCGACATGCGTTAGCTGACTGATGAGCGTGTTCAGTCACTTGGAGCTGACCAACAAGCATGGGCCACTCAGATAATCCTTCTTTACTTGGATGATGACGTTCATCGTATTCTCTTCATCTCGAGCTGCGTGCGGACACCTATAGGCATTTTAGACGCCTACACGTCTGAGTTGCTAAGTTCGCCTGAATAAGGAACTTTGCTCATAGAGCGAGGCTCGCTTGAAATGTCAAGCTCGATTGAAACGTCAAGTTTGCCAGTTTTAGGAACTTTGCCAACAGAGCGAAGCCTGCCTGAATATGTGGGCTCGCCTGATAAGCTCAGTTTGCCAGAACTGAGAACTTTACGTTCTCACTTGGCTCTTCTCAGGCCTGAATAGTAATTCAGACCATCACAGGAGATGAGAGCTTGTGCCTCTTGGTGAGCGAGAGCTTGTCATTGTTATTGTCTGCCTCTTCTGGAGAAAGGGAGATCCATGTTGACAGTGAAGGAGTGGTCGCCAACACGAACCATGGCCTCCTGCTGTATAGGGGCCTACGTGGATCATTTTACGACCCAACGAGCAATCCTTTGGCCTGCATTCTTGGTCTTTAGCTTGGCCTTGATAGTTTTGGGGGAGATTGAACCCCCTATCATAGCTCGGGTAGAGCACTCAGGCATGGTTGCCTCGGTTGCTTGGGGCTGGGCCACACGCACGACTCTGTGGCATTTGCGAGATGCATTGCCACCAGAAGAGGAAGAAGATAAGTACTCCTCATACTTAGTTTGGTTGAACTCAATCACAAGGGACTCGACTGTCGTCCCCTCAACAATTTCGTTGAATTGTGCCGCCACCATTTCACTTGAAGAAATAGTCTCTCCCACTATGGTCGCCATCTTCTGTTCATCGTAAAAATATTGACTCCTGAAAAGGGATTTGTTTGTATTAATAAGAATGGATTATTACAAACTAAGGATCAACAATTACAACAGAAGTGAAAAGAATGCTCTTCTTGTTTAATGTGAGTTCTTCGGTAGCAATAGGACACCTCCCTCGAATACTTGCATCGAGTTTGCTTCCCTTGGACGATCCAATCGAAACTGTGGTTGAGCTTCAGTACGTAGTAGAAGCTCTACTGTGATTGAGTTCGATTACCCGAGCTTGATAAATGTCAAGGCCGAATGCTTAGAGAAGGCTAATATGCAAGAGTTTGCAAAGAGCCAAGAGTCTCAAATCTGAGAGTTCAGATTGAGTCTACTTCAACAATCCAAGCTTTTGCTTAAGAATGTCCAACCAAGCTCTCAAGATGCCCAGCCAATCAAGCCCACAAAACTAGCAGCCTTTCCCCCATATTGTCAAAGGTGGCTTATAAATAGGCAAAGAAAGGCATGGTCAATCCCTTGACTTGTGCGATATGACCGCTCACAGGTGAGGAGCATCATACCTCCCCCTATAGCTGTGGGATGTGACCACTTAGGGTGATGAGAGCCATGCTCCATCACTTAGAATGTGGGACGTGGGGCTTGCCCACTCCCACAAGCAAACAACTACTTGCACCACTCAGGCAAGGCCGGCAGGCTTGTAGGAGAGATCGAGTGCTATTTGAATGCTTAGGCAAGCTTGCAGGCAAGCTTGAGTTTGTAGGCGAGCTTGGTTCTTGCGACAAACTCCCTATAGGCGAGCTTGACTCGTGCGGATGAGTGAAGCATTCAGGCGAGCTTGACTCATGTGGGCGAGTCGAGAAATTAGGCGAGCTTAACTCGTGCGAGCGATTCAAGCCATGTTGGCGAACTTTGGCTCGTGCAGGCGAGCAAAGCGTGTTGGCGAGTCAAGCTTGCAGGTGAGCTCTGTTTGGCCTCTTGAATGCAAGAGGGTTGACTTGTGCTGGCAAGTCAAATAAACAGGCGAGCTTTGCTTGGCCTTCTGAATGTAGGTGAGTTTTGCTTTCTTTGAGAACGCAGGCGTACTCAAACAGGCGAGATTTGAGTTCTCTTGTGTAAAGGCAATTTTTATTGCCTATACTTCGATGGAGAGTCTTTTAAATACTGAGACCCTTTTTGGAGTAGTCTTGGAGCAGCTATATTCAAATAATAATACCCTGATGAGCCTGTCACATGAACAATGAAGACTCTTTTCTCGAACATTCCTCTTTCGAGATTTATTCACACCCACATCTTGATAATATAACTCATCGGCATGAGGGCTAGAGTACCTTATCGTCTGTTGGTATGATTTCCTCCTTTGGGGACGTGTAGTCTTGTTGACATTCTCAGGACAATTTGTCGTTGCCAAAGTCACCTCAGAAATAACACGTTTGGAACCACCCCCTTGCAAGTGTGGAATCTCGATGGGCTCCTGGGCTTCGACACGAACCCCTAGGCTAGAGGTGATAAGAATTCTCCCATGAGGGGAGGCCTCCTTGTCTTTATTGTGCACCTTGCATGAACAGGTACATCGAGGTGTCTCGATTGGTTTGGAGGCAGCGGGACATCTTTGAGTAGCAGTTGGCTTCACGGGAGGATGCGTATGACTCCTTAGCTGAGGAACTACTTGGGTTTTATTCACCGGACCCAAGCATTCTTTTACTAAAGCTTTGCCTCGATCTTCGTGTAAAGGACCAAAACGATCCGCCATCATGATTTTGAACTTTGATAGGTCAGGACTGACCCAAGATTTTACTAGTGGTGTAGCAGATATAATTGCAGTAGACAAACGAGAAATAGACGTCGGAGGCGAAGGAACAACCGCGGGGGCTTGGCTTTAGGTAAGACACTGTTTGGTGTCTCGGCAAAGGCTCCTTTGGATAAGACACTGTTTGGTGTCTCAGTTGAAGGAGGCAATTTTTGCTATCTCTGAACCTGATTTTCACACAAATTCAGACTTTGGAATCCAAACTTTGCGGGATTTTAATGGTTCTTTGGCCACGTTTTCCTTCTCCATTTCTTGTGCCTTTTGCATATGGACATGAGTGTGAGCGGCATTTGCGTGACGCTTTTGAAGCGTTCCTTAAGAGTTTAATGAGTCCTTTTGACATGGACCCATTCATCGGTCAATGGATTGGAGGAGATGTCAGTAACTTGTCATTGAGGCGACTGGATCACTCGACGCCTCTTTGACTCCAGATTCACGTGGAAGCGAACTCCATCGATCTACTCCAAAGCCTTAACGAGTTGGCGAGCACAGCGTTGGCTTGTCTCTCACGAGCCCTCTTCATCAGAGTCGGTGAACTTTCATTCAATAACTCCGTAACTGGAGAGGAATCGTTATGAGTAGAGGTTCCGGCATTGTCGATCATCAGAACAGCGTTACGAGGGGAAGCCTCGATAATGGTTAGGCAAGAGCCGTCCTCGTAGCCTTCATCGGAGTTGAAGACCAGAAAACCTTCTTTGAAGATGAAATCTTTCTGCATTTGCGAGGCGAGAAAGATCTTGAGGAGGAGGGTGAGAGGTACTCCTCGAACTTTGCTTGGTTGAACTCGTATTCGACCGTGGAGTCAACCGGGATCTTGATCGGTTGCGGTACTCCGGTCTCGGCAACAAGACCATTAGCTCCCACCGTGGTCGCCAGCGTGTTTGCATCAGAAATATTTTTCATTGTGGAAATTATACAACTCGTTTATCGAATTACAAATTCAAAAAAAGTGAGCTTTTTTATGAGACTTCTTTACACAAATGAAAACAAACAAATGAGATCTCCTAGAAACACCCGCAGAGATCGTTTATCGGTCGCTGATTGCATGGGATCTTTACCTTGGACAGGGATGCTTTGATTCGTGGACCACTAATTCAACAATCCAAGTTGAGCGTGAAGAAGGCTTAAAGTTGATGTTTCGACTTGGAAACAAGAACTGATGTGAGTATCTTAGTGAAGTAAGATAAACACTCTTATCAAGATCAAATCAAATCTTAGATCTCGAGAAAACACCAAAGATTTTGAGGATTCCTTAAAAATGGTGCAAGACTCTCTCCAAAGTTGATAATCACATTTTATTACAATTTTATACCCTTATTATCTATTTATATGAATAAATATGCCACTAATAATTATTTTTATCTTAAATTGCAGGTTAATGAAGAATAAGAGCTCAAAATCTCATCTCTCATCAAAACCCCTTGGAATAAGAGCTCAAAATCTCATCTCTCATCAAAACCCCTTGAAGAAATGAAGAAATGAAGCAAAGAAGCCCATTGGAAAATCAAATTGTTAATTTATCCAAAAGCCCAAAATCAAAACAATAAAGCATGAAGAAATGAAGAAAAGCCCAACGGGAATTCAAGAAGCCAAAGTGAAAAACAAAATCAAAAAGCCCAAGCCCAAAGAAAGATAGAAGCTCGGACAGCAACAGGAGAAGGCTGGGTATCGATGCCAGCATCGATACCCCTATCGATGCCAGCAGAAGCTCGGACAGCAACAGGAGAAGGCTGGGTATCGATGCCAGCATCGATACCCCTATCGATGCCAGCATCGATACGGACGTACAGTTTGTTACGAATCTAAGGCTAAAATTTGTTGTTTTTAGATAAGATTTCAATCTAATGGCTCTCATTCACTAATGTTTACTATAAATAGGGGTAGAGAGTGAGGGGTTAGAGGTGTGAAAAATTTTGTAACTCCATTTGGAGAGGAGAACTACTCTTAATTGAGAAGGCCTTCCAAAAATTATAACTTTTATTGCAATTAATAATAATAATTTTTTTTCACTTTAAATTTGTCTTTTCTCCTCTTTGTTGAATGATGAGGATGGAGATGAAGAGCAATTTGAAGGTTTGCATTTCTTTTATTTTTCTCTTTTATTTTTTTTAGTAATTTCTTTATTATTGCTTATTAGTTAGATTTATATTCATGCTTGTAATATAGATTTATTTTTTTGTATTTTTATTTCTTTTTGCACTTTAATTTGTAGAGTAGATTTATTTTCTTATATTTAATTTTTGTAATTTATTTTGTAGTTTAGATTTTAATTTTTTGTAGTTAGATTTATTTCCTGTTCACAGTTTAGATTTTTATTTTCTTTTTAATTTTGTAATTAGTTCTTTTTCTTCTTGTTTTTATTTTTTAAGCTGTGAAATTAATTCTTGTAGGAATCTTAGAATTGTATGATGCTAGTCTAATTTCCTTTATAGTATGCAAATTATTCTCTTTCACTTAAAATGTTCATGTTTAGGATAATCAACTAGAAAACTAATCGGTAGAAGAAGAATTTGATAATCTATGCTTATATTAAATGGTTTGATAGGTTATGCTTATGAATTCTAGGATTACTATCTTGTTGTTGTTCTTATCATGAATAGTAATTTTAACTTATATGATAATTTGATAGGTTATATTTTTATTAAATGGTTTGATAGTCTATGCTTAATAAATCTAAGTTGAAATATGATAAAAAGAGAATAGTTTGTATTTTGTAATTGAGATTAGCTAGTGGATTAAATTCTAGATTTTTCATATCTTAAATTGATTCCTCCATCTTAACTTTCTTGAATTCTCTTTTCATTCTTGATTTTATTTCTTGATTTTATTCATTCTTCTTTCTTGCCTTGGGATTTCATTTATTCTTTAATTCTTTCTTCTCGATCTCCTCTAAAATTTAATTTATTGTCTCTTGCATATATTCACAACAATCACTCATCACAATCACACTTATTCTTTAATCCTATTTTGTCATGCACACAACATAAGAATCTATTCTAATAATCTCTTAAAATCACCTTCCTCGTGGGATCGATAACTTTTTATACTATAACTTGATCAATTGTGCACTTACAATTTTGGTACATAATTATGCCGCATCAAGTTTTTGACGCCGTTGCCGGGGAAGGTGCTAAAATAGGATTTTATTATTTTGGTTCTTCAACTTGTGTGTTTTTCTTGTGAAGGAACCACTTGGAGCTTGAAAATCTTGGATTGAAGATCAAGAATTTAGTGCATTACTTTCGGGTAAGTCTTCTTTCTAGCGTTTTTAATTCCACCCTCTTTAGTTAGTTTCACAATTAGAGACAATTAGGATTTTAAAAAAAAGATTTTATTTTTGTTGACCATAATAAAATCCATCTTTTACTTGGATATTAACTAATAAGATAATAAACTCAAACAATGTTTCCCCTTCTCATAGTTGTTTGATTGTTAACTCTAATAAAAAAATATAAAGATTTTCTTTTTATCATCCTTTTTAGTCGCTTTTAATTTCTAGGGTTGCATTTCATATAGTGTAGGAATTCACCAAAGTGATTGTAGCAGTTGATTTGGCACACACTTAAAACATTCTTAAGGGCAAAACCCATAATCAAGATAAGATAAGGGATTTCATCACCCTTTTCTTAGCCCACAAATCACTAATTCCTCACTTCACAAACCCAAGCCTTCTAAAACTCATTAGACGTTGGTCCCTAAGGATTCAAGCTTAATAAGGAACAAGAAATCCTTAAGTGAACCGGTTTAAGTTTTCTCAGATTAGTTAGTGTCTAAGACAAGGTTTAGGGGTTGCGTAAAACGCTCCGCAAGGAACGAGGTACTTAATTGATCTTTGATCACCCTCTAGTACTATCCTTACCTGGCTAACTACCTAGGTAAAACTTTAATCTTTTTACTGTAGGAGTTTTTGGTTAGGAGTTGGTCTAGTTGAGTTAGGCTAAACCCTAGAATTAGAGTGATTAAAAAGTGATTGCTTTGATTTGTTTTAGTTAAGATTTTTCTTTTCTTCTCATTAAAAAAAACTAATTTTCTTTCTTTCCTTAAAAAAAATATTTGTTTTGGTGTATGCAAACTTGGGTTAGGGATAATTCTCATCGTTTAATCCGTGTTGAACCAATCCAAGAAATGGAAAATCAACCCGTTCTCCAGGATGTGTATTACCCTACCAGAAATGCAATTCCATCTTGCATAAGACTCCCCGAAGCAAATGGAGCAAATTTCGAGCTTAGACCGCATTACATAAACATGCTTCCCAAATTCCTTAGAAATGAAACAGAAGATGCATATATTTTTATTTCGAAATTTGAGGAAGTGTGTATTATGATTAAAATGAGAAAATTAATCGAAGATACGATTAAGCTTAGATTTATTCCATTTGCTCTTAAGGATAAAGCTAAAAAATGGCTGTACAGCTTACCGACAAATTCCATCTCAACTTAGGATGAATTTGTAACCGTTTTTCTTAAGAAATTTTTCCCTATTCACAAAACGGTAAAGCTATGGAACAACATTCAAAACTTCAAAATTATCCCAGGAGAGCCATTCTGGAAATATTTTGACCGATTCAAATATCTTTTAATACAATGTCCTCATCATGGTCTAGAAAAATGGCGATTGTGCCAAGTCATATATAAAGGATTGGACTATTCTTCAAAAACATCTTTAGAATTGATGTGTCAGAGAGATTTTATGAGGAAAAACGTAGAAGAAGCTTAGGAATTCCTACACTGTGATGACAGGGTTTCATTAGTTCCCCAATCTAAGTCTAGTGATCTTTCTCTGGAGTCAAACATTGCTTCTGAAGCGAAGATGGCGACGATTCTGTGGAGGTTAGAAGCCTTAGAAGTTAAGGAACGAGCTCCAGCTCAAATCAATCATGTTTCTGCCCCGGGATGTCATAACTGTCAGTCTTCTACCCATGTTTCAGAGGAATGCCCTCTCCTAGGAGACAACCATGCTTTAGAATAGATGAACGTTGCATTCTAGCGCCCTAGAAATGATCCATTTTCTCCAACCTATAATCCAGGTTGGAGAAATCATCCCAATTTTGCTTGGAACCAAGGAAATTCTCATGGAAACCAAAACTTCATTCCCGCATCGAACTAACAATTCCCTAGGGGAAACACTGTCCCATTCAACGCACCAAACAATTTTCAATAAGCTAACCCAGTTTTTCCAACCCAACATCCTCATCCTCACCAGCCTACAAATCCTTCAAATTCTGATCATGACAAACGTTTAAGTGTCTTAGAAAAGGGTTTAGAAGCTATGATCAAAGCTTCTACACAAACTACCAACATATTGACCCAGTCATCCATCACTCTAAATTCCTTCATGCAAACAACCGGCCAAGTGCTCAACTCGAACACTCAAGCCATAGCCCAGTTAGAAACCCAACTTGGGCAACTAGCCACTGCCGTGAGCGAGAGAGAGAAAGGAAAATTCTCAAGTCAACATGTTACAAACCCTAAAGACAATGGATCCAGTTCAAACCATCCAGCTCATGTGAATGCAGTTCACACACTGCAATCAGGTAAACAAATAGACAATCAGGTTAGAACATGACCAGATCAAACTCCTTCTCCCATCCAACACATTCCTTCCGATGAAGCAATTCCTTCCGATGACCAAAATGCTGAACTTGAGATTGAGCCTGATCTAGATAAGTATAGGCCCGTTGCCCCCTTTCCAGATAGACTCAAACCTAGGAAAAACTCCGTGCAGGTTGAGAAAATCCTAGAAACGTTTAAACAGGTCAAGACCAACATCCCTCTCCTAGATGCAATCGAACAAATCCCCTCTTATACAAAGTTCTTGAAGGACTTATGCACTAAGAAAAGAACCACCAATGTCCCAAAGAAAGTCTTCTTAGCTGTCAACCTCAGTGAAATTTTTTCAAAACCCATGCCGTTAAAATACAAGGACCCTGGTTGTCCTACAATTCCATGCGTCATAGGTAACACTCACATTGATAAGGCACTTCTAGACTTGAGAGCCAGCGTCAACCTCCTTCCTTATTCAGTCTATCAACAGCTAGGTATAGGAGAACTTAAACCGACAAGATGCACTCTATAGTTAGCTGATAGATCTGTAAAAATTCCTAAAGGAGAGGTAGAGGATGTTCTGATCAAAGTTGGAGAGTTTATTTTCCCTGTTAATTTTATTGTCTTGGAAACACAGTCCGTTTCCAATATCAAAAGTCAAATCCCCGTCATTCTAGAAAGACCGTTCTTAGCCACCTCAAATGCTTTGATAAATTGTAGAACCGGTCAAATAAAACTATCTTTTAGGAATATGACTGTTGACCTCAATATCTTCAACCTAGGAAGGCAGCCTAGTGATCCATCTGATGAACCCATGAAAGTGAATTTCATTCAAGGAATATCAAGTGAACAACAAGAGGGAGAGTGTGAGTCTGATTCAAATACATCTAACTTAATGATTGAGGAGCTTTCTGATGACGAACTAGAGTTAGAACCGCTGATCAATAATGTTTCTACTGTTGGCTGGCAACGAGAACCTTTAGAGATAGAACCCCGAGTCCAGCTTCGCCCATCTGTGGAGGAACCCCCTAAGTTAGAGCTCAAACCTCTACCTGAAAATCTAGAGTATGCCTACTTAGGGGAGAACGAGTCTTTACCAGTTATCATTTCTTCTGATTTGACTACCGGTCAAAAGGAAGCTCTCTTAGTTTTTTAAGAGAGAATAGGGAAGCCATTGGTTGGACCATGGCTAATATTAAAGGGATTAGTCTAACCATTGTTTAACACCGAATCCATTTGATAGATGACGCCAAACCTACTAAAGATCCTCAACGTAGGTTAAACCCAGTGATGAAAGAAGCCGTTAGGAAAGACATTCTGAAATTTCTCGATCATGGGATCATTTATCCCATTTCTGATAGTTCATGGGTGTGTCCGGTCCAAGTTGTTCCAAAGAAATCTAGGATCATCGTGATCCAAAATGAGGCTAATAAGCTGATTCCCACTCGAATCCAAACTGGATGGCGAGTTTGTATTGACTACCGAAAACTCAACTTAGCCACTCGGAAAGATCACTTCCCTCTTTCTTTTATTGACCAAATGTTAGAGCGTTTAGCAAGACACGAGTTCTATTATTTCCTGGATGGATATTCAGGTTACAATCAAATCCCTATCGCTCCAGAAGATCAGGAGAAAACAACCTTCACTTGCCCGTATGGAACATTCGCATACCGACGCATGCCTTTTGGGCTATGTAATGCACAGGCCACATTCCAACGTTGTATGATCAGTATTTTTTCTGACATGGTAGAACGATTTCTTAAAATTTTCATGGACGACTTTTTCATTTTTGGTGACACGTTTTCCCAATATTTGTATCATCTTAAACTGGTCCTAGAACGGTGTAGGGAGAAAAATCTGACTCTCAATTGGGAGAAATGTCATTTCATGGTCAAACAAGGTATTGTCTTAGGACATGTAGTTTCCAATAGGGGAATTAAAGTGGACAAAGCTAAGGTAGATCTCATTTCCAATCTCGCTCCTCCCAAAACAATCAAAGATATCAGATCGTTTCTTGGTCATGTTGGTTTTTACCGACGTTTCATTAAGGATTTTAGCAAAATTGCTAGACCCTTGACCAATCTCTTAGCCAAGGATACATCATTTGTCTTCTCTCCCGACTGCCTCAAAGCTTTTGAATATATGAAAAAGAAGCTAACCACAGCTCCTATCATTCATGCACCGGACTGGACCTTACCCTTCGAACAGATGTGTGATGCATCTGATTCTGCGATTGGTGCTGTTTTAGGACAACGGTTTGATGAAAAACCGCATGTGATCTACTATGCCGGTAAGACTCTGAATGATGCCCAGTAAAATTACTCTGTCAAAGAAAAAGAGTTTTTAGCTGTAGTCTTTGCCTTAGAAAAATTCAGGTCCTACCTCATCGGTTCCTTAACCAAAGTTTTCACAGATCATGCCGCACTAAAGTATCTTTTGACCAAAAAGGATACTAAAGCACGGCTCATTAAATGGATTCTCCTACTTCAAGAGTTTGACATCCAAATTCTTGACAGAAGGGGAACAGAGAACCTCGTAGCAGATCACCTCTCTCGACTCCCAAATGCACCAACATCAACCGTCCCGATCAATGAACATTTTCCAGATGAACAACTCTTAGAAATCCAATCTGTTCCATGGTTCGCTGACATTATGAACTACATAGTCATGAACCAGATCCCTTCTCATTGGTCCAAACAGGATAGATCATGTTTTCTCTCCTAAGTAAAATACTTTTACTGGGATGATCCATATCTGTTCAAATACTGTCCTGATCAAATCTTTAGGAGGTGTGTTCCCACTGAAAAAACTAGGAGTGTTCTATCCTTTTGTCATGAGCAAGCATGTGGGGGCCACTTTGGCCCAAGAAAAACAGCTGAAAAAACTCTCCAATCTGGGCTATACTGGCCCACTCTTTTCAAGGATTCATATGAGTTTTGTAAAGCCTGTAACCGGTGTCAGCTTTTAGGGAAGGTCACTAGGAGAAATATGATGCCTTTACAACCCATCTTATTTGTTGAACTTTTTGATCTGTGGGGTATCGATTTCATGGGACCATTTCCAAATTCCTTTGGAAATGTTTACATTCTAGTAGCCGTTGCATACATGTCAAAATGGGTTGAGGCGGTAGCTTACAAAACTAATGACAACAAGGTCGTTGTCAAGTTTTTGAAAGAGAATATTTTTGGACGGTTTGGAGTACCCTGAACGATCATCAGTGACAACGGTACACATTTTTGTAACCGTTCTTTTGAAGCTTTGATGAGGAAATATTCAATCACACACAAATTGTCAACTCCTTATCACCCCCAAACCAGTGGACAAGTAGAGGTCACAAACAGGCAGATCAAACAAATCTTAGAAAAAACAGTTAATCATAACAGAAAAGATTGGTTTGTAAAATTATGTGATGCTCTGTGGGCATATAGAACAGCTTTTAAGGCCAATTTAGGGATGTCACCATACAGACTAGTGTTTGGAAAAGCTTGTCACATACCAGTAGAGTTGGAGCATCGAGCAATGTGGACGATAAAACAGTTGAATTTTGACTCAGACTCAGCAGGTAAGAACAGATTGCTCTAAATAAATGATTTGGAAGAAATTCAAAATGATGCATACATAAACTCAAAATTTTATAAAGAAAAAACCAAGATTTTTCATGACAAATCAATTTTCATACATAAACTCAAAATTTTATAAAGAAAAAACCAAGATTTTTCATGACAAATCAATTTTACGAAAAAAATTCTCTCCAGGACAAAAAGTTTTATTGGAAAAAATTTCTCTCCAGGACAAAAAGTTTTATTGTACAATTCAAAATTGTATCTTTTTCCTGAAAAATTAAGATCAAGATGGACAGGTCTATTTTTTGTCAGACAAGTTTTTTCGTATAGGGCTGTCGAGATAGAAAATCCTAAAAATGGTAACATTTTTAAAATAAATGGTCAACGACTACAACCATTTTTAGAATTTTCTACGCTCGGAGAGGAAGAGGTGTTGGTTCTGCATGAACCTCATTATCTGTAAAAAAACAATAAAAATAAAATAAATAAAAAATATTTTTTTCTCTTATTTGATTTCTTCACCCTCATACTAACAGTAATTACAAATCCTTATCATTATTGTCGACCGAACAAATGTAAGTTCTTCAAGTCTTATCTGCTTTACTTTGTGCATCAGCGAATTTGCATTGAGGACAATACAAAATTTAGGTGTATGGATGGGAATTAGTTATTTTTTTCCCCTTTATTTTACCTTTTTAGTTGCATTTTTGTCATTTTTTTCATTTTTCTAAAAAAATTATAAAAATAATATCACTTGCCAAATTAATAGAGTTAAGTAATAATTGATCTAATTGATAGATTTTAAATTTTCTAATTCCTAGTTAGTAACATACTTAAGTTTACCTTTTATGATAACTCCAAATAAAATTCTTAAGAAATAATTTTTCAACTAGTATACTTTACTTAAGTCTTACCTTAGATTTTTAATTAAAAATAATAAAATTTTTGCATGCTTAACTTAGAGTTGAAAATATTTTTTTTCAAGTTATCTTGATTTACACAATTTTTTTTAGACTATATATACTTACACACATATATATATTTAAAAAAAACTTATAAAAGAAGAGTGTGAAAAATGGGCACAAAAAAAAAGAAAAAAAAAAGAAAAAAACTCTTAAATTCAATGTGATTCTATCTTATAAAGCCTAAGTTGACTGAGTAATTAAGCCCAAGGAGTATTTCTATACTTAATGACCTAAGCCCAATTGGGTTGGGATTCATTGGCCCAAAACTCGTTAAATGGTCACTTAGAAAGCCTGTTAAAATAGAAAACAATCACCAAGAATTAGAGAGTGAAAAAAAATTATATATAACACTAACCATTTTTTTTATATATATTGTTGTTTTGTATATATGGTCTTGAAAAACATTTTTTGATCAAGAGACTTGAAAGTTATTTAAAACAAAGAGTTAGCATGTTCTTTTCAAAACTTTTGAATTAAATCTCTAAGATTTGACTTGGTTTGTATTGCTATAATGAAAAAGATTTTCTAAGAGATTTACATTGGAGTTATGTATAAAAACGTTTTCTTGATTATTAACTAGCTTCAATTAGAATGTCTAAATATATCAAAGAAAATTAGTTATTTACTGACTTATTTAACTTGGCAAATTGATCGAATTTTATGGGTATATTCACTACAAACCCTCACAAGACTATAACTCGCCCACTAGGGTAACCTAGGGGTTTAAAGGCTTGTTGTATGCACTAAATACAATCGCGATTCCTGCGAAAGTGAGTTAGGATTTTCTTTTTCTTTCTTTGCTAGAGGACTAGCAAAAGTTTAGGTGTGGGGATATTTTATAATCACATTTTATTATAATTTTATACCCTCGTTATCTATTTTATTTTGATAAATATGCCACTAATAATTGTTTTTATCTTAAATTGCAGGTTAATGAAGAATAAGAGCTCAAAATCTCATCTCTCATCAAAACCCCTTGAAGAAATGAAGAAATGAAGAAAATAAGCCCATTGGAAAATCAAATTGTTAATTTATCCAAAAGCCCAAAATCAAAACAATAAAGCATGAAGAAATGAAGAAAAGCCCAATGGGAATTCAAGAAGCCAAAGTGAAAAACAAAATCAAAAAGCCCAAGCCCAAAGAAAGAGAGAAGCTCGGACAGCAACAGGAGAAGGTTGGGTATCGATGCCCGCATCGATACCCCTATCGATGTCAGCATCGATACGGATGTACAGTTTGTTACGAATCTAAGGCTGAAATTTATTATTTTTGGATAAGATTTTAATCCAATGGCTCTCATTCACTGATGTTTACTATAAATAGGGGTAGAGAGTGAGGGGTTAGAGGTGTGAAAAATTTTGTAACTCTATTTGGAGAGGAGGGCTACTCTTAATTGAGAAGGCCTTTCAAAAATTATAACTTTTGTTGTAATTAATAATAATAATTTTTCTTCACTTTAAATTTATTTTTTCTCCTCTTTGTTGAATGATGAGGATGGAGATGAAGAACAATTTGAAGGTTTGCATTTTTTTTCTCTTTTATTTCTTTTTAGTAATTTCTTTATTATTGCTTATTAGTTAGATTTACATTCATGCTTGTAGTGTAGATTTATTTTCTTATATTTTTTTTTTTTTTTGCATTTAATTTCTATAATTTATTTTGTAGTTTAGATTTTAATTCTTTGTAGTTAGATTTATTTTTTTGTTCATAGTTTAGATTTTTATTTTATTTTTAATTTTGTAATTAGTTCTTTTTCTTCTTGTTTTTATTTTTTAAGATGTGAAATTAATTCTTGTAGGAATCTTAGAATTGTATGATGCTAGTCTAATTTTCTTTATAGTATACAAATTATTCTCTTTCACTTAAAATGTTCATGTTTAGGATAATCAACTAGAAAACTAATCGGTAGAAGAAGAATTTGATAATCTATGCTTATCTTAAATGGTTTGATAGGTTATGCTTATGAATTCTAGGATTATTATCATGTTGTTGTTCTTATCATGAATAGTAATTTTAACTTAGATGATAATTTGATAGGTTACACTTTCCTTAAATGGTTTAAAAAGAGAATAGTTTGTATTTTATATTTGAGTTAGTTAGTGGATTAAATTCTAGATTTCTCATATCTTAAATTGAATCCTCCATCTTAACTTTCTTGAATTCTCTTTTCATTCTTGATTTTATTCATTCTTCTTTCTTGCCTTGTGATTTCATTTATTCTTTAATTCTTTCTTCTCTTCTCTAAAATTCAATTTATTGTCTCTTGCATATATTCACAACAATCACTCATCACAATCACACTTATTCTTTAATCCTATTTTGTTACGCATATAACATAAGAACCTATTCTAATAATCTCTTAAAATCACCTTCATCGTGGGATCGATAACTTTTTATACTATAACTTGATCAATTGTGCACTTGCAATTTTGGTACATAATTATGTCGCATCAAAAGTTCACCAAAATGCCAATGGAAGGCCCCTGTGCACAAGGGTGTAATGGAAGTCTTTATAGCCCCTGGAAACCATTTCTGAAGATAAAAAGTCGAAACAAATTTTATCCGTCAACTCCTATTTCTGAGAGAGTGTCTACTATCTAGGAAGAAGGGGTCATTCCAGGAAGTTTTGTAACAGACGTTTAATCTGTTAAAGGCCGTGATTTTTGGGGATTTTGAGTATCTCTTCAGTTTGTAATGGCCTCCCACCATTTATGGATGATCCCAAGCAGTTATAAAGTCACGTGGGTCGCACGAAGTCCAAGAAAACCATCAAAAAGGACTTTACACTGCCTCACTATTTCTAAGACAGTGTGCATATCTCGCATTTCCAAGACACCAACAGTGTCTTGCATTTTCGAGACAGTTGACACTATCTCGAAAACTATAGTCTCTTTGAGTTGTCATTTTTTGTATTTTCCTTGCTTCCTTTTGCTTCAGCTAGCCCTCGGATGATCTTCCCTGACTTAGACAATGACATCCTTCGTCCTCTCTTTGTTTTGAGCTGTGTTCGGGAATCTATAGGTAATTTTTTACGCCTACACCATCGACACCAAGAAGAACCCAGTTTTAAACAAAAGGAAGGATCTCCATCGATTCCTTCCTTCTTTTGTAAATCAGTAAACCGATAAGAGAAAGTTATAATTTATTTTTCTAAATCAGTTAGAGAGAGATTACAGTGAGAGATTGTATCCATTCTTTTCCTAAGTCAGTTAGGGAGATTACTACGAATTTTATTCTCATTTCTTCTTCAATTTTCCCACGAACAGTATGGTTTTTTAAACTAGCAAGGGACAGTCTTAGAATACGAGATTATACACGCCTTTACCTATTCTTGTAGCTCCTTGGGAAGATCTTTCTATGGATTTTGTGTTAGGACTACCGCGTACTCAAAGAGCTCAAGATTCTATTTTTGTAGTGGTTGATCGGTTCTCAAAGATGGCACATTTTATCCCATGCAAGAAGACTTCATATGCTGCTCACATTACTGGGTTATTTTTCCGGGAGGTGGTTCGCCTGCATGGTAATCCATAACTTCAGATCGGGATACCAAGTTTCTTAGTCATTTTTGGCGTTCATTGTGGTATATATTTCAGACTAAGTTGCAGTTCAATAGTTATTTTCATCCCCAAACAGCTGGGCAAACTGAAGTAGTCAATCGGACTCTAGGTCGATTACTCGGTGTTTGTGCAGTGATAGACCAAAGCAGTGGGATTTGACTCTTGCTCCTACTGAGTTTGCATTTAATAACATAGTCAATCGTACAACTGGTAAGACTCCATTCAAGATTGTGTATCAACTACCTCAACAGCACACTTGATTTGATACCGTTACCCAAATTGTCGGGATATAGTATTGTTGTTGAACATCTAGCTGCAAAGAGTGATGAAATACAGGTTGAGATCGAGCATAACATTAAAGTGTCCAATGCTAAATATAAACAATCTGCTGATAAGGATCGTCGGTCTAAAGTGTTTTCTGAAGGTGACTTGGTGATGGTGCATTTTCACAAGAAGAGATTTCCTGTAGGGACATATAATAAGCTGAGGCCGAAGAAGATTGGGGCTTGCAATATATTAAAGAAGATCAACGACAATGCCTATGTTGTCGACCTTACGGATGGGTGGGCGATTTCTGTTTTCGTCAAAAGTTATCGTTTTCATTGCTGTCAAACCTGTTACACCGTTCATCGATTATAAGTTCAAACTAAAGAAAAGTTGATATTTTTATAAGATCTTCTTACAATAAAAAATTAAATATTATAACTTTATCCAACAAAATACAGCAGTAGTTTATCTCATGTTGCTTTGTGTGGGATCTTTGCCTGTGCCGGGGACACATTAGTCCGTGGACCGCCGCGGATCAGATCCGGTTAACAAGTTTAATTATGCTCTTGTTTCACGAAGGAAACAATAGCAGTAGCGATAATCATGACCAAGCGAGATTGTGGCTCTTCTCGAGATCAAAACAAAGTTTGATCCGGAGGAAAGAGGGGGAGAGAATCTCAAATCTTTCGAAGGCTTTTTCTCTATAAAAAAGTTTGCAAAGATCTGTCAATTCTCCTCTGAAATTCATGGTTTACTGCTCAATTCGACAGCACATCGCCCTCTGATTTCAGATCCTCTTGAATGAAGACCCTAGGCTTGTATTTATAGGCTTTTGTCGTCGTGTTTTCTGATAAGATCTGATGATTTGACGTCATTTGCAGTAAATAACCACTCATCCACACTTAGGGATAGCTTCAAAACAGTTGGGGAGGTCCTGCAACGAAAGAATATTTTAAAAAAACATCGAAACTCGTGTTTTGGGAAGTTTAGGGAGTGGATCACCACCTGGTGGGTCGGAGCTGTGCGAGCCACTAAATGGTGGCTTG
>NC_033796.1:61008474-61017895 GCF_001876935.1 Asparagus officinalis
AGCCTTGCGAGCCAGTTTGTACCACTTTAAGTATTTTAGCTCTAACTCTCTCATCCGATCTCGAACTAAGTTGATTTAAGATGCGTTGAAAAGCTGGAGAAAATACCTACAACTTTTGTCTTTAAGTTTGTTCAGAATCAAATCACATCATGGCCAAAATGTCACTTATTTGTGTGAGCCACCAAATGGTGGCTCGCAGCCTTGCGAGCCAGTTCGTACCACCTCGGTTATTTTGGCTCTAACTCTCATGTCCGATATCGAAATGAGTTGATTCAAGATGTGATGGAAATTTGACAAAAAGACCTACAACTTTTATCTTTTGAGTTTTTTTAGAATCAAATCTCATCATGGCCGAAATGTTACTTCTTTGTGCGAGCCACCAAATGGTGGCTCGCAGCCTTGCGAGTGTTAACTTAGTGGTGTTCGGTTAGTGCATGGGCCACTTGGAGGTGGCTGATGAGCATGCGGACCACTTGCAGGTGACTGATGAGCTAGCACGCCACTTGATTTGCCATTCTGGTGGTCGATGAGCATGCGGGCCACTTGGCGGTTGGCGGTGGCCATTCTGGTAGTTTGTTGCTACATCTTCAATGGTTTGCTGATTCGCTTAATATGTTTATCCGCGTCGAATAATCTTCCTTAACTCAGATAATGACGTTCATCGTCTTCTCTCTGTCTCGAACTGTGTTCGGCGACCTATAGGTAATTTTTGACGCCTACAATTTCTCCAATATTCAATGTTACAGATTTGTTTCAATGCTTCCCTAATGATCCTCTTTATCCTAAAACGTCCTCGAGGACGAGTCCTTTTCAGGCAAGGGTGAGACTGACGCAACGGCGAAAACAAAGAAGCCTTACCACGAGGATTTCTTCCACAAACTCAAGAAAACACACCAAAACTTTCTTCAAAAGTAGTTTTATTTAATTCAAAGATGATGGCTAATACCAAATTACATAGCATTTGAAGAGAAATCTATCCTACAACCCTAAGGAAAGTATTTAAAAGGAAATCCTACAGTCTTAAGGAAATTTAAAACAAAATTACTAAACCACCCTACATGAACTAAATAAACAGTAAATCATAGTTTTGAGGCCCTAAACGATCACTGATGCCCATAAAATAGCAAACGTCATGGCAAAGCGATGAGTTTTGCTTAGTTGGCCCCTTTTCCTTGAGGGGTGCAAATTTCGGCCCATTCGGAGACTTTGACTTTTCGAACCTACATAGCTTTTTGTCCTACATCAACTTCTCTATTAGACATTTGTTATTAGTTAGAGTGAGCAAAAACCTGCAAAAACCAGTAAGAATCGAAATATTGAAAACAAACATGTGTCATATGATTGTTTGATCATCTTTCTTTTACTATGACAACATCTTCTAATAACAACAAAGATGATCAATTCGGAATATCTTGACCATTTGATTTAGATTGCAATTTTAGTGTTTTTTATAATCTTCTAATTTGCATCTTTTATTTCTTCCAAGAAAAAAAGAGGACGTTCTGGGGGTGATCTAATTTTGGTTCATTTTTCAAATAAAAGTGCTTCCAACAAGACCGTCACGGCAAATTCAAGTTTAGGACTCATTGTGCTTTCAAAGTTTCAATTCTGATGATTATCTCTAGAGCATTATTGGTTATACAATAATCCTAAAACTGTCCTAAAGAATTCTTGATATTAGTTAGTATTCTATATATTCTAGATGGTTGAAATTTTATATGGTTGATTGTGGAAGTTTCCTCCAACATCATTCAACATTCAACAACATAATAGAGGTAGAAAGTGTTAGGGTTTATTTAGATATCATGGTATTTTTAAGGAACACATCGGTTAGGCCAGGCAGGCCCTTAACAGAGAATGAGTGCTAAACACTTCTAACATAAAGATTTGGAAGATGTATTGAAGACTGCCATGGAGACATCAACACATTGTAAGAAACATGGGCACAATATACCCTCTTTTCCTAATCAAATGATGCATGAATACTGTAGATGTTCGAGAGTCAGCTCATGAGTGTAGAAGAGGAAGCATGACAATAAATTTTCTGTTGTGCGCAGCGGAAATTTCGGCAGAGTTTCTGGTGCACAATAAGAGAGAAAGATCAATAAGAATTCCTGTCTCACCAAGGAAACAAGAATCTGAAGCGGATATCTCAACAAAGTGAGATATCGGCTCTTCCTCTCATCGGTTCTAGGACTGACTTATCGAGGGATCCTAAAAATTATTACAATGGTCATAAACACAAACAAACTAATTTTTACGTGGTTCGGCAAACTGCCTACGTCCACGGGGCAAGGAGGGGGATCTACTATAGGGTTTACAATCTCTCAAATTTAAACCCTCAAACAATCTCTCAATCTCTCACAAAAGATCTCTCTACAAAAGAACACAAAAAAGGCCTATATTCTTCTTTTGCTTTTTCTCTGCAGCTACACGAACTCTGCAGCCGCACAAACAAATCTCCTTTGTGCTCCCTGTTCACCTCTGCAGCCGCGAACACCAAAGCCAGGCTTGCTTCTGTTCCGCAGCCGTCAACCCTTCCGTGCACAAAAAAAAACCTAGGAAGAAATCAAGCTATATATATATATAGCTGGAAGAGAGGTTAAATCGGTTCGCTGGGTCTATCACGAGACGCACAATTCGTTCACCAAAAAACATCCCGCGTGGCCCCACACGCTTTAGAAAGAAATTCCAATTTGTGGTGACAATTCGCCTGCAGATCACTAATCACGTGATCTCTTCACACGACTTCTCCAAAGCATGTGGCCCCCACTTCGTTCGTTCACATCAATTCACGCGTTCATAATTTCACGCGTTCACAATTCTCCACCTCGGTGAAGTTTTCTCAAAACTGAGCCGACACCAACCAAACCAAATGTCTCACTTGTTGTGTCCAGTATGAAGTGAAACAATTCACGACAACGGACTCAATCCATAACAAGTCGAGAACCCAAATGAGAGTGCAAAAAACTCTCCAAATATCAATATCAACTCACCAAATCGATCTCACCCCCCATCAAAATCCAAACCGGCTGCATCATAAAGACTGCCTACGTATCCTCTTGCCCAAGGAATCAAGCCTTACGTAGTTCACCCAAATGGTCGCGAACGACCTCAATCCAATAGAAGAGTTCGCAACCCTTCTCCAATATCATCAACTCTGCGGCTGATAGCACCTCCAATGGTCTCAAACACCTTCACCTGAGGTGAACCAATGACCAGATCCAAGCTACGTCTGTCAGCTGCACTCGAATCAAAACCCAACTCATCATCTGCATCCGAATCCAAATGACTTCCACGCTGTGTCACCTCAGCTGGAATCCCAACCAATGCAGAATAACCTGGAGTATGTGGAGTAATCTCCACCTAATATGGAGTAGCATCACTCTCCACCCGCTGCGATACATCTAAGGTCTGTCCAAAACTCTCCACCTGCTGAGAGTCAATTGGCTTCCTCATCGAAGCCTCAACCAAAGTGACACTACCAGACCTATCTTCCAATGGAGTTTTACCTCCAATCGCAGCAGTTGACAACTCTTTAATAGGATGATCCAAATATGTCGAAGCCTCGGTCCAGAAACTCTTCTGCAAACTATTGCTCGACCACAAACACCGATCCTCCTCCAGTAAGGCACGGTTCTCCAAATTTGCCACCCTATCTAGTTGCCCCAAGATTTCCTTTCCAACGAAGTGTCTCGAAATGTCGTGAGCTCGGCTCCAATACAGAAATAGGTCCATCTTGTACCTCCCACCAGAATGGAGTACCTTCACCTTTCTGTCTATTACACACTTCTTCAATCTGTTGGATACTACTAGGACTTTCTCCAAAGGGTATTTGGTTGCAACCCAAACACGCCTAGAACAGCCACCAACAAAGGAAATCAAACTTCTATTACCTCCCAATGATGCTCCCTTGGAAGGCCCCCAAACATCCACGTGAACTCCTCTAGAACAACCCTTAGCACGGTGAATAGAGGTGCCAAACTTCACCTCGGTCTTCTTGCTCACATCAACATGTTCACTGGACTTTAAATCTATACGAGGAATCAATACTGGAATGGCTAAGCCCCAAATGCCGCAGTCTAGTCGAATTAACAGAAGTCGTCAGCTCTCCACCTGCCACTATACCTCCAGTCAAGTAATACAGGTTATTCCTCCTGACGCCCTTCATCACATCCGAGAGTCTTTTACAATCTTAAGAACCATGTCCTTAATTCGAACATTCAGACCATCTCCAACCAAAGCTCCAATTGAGATCAAGTTCTTCCTCAAAGAAGGAACATATCTCACATCATTTAACTCCCTAACAGTCCCGTCAAACATTTTTATGCGAATTCTTCCTATCCTAAGGATCTAGCATGCACGGTTATCAGCCATGTACACCACACCACTATCCACCAGCTTCTCAAAACTGGAGAACCATTCCCTTCTAGGGCACACATGATAGGTCGCACCACTATCCAACATCCATTCAGATTCCTCCGAATAGCTATCTGTAGGACTGATAGAAAGCGAATAAATAGAAGAGTCAGAATTATTACCATCCGATACGATGTTTGCTTCTGATGATGGTTGCTTCCCTTTTCCCTTCTGCTTATTCTTCATCCATTCGTCGAGCTTTGGGCAGTCTTTCTTCCAATGACCAGTCTCCTTGCACCAAGCACACTGATCTTTTCCTACTCTAGACTGTGACTTCTAATTCTTTCGGTTTGGACCCTTCCCTCTTGTGACCAACGCCTCCGCTACTGGCTCAACTGAAGCCTCCTTATCCTTCTTTCGAAGCTGATAATTCACAAGTGCAGCGGTGACCTCACTATACGAAAGAGATGCCTTCCCATTAATCAGAGTAAGGACGAATGTCTCATATTCCTCGTCTGGCAAGGAACTCAACAACAGCAACGTCTTGTCCTCATCTTCAATTATGACATCCACATTTTCCAAATCCGCAAGAAGCTTTGTGTAGGTGTTAATGTGATCTCTAATTGAGGTTCCCTTCTTCAACTGGAAATGATAAAGTCTCCTCTTCAAATGCAAGCGGTTCTCAACACTCTTTGTCAGATACTTGCTTTCGAGAATCTCCCAAATCTTCTTCGCAGAAGTCTCATTCATCACATCATATTTTAGATCTTGAGTCAAACAAGACCTAATCACACCACACGACGTTCGATTCATCTTTTTCCAAACCTTCTCTTCAATCTTATCTGGCCTGCCATCTAACTCCAAGGTATCCTCCAAATTCTACGCGTTCAGCGCATCCAAAACCTCGCATTTCCATAATCCAAAGTTATTTGTGCCATTAAATTTCTCCGCATCTATCTTCATAGAGTGGATATTCAAACTCCGAATGGTCTTCGCGCCAGAAGCACCACCATCGACACCCGAAACACCTTCTTTCCCCGACATCTTACGCACCAACGAACAAAGAATAGATCCAAAACTGAAAAGATAGAGTCTTTACCAAAAGATCCCACCTTTATCACCAAATGAAGCCCTAGACGAGCCTCCAAATTGATCTACTCCTCCAAATAGCCCAAGCGTAGCCCGGGCTCTGATACCACTTGTTGTGCGCAGCGAAAATTTCGACAGAGTTTCTGGTGCACAATAAGAGAGAAAGATCAATAAGAATTCTTGTCTCACCAAGAAAACAAGAATCTGAAGCGGATATCTCAATAAAGTGAGATATCGGCTCTTCCTCTCATCAGTTCTAGGACTGACCTGTCGAGGGATCCTAAAAACTATTACAATGGCCACAACTCAAACAACCAATTTTACGTGGTTCGGCAAACTGCCTACGTCCACGGGGCAAGGAGGGGGATCTACTAATAGAGGGAGGAGAGAATACAACTAGGCTTTACAATCTCACAATTAAAACCCTCAAACAAATACTCTCAAAAAGAGAATACAATTAGGGTTTACAATCTCTCAAATTTAAACCCTCAAACAATCTCTCAATCTCTCACAAAAGATCTCTCTACAAAAGAACACAAAAAAGGCATATACTCTTCTTTTGCTTTTTCTCTGCAGCCACACGAACTCTGCAGCCGCACAAACAAATCTCCTTTGTGCTCCCTGTTCACCTCTGCAGCCGCGAACACCAAAGCCAGGCTTGCTTCTGTTCCGCAACCGTCAACCCTTCCGTGCACACAAAAAAACCTAGGAAGAAATCAAGCTATATATATATATAGCTGTAAGAGAGGTTAAATCGGTTCGATGGGTCTATCACGAGACGCACAATTCGTTCACCAAAAAACATCCTGCGTGGCCCCACACGCTTTAGAAAGAAATTCCACTTTGTGGTGATAATTCGCTTGCAGATCACTGATCACGTGATCTCTTCACACGACTTCTCCAAAGAATGTGGCCCCCACTTCGTTCGTTCACATCAATTCACGTGTTCATAATTTCACATGTTCACAATTTCTTATTTGAGTATAAGATTATAACTTGAACACCACTTTGGCATTTTTATGTGGTGGAGGCACTAGTAAAAATCGAAGTATCCGTGACGAATTATTCTAGACGGAAAATATTCCATCAAGGATGATCAGAAATCGACGGAAATATTCTGTCTACGATAATCCGTCTAAGATGTGTCATCCTAGATGGAAAACCGTCTACGTAAGTATTTCTAGACGGTTATTATTTAAGATTTTTATTAAAAAAATGGATCCCTCTATCCATGACGGAATTATAAGTCTAGGAAAGATCCTAGATGGAATATTCCGTCTAGGATAACGAGGCCCACTTGTCTTTCTTGTCACATGGGTCCCGCTATCCTAGATGGAATTTTCCGTCTAGGATCTTTCCCGGACTTATAATTCCATTTAGGAAGGCAGGACCCACTTGAAAAAAAATAAAAACACACAAGTCGACCTGAGCATGCCCTAGATTTTGAAAATTCCCCCAAATTCTCATTTTGCATGCCCTAGATTTCGAAAATTCCCCCCAAATTCTCATTTTCTACTGAAACCGACCCTGATCGCTTCGTCGACCCGCTGCTCCACCGCCAACCCTACGTCGCCGCACCGTCCACGACGTCGTTCCACAAGTGCCACTTCACCGGCGACCGCAACTTCGCCCGCTTGGGATATCCTAGACAAAAATTCCATCTAGGAAACTTCCCAGACAGAACATCCGTCTAGAATACTCTAAACGGTAGCTCCGTCTAGGAATTGTTGCAAACGGAGTTTTTAATCGTCTAGAAATATCCTAGGCGGTTATTTAATCCGTCAAGGATACATTTCCGTCTATGATGGTTGTTATAGACGGAATTTCGTTTAGAATGCCCCATCATAGACGAAAACTGACTAGACCAACATCCTAAATGGAATTCCGTCTAGGATGGTCAACTTAGACGGAATTCTGACCAGCCTAGACGAAATTTTGCGTCTAGAATGCGTTGTTTTTTACTAGTGAGGTATCTTTTCGCATGGATCAAAGCAACCCAGGTTGAAATTTTATTGACCATGAATTTCTCAAGCAGACTTAAAAAAATATCGCTCCATGAGCCCAACTCTGTCCAGGTGAAAATACATGCGACTTGCGGGGATCACATGTTAGAGTAAAATTTATATCTCTCAACCTCATCACAATTTCGAAGTTTTGATATAAAGACGGGGTCCCTTGACGCGGCACTAAAACAACGCAAGTTCAAATCTCACAAGACATGAATTTCTAAAGAGCGTCTTTAAAAAGACCTCTTTGTGAGTCTAGAATATTTGGAGTGATGAAAGATCGCTCAACCAGTAAGGACATTGTTATAGTGTAAAATTATAAGTGTGAAGCTGAAAACTCTATGCCATGATGTTGCTCGGTGAATTTTGAATCTACAATTCTAGAAGTAAAGCATATGAAGGATAAGCATGCAAGGCTTCGCACCCAAAAATATCAGTAGCTCGTCGGCTGAATAAATGGTATTTGGATCCGCTCGTCACATGGTCTTTGAGCCTGCTTATGTTCTAAAATCCAAAAGGGAAGACGGGCTTGAGAATTGACAAGCACGTGTGGAGAGCAACAAATTTGGTGAAGAAGCCTAATGTCTGATCACCGTCATCATGCCATAATTACCACATTAACGGTGGCAACAAACTAACAAAATTAGTTTCTAGTGATATTAATCTTTCTCCTTTATCCCTCTCTCGTTTTATATAAGAAATTAAATTAAATTGGTTATGCTTCCTCTGGGTTCCTTCAATTGATTCACATTGATCAAGTGGCCCCCTGCCATCCGATCCATCGAACAAGTGTCCCGCAATGAATGGCGGAGCATCCGGTGACTAAACGCTACAAACGTTGTGTCTAATTATCTCTGGGTTCCTTTATATTTCGTACTACTTTGATATTATAAATTTTTAATTATCTTTTAAAAAAAAACGAATCTAGCTACAAGTACTAATTCTAATTCTCAAGACAAGTACCCATACACTTTTTTATCTCAAACGACAGAGATAAGGTATCACTAAGGATAACCTCATATTCTCGTAATCTCCCGGTTTCAGTTCGGGTCCCAATCCCTGATCGCGCGAAGAGTGGACTGGAACCAAAAACCAAAACAAACCCCAACTCGCTCGCCCAACTGATCAATACTCCCCACATCATTAGCCAAAGCGAGCTAGCTCTTACTCGTTGCCATCACAACCCTTAAATGAAAATGAAATGATGATGCCACTCAACAAACCTTAGCACACACCCATTTCATTCCTCTCTTGCTCATCATCACTTTCAGCAACGGCCTTCTTCGTCCTCTCTCTCTCTATATATATATATACACACCATATTACATGTTCTTCTGCTCAACTGTGTTAAGACTTCACTAGTCATCGACATCGATCACGAAACGATCGATACGACGATTGCATTAATGGAGAGTACCGATTCGTCATCGGGGTCTCAGCAGCAGCATCTGGGGCAGCAGAGCCTCTGCTTCCTCCAGGGTTTCGATTCCATCCAACCGACGAAGAGCTTGTAGTCCACTACCTTAAAAGGAAAGCAGCTTCAGTCCCTCTCCCTGTAACCATTATCGCCGAGGTTGATCTCTACAAATTCGACCCCTGGGAACTCCCTGGTGAATTTTTAACTCTCTCTTTTAATTAATTAATCGTATTAAGCAAATATCTGTATTGATTAGATATATACATGTATGTAGGCAAGGCGAACTTACGGAGACAGGAATGGTACTTCAGCCCCAGGGACAGGAAATATCCGAACGGAGCCAGGCCTAACAGAGCGGCAACTTCTGGATATTGGAAGGCGACGGGAACGGATAAGCCCATAATGAGCTCGGCCAGTCATAAGAAAGTCGGGGTGAAGAAGGCGCTGGTTTTCTACGGAGGAAAACCCCCGAAAGGGATCAAAACGAATTGGATCATGCACGAGTATCGCCTCATCACGGACACCAACAGGCCTAACACCAGTAACCACG
>NC_033796.1:61017915-61018188 GCF_001876935.1 Asparagus officinalis
CGGCTACCGCCAACAAGAAGGCATCCCTAAGGGTAAAAATATTTACAATTTGTCTGTATATATATGTTGCCGATTGATTTCTTGTGTTTTGATGTACCGCGATCGATTGCAGCTGGATGACTGGGTGCTGTGCCGAATCTATAAGAAAAACAGCAGCAGCAGTAATGGAATCATCAGTAACAACAATAACAGCAGCAGCAGTAACTGTACACACAGGATGCACCTCGATGATTCCATGGACAACGTCATGCTCTCCGAATCATCAGCTTCCGA
>NC_033796.1:61018210-61058731 GCF_001876935.1 Asparagus officinalis
CAGCAGCAACAAGCCGGCTGCAGCAACCCCAGCAGAGGCTGCAGCAGGCTCAGCATCAGAACGCAACCACCTACAACAGCGCTCTGCTCGACAATGATGAGACCTTCTTCCAAGGGCTACTGAGCAGCAACACGCCCAACATTGATGACCATCAGGAGGACGACGGAGATACAAATCCGATGTCGACCACCACGCTATTCCAACTGGGATCCTCATCGTCATCATCCTCCGCTGCTGCTGCTGCTGCTGTTGCTGCTTACCAAGCAAAGGGTTCGCTACCATCAGCTCCGAATTTTTGGAGCAACGTCATTAATCCACCACCTCCGCATCCGCCCTCCAAAAGAATGTTTCAACAAGCTAATAACAACAACGTTACTCGCAACAACAACAACAACAACAACGACAACAGTAGCGGTGGTACCAACAGCAGTAGCAACAAGGGTCATGATATCGTCGATAATGGTGGTGGTGGAGGGCATACGACGACGATGGTAGAGACTTTGCTTAGTCATCAGAACAATATCCCGCAGGCGTCGGATTATCACCACCATATGGAATCTGTATTACTAGGTGATGGCGATAACAATACTAATGGCAGCGTCTTTCGCCAAGTACCCTACCAGCTTCTATCAAGCATCAACTGGAGGACCAGCTCCTGATCAACCCGCCGTCGTTATCATGGTAATTTCATCCGACGGTTTCGATCCGTACTAGATGTATATATATATGATCTTCATCCACATCCCTAGTCACATACTCCATATAGTTTGTTTCCATGTCGCGTGCTAAGTTAAAATACAGATCTAGGTAGCTAGGCCAGCTAGTTAGCTTTTGATCGAGGAGCGGTCTTGTTTGAGAGAGGCATGTATCTGTTTATCTAGGATGAAGGATCTCTGGTATGTAAGTGAAAGGCATGTTAATTTGTAAGTCAAGTGGATTGGAATTTTACAGTAGCATGTATACTAATCTCTATTCCAAAAAATACAACAAAAAATATAGTATTTGTATATGGTTCTGTATTCCAAAAAATATATATATTCAAGCTAAGTAAGCTTACGTTTAGTCACTTGCTTTTAGTTGTCCATAGACTTTATGCGCACGAGAGGACAGGCGATAGAAAAATTAGGAATTGTGAGCTTGTCAAGTGGGGTTCTAAAAAAGGGAGAAAAGTTGGGGAGAAATGAATTGGAAAAGAAAAGGAGGTTGGCTATGAAGCCTTCATGAGTTTTGGTGAAATAGAAAATATTAACGTATTAGATCGAATTGGAAGTGTGATGTACCTAAACAAACAAAAATGAACGACGCATTAGAAATTGATGCTTGATAATGGGCTTTTGGTGTTGTCCTTTTCACATTTATCCATTTAAGGCAATCCCCAACCCCAAGAAGGCTGATGTGGATGAGACTAAAGCTTTAGAGAGACAAATCACATGAGCTTTCACATTATCTGTTCTATCTGAGTCCATAGTATATTACTTTCTTCACAAATTATTGTACATAAACAATTGCAATGTCCACATGGGCCAGTGTAAATATGACACATGTATACTATGTAGAAATGATATGCGTATTTGATGAAGGTAGCTAACTGGCTACTGAGCTTTCTCACAAGTCACCTGTCATGCGATGCAACGCGAAGCTGACAGTAACGGTTGCCGCATTTTAGCGTTACTTATTCCGATTCAGAGCAGATTTTAAATAATAGACATGTAGATGTATATACGGATTTACATATAAATACAGCAGATATGGGAAAACCAGATAATAGTAAAAATAGATATAGTTCATATGATGCAACGGAGTTCGTTAATATGTTCGTTACATCTAAAAAGCTAAGATTAGATATCTTGATCATCAAAATTAACCACAAGTCCATTAAGGATTACTATTGCAATAGTATGACCAATATATATTCGAATATTTCGAACACGAATACAGGTATTTCACTACATAACCATAACAGTAACCATATTCTATCAGTTATAGATTTTAGTAACCATTATACGGATACAGAAATTCCCTCACTTGCGGATATTTTTTTTTTCCATCCCTAGTGGCATGTGCTTTAACACATCTCAATATCACAAGAAAGAATCACAGAAGCAGCACCATCACCACCGGTCTTGTTATGTATCATGCTAAATCACGAGGAATCCTATCTTTGCGTTTTTTAGGAAAGGGATCAAACAACTTTCACAAATGCTGCCTGATAAAAAATGATCACTAGTCCCTGGACTAAGCGCATAACTAACTTTCAAAAGGACCAGCTACAATTATTTCATGGAAACTTGCCATCATCAGCTTCAGGCTTCAGTGGAGGCACCCATCACTGCACCTTGAACTTTCTGATGCGTTAGCTGCACTAATATCTTTGACACTTGATGCTTCATTTACATACTAAATTTGGCAAAACAATTTTTTTCCCCCACAATAGAACTGGATAGAGAAGCAAGAGAACCTGGTAGTGACGGCCAATACATTGTACAAAACTATGCATAAGAATAATAGCTTGAGCCCTTCGTCTAGATCTGTTTTCAACTCTAATTTCACAAGAAAGAAGGAAATTCCGTAGAAAATATTATTACGACCGTATGGGTTATGGCCTATTATCAGTTGCTTGGTTCGAAAAAATTAATTTTCATACAAGTAAAATACTCTGAATACTCTGAACTCAAAAAGATAGAAAATTACATTAACAGTAGTATTTATCGTTTGATACAAACTTGTGTAAGGCCGTTCAGTCTCGAAAAGATTAAAAACTTACAGTGTTATCATTATTTTTACAATTATTTATCGTTTGATACAAACTTCGATCTCCAAACTTCAAGAAGCATTGGAAAGCCTAGGAGAATTATTTGAAATATTAGGAATCTTAATCTCGCGTTTGATTTGGACAAATTTCAAAAAGACGGGAATATCTGCAGCGAAGAACTGGGAAAAATCAAAAGCAGAGAATGAAAACAGATTGACAAGAGTAATTTGAAGTCGACGAACATTCTTAAATGATTTTAGGCATGATTAAATAGACATCCAAAGAAAACTGTCAAAAACCCGAAGACGCTTTTGAGTGTAACCGTGTAATTGGAGACACTTCTTCACCAACCATGGAACCGATATAGATTTGGCTAATATCACAACTTTTTATTCTTATCCGCTGTCCTACGTGACTATATTGGCTATAAAATTTTTATGGATCAGAATGTTGGGTAATATTTTATATAAATGAGAATGTTATAATGGGCTTGCAGATGTACATTATTAGAGGGGATAAAAAAATTAATGCGCCTAGTGTAAGTCACAATTTTCTCTTATTGGTTGGGACAAATTGGGACCAAATGGGAAAATTATTCTAATGGAACAATTTTACCCCTTTGGGATAATTTGAGTGGGGTAAAGTGGGATAAAGTGGGATAATGAGATAATTTGAGCCTTTGATTTGACAATTCATGTAGGATAATTGATGATGTGGCATCTTATTAAAATATAATTTTATCTATTAATTACTTCTAAATTAACTTATCCAACTGGTTTAGTATATTATTTAGTATATTATTATAATATAAATATTATTTTACTTTATATTAAAATATAATATATTGTACTATACTTACAAATTACTATTATTAATTATTATATTATATTATATTAGCATGCTATACTATATATAATAATTAATATAATATAATATCAATATATTTAATATAATATTTTAATAATATAATACATTATTTTATTTATACAAAAATATAATATGTTATACAATAATTACTAATTAACATTAGATTAGTATATTACATTATATAATAATTGATATAATATATGAATAATATATATAATATAATACTTTAATAATATATTATTTAATTTAATATATTATAATATAGTATCATAGGATATAATGTATTTTATAAAATATTATAATATTTCAATATAAATATATATATAATATATATATATATATATATATATAAGTATATATATATAGATATATATATATATATATATAGGGAGATGGTTTCAAATAAAAACCTCACTATTCCTAAAAACAAACACCTATCGCACTCCGTGGATTGAGATCATCCAATGGCTGAGATTATACAGTACAATTAATTGCTCATAAGGGTAATCAGGTAAATTTATCAGCGCCTCAAAGAGCGAGGTAATTAAATGTGACTTGTTGATTTCCCCAAAAGTCACGATGCCTCTCTGTCAAGTTGAAGGTTCGTCATCCCTTCCAAAGAACGTCGCAACTATTCTCCTCTCTCACTACCCTCAGCTATCTCATCTGTTCCGCCTGCACCCTCGCTGTCCCTCCAACCCGACCATCTCCATCTCCTCCGCTCCATTCCCAGCGAACCCGCCAACTCGAGTCGTCAACCCCACCCCCGCTCGAGCTCCGACCAGCAGCGACGACCGCGCCGCCTGAGTTCACCGTCAACCCCAAGCCCCGACGAGCCCCCGCCGGCGAACTCCGACCCTAGTCACCGCCTCACCTCCTCTCCGACCTCCTTCCTGAAACGCCGTCAGCCCCATTCGCCACCACCACGACCAGCCTTCGCCGTCGCGACCAGCAGCCATCTCCCTTCCCCTCTCCTCTCCGCCGCTGACCGCCAGTTTGTTTTTAATGTAAAAATTGTAACTTTTTGCTTAAAATCATCAAACACGTTCTATAAATGCATGAGTGAATCTCGATTCACTTCAGTGAATCGAGATTCACTGCAGTGAATCGAGCTTGTTTTTACTTCAATAAACGCATGAGTGAATCTCGGTTCACTTCAGTGAATCTCGATTCACTGCAGTGAATCCAGATTCAATTATGTGAGGTGTTTATTTTTTACCATAAAAATCATAACTTTTTGCTGTAAAAGGTGAAAATTTTTCATGTTATAAAATTTTATAGCTTGTTTTTTACCATAAGTTTCTTATTCTGCTTGGATGGTTAGAATGATTCACAAATCCAGTGGAGCAGCAAATCGATTGGAGTGAATCCAGATTCAATTCGTTGGAGTGAATCTGGATTGAAGATCAATTCAGTGAATCCAGATTCAATGCGTTGTTGTGTTCTTCATGTGAGATTTACAGAGATCGGGAAGCGAGTTAGAGAGAGAGAGTATTAAAGAATGTAGCACTATTAATGTAAGAGAGAGTATTAAAGGACGTGTATTAAATTTGTATCATTGTTCCAATGTAATCAGTCACCATTAATGCAATGAATTGTTCCAATTTTACCCTTTTCACATTAATGCAGTGTATTAAATTTGTCTATATTTACAATTCTGCCATCGAAATCTAGGCCATTGGATGAAATAGAATGTAGGGTTAGGATTGGTTTTTAGTTCTCTAGGTTTTTATTAGAACCTCTCCCTATATATATATATATGATATATTTACTATATATACTTTAATAATATATTGTTTAATTTAATCATAGATATAATGTACTTTATAAAATATTATAAATTTTAGCTTTATTCAATGTAATACTTTTTAAAATTTTATATAAAAATTAAAATATATATATATATTATATATATATATATATATATATATATATATATAATATATATATATATTATATATATATATATATATATATATATATATATTATATATATTATATATATATATATATATATATATATATATATATTACATGATAATTACAAATTATATATATTAAAAAGTATCATGTTTAGTTAAATATATTATATTATTTCAAACTATAGTATTATATTATATTATTGATTCATAATATTTTACATAATATTAGTAATTATTATATTGATATATAAATAGTATTCATTATATATAATAACTATAATAATATTTTATAAATTAATTATATAATAATATATTATATAATAATATATGTTATTAAAATATTATATAATATTATAATAAATACGTTATACTATAATTACTAATTAATATTATATAATAATATATTACATAATACTATTAATATATGTTATTAAAATATTATATATATGTTATTACAATATTATATAATATTATAATAAATACGTTATACTATAATTACTATTATATAATATTATTAATATATGTTATTAAATTATGTTATTAAATTATGTTATTAAAATATTAATATATGTTATTAAATTATGTTATTAAAATATTAATATATGTTATATTTTATATATCATGTCATATATTTATAATATAATTGCATGTATTAGTTAAGTAATATAAAAATATTTTAAAATTATCTCAATTGCCTTCAAAGTGGAACAACATTGTTCCAATATGGAGGATGGGGTAAATTTTTACTATTGGGATAATTTTTTTATATATAAGCGGGGTAATTTTATCCCAAGTGGTGTAATTGTCACACTAGTGTTCCAAAAACCAATAACACAAAAAGGTATTATCCTTGTTCCATTGTCCCAATAAATAACACTATGAAATAGAATTCCCAAAATTATCTTATTATCCCCCAAAATATCCCAACCAATAACCCCCCTTAGGGGGGTTATTGGTTGGGACATGTTGGGCTAAGTGGGATAATTGTTCCAATGGAACAATTTTATTCATTTGGGATATTTTGAGTAGTGTAAAGTGAGACAATTTAGGATAATGGGACAATTTGAAGCTTTGATTTGATAATTCATGTGAGATAATTGATGATGTGGCACCTTATTAAAGTACAATATTTATCTATTAATTAAGTCTAAATTAATTTACCTAATTGGTTTTGCATATTATTTGATATGTTATTATAATGTAATACATTATTTTACTTTATACTAAACTATAATATATAATATTATAATTACTAATTAATTATAACTATATTTAATGTTATTAATTAATTTAATATAATATATTATAATAATATGATATATTACATAATAATTGATATAATATACAAACAATATATTTAATATAATATTTCAATAATATAATATTTAATCAAATATTATAATATTTTGTTTAATTCAATATAATATTATTTATATTAAAAGAAGAATAGAATTGGTCACTCTTTATTTCATTAGGAATCCCCTTTATATAGGGTGTTAAATATAGGGTTTCATAAATACATGAAGAATTAAATTACTCTTCATCAATTACTTTGACAAAGGCACACTAATTGTGTTTTTCCTTTAGCACTCCCCCTTGTGCCAAGTCAAATAGTGAAATGGTGCATGAGTTGTTGCCTCGTTAAAAACCTTGCCAAGTAACAAAACCCATTGGGAAAAATAAAACTTGGTCGAAGGGAAAAAGAGAACAACGCACCTAATACAATGAATGATAATATGTGTGTGTTGAGAACTCCCCCTAAAATCTACACCTCTCCCCTAATCTGTATAATAAAGGTAGTTCAGAAAATCTCTGCATCCCTATGTTTCTCAAAGATAGCCTTAGGTAATGACTTGGTAAACAAATATGCTGCATTTTCTTCAGAGCTTACTTGATTCACTTGAATCTTGAGGAAAGCCTGTTGTTGCTAGTTGTAGAAAAATATTGGTGATATATGTTTTGTATTATCACCTTTGATGTAACCTAGTTTCATCTGTTCATTGCAAGCTGCATTGTCTTCATAAATACAAGTGGACTCTTCAGTGGTAGAACTCAAACCACTAGTCCCTCGAATATGTGTGATGATAAACCTTAACCATATACACTCGCGAATTGCTTCATGTAGGCCAATGATCTCTAAATGGTTCAAGGAGGTATCTATAAGAGTTTGCTTGGTAGATCTCTAGGATATCGTTGTGTTCCCCATGGTAAATACATAACCAGTTTGGGGGCGTCCTTTATGTGGGTTAGATAGGTACCCAGCATCTGCTAAACCAACCAAAACATTTTTTGGTGTTTTGGTGTAGGGGTGGCGATCTTGCCCTTAACATTTCCTTAGAGGTTGTTGTATCATCTGTGATCCCTCTTGTCTCTCTATAGGGGAAGAACAGACTCATGTCAATGGTTCCTTTTAGGTATCAAAATATATTCTTGATGCCATTCTAGTGACGTTGCGTTGGTCCTGAGCTAAATCTAGCTAACAAGTTCACTGAGAAAGCAATATCTGGTCGAGTGCATTGAGCTAAGTACAATAATGCGCCTATTGCACTCAGGTAGGGAATTTTAGCTCCCAACAGCTCTTCGTCATCTTCCCTTGGACGAAATGGATCTTTCTTTATATCCAAACTTTGACCGATCATGGGAGTGCTAACAGGAGGCGCTTTATCCATGTTAAATCGCCAGAGCATCTTTTCGACGTATGTAGAATGGTGAATTAGTATTCCACAAGCTCGGTGTTCTAGTTCAAGGCTTAGACAGAACCGAGTTTTCCCAAGATCCTTCATCTCAAATTCGGATTTCAAATAGCTCGCGGTTTCTCTTATTTCATTAAGAGTACCTATTATGTTTATATCATCAACATATACAGCTACAATTGTAAATCCGAAACTTGTTTTCTTTATAAATACACAAGGGCATAGTTCATCGTTCTTATATCCCTTCCTAATCAAGTAGTCACTCAAACGGGTATACCACATCCGTCCAGATTGTTTCAATCTGTAAAGTGAGCGTTTCAATCTAATTGCAAACGCACTTCGTGGTTTAGAGTCACTTAACTTGGGAAATGGAAGGCCATCAGGCACTTTCATATATATCTCTGAATCAAGATCCTCATAGATATATGCTGTAACAACATCCATAAGCTGCATTTCCAATCCTTCGGATGCTACTAAGTTCACTAATTAGTGAAACGTTATCACCTTCATTACTGGAGAGTATGTCTCCTCATAGTCAATTCCATGGCGTTGTGAGAAACCTTGTTCTACAAGGCGAGACTTGTATCTCAAGACTTTATTTTCCTCATTACGCTTTCGGACGAAAACCCATTTATATCCTACAGGCTTTACATTTAGTGGGGCAAGCACTACCGGACCAAATACTTGTCTTTTTGCTAGAGAATCAAGTTCTGTCTGGATTGCTTCTTTCCATTTAGGCCAATATGCTCTTTGTTGACATTCTGCAATAGAGCATGGTTCGATATCATCATGCTCTATGATCTCTTGAGCAACAGCATATGCAAATATATCATCAATGTGTGTGGAAGATCTTTCTGTCAACTAATACGCACTCTCATAATCCATTGAGATTTCTTTGTTCTTTGTGATCATATCAAACATCGGAGCGTCCTCCAGTAATGATTCATGGACATGACTATAATCAGAGATAATCTCGTGAGAATGATTTTTTTCATTGATGATTAATGGATTAGGTTGTGCCGCATCCGCCCTCTTTTTCCTTGGGTGGGTGTCGATCGACCAGGTGGCCTCCATTTGCCGTATAGTGAGTCTCTTGTTCTTTAGACTCCCTATACCTCTTGTAGTTAGCTACTACTTTGTTGCTTGCCTGGCAGGTCTGGTACTAATGCCCAGTATCTCCACACCTATAGCAAGGTTCATTGTCAAACTCTTCCCTTTTGATCGGAGGGTTCTTAGGTGTCTTTTGTGCCTTGGTGTCATAACCACCAGGTCCACCACCACCGTCTCTGCGCCATACATAGGAAGAGACTCCATGGCCCCTACCACGGCCTCTCCCATGGCCCCCATGTCCCCTACCTCGTGGTGCATTGTTCCTACGTTGCGAGGGATCAGCAAGTCCCGTACCCTTTACTTTGGGGTTCTTTCTACTATTCATTTTACCATAGTTAGCTTTAGGAATTTTCTTTGTCCCAGCAGGTATGACGTTGTTGTTCAGAAGAACCTGATCATGCCTCTCAGCTACTTGCAGCATGTTGATCAACTTATTGAATGTCGTAATTCGTTTGTTGTCATACTCTAGCATGTACAGGTTTGCTAGTATAAGCGTTGAAGTAGGAAAAGTGGAGAGAGTTTTTTGTATCATATCAGCTTCTGTGATTTCCTTTCCACATAAGGTGAGACGTCCTTTTAAGTGCAACATGTCCTTGTTAAAGTCATTGACCCTTTTGTAGTCAAGAAGGCGGATTTCATTCCACTGGACAGTCAGTTCTGGAAGCAAAGTGTCAGGAATGTTCCCAAAACGTCCCATTAGGGCATCCCACAGTTCTTTGGATGTCTTCAACTAAAGGTACTCCCATCATAAGCTAGGGTCAATATGCCACCGCAGAAACATTAGAGCATTTGCTTTGACTTTGTCAGATGGTTCTTCGTCGTTGGGGTCAGCGGATGGTATGATTGTGAAAATATAGTCCTTTCTCATGAAAGTAGTTTCCACGTCAGAAACCCAACGGTGGTACTCAAGTCCTTCTGAGTCTAATATTTCAAATTCGGGTCGAGTTGGTTCAGCCATCTGCTATAAATTGCAACGCAGAGTTAAACCAATATTGAGTTAATCTAACACTGCCCCCAAAGTCAACTTTATGTGCTACAACTTTTATATGTGATGTCATATATAGAAAATGATATTCATAAACAATCAAAGATTTATGACTTGCGGGAAACAAATTTACTTTTAAATTGCAGCAACTAATTGTTCACAAATTTCCTTAACCAAATCTAGTACTTTTGTCTTATGCGGAAAGCATTAAATAATAGATAGAGATTGTAGACGTCAAAATTTGCCTATAGGTTCCCGCATGCAGCTCGAGATGAAGAGAAAACGATGAACGTCGATGTCCGAGTCAAAGAAGTTCATCTGATGCCAAAAGGAAGCAAAGGAACATGCGAAGGAATGCACAGAACGACGAAACAACGGGACGTGAAAATCGACGAAATAGTAGAACCAAAACTTGGACAAAGTGTCGCAAATGCAAGACACTTCAATGTGTCTCACGGGCGAGACACAATGATGTGTCTCTCACACACATCAGTGCCTCGCCCGATCAGCCTCCCGACGACGCGTTTTTCGATAAATTTCTCATGATTCGTTCGTTCCAGTAGCCTCTTAACTACCTTGGGGTTATCTTTAAATGTGATAAAGCTGTTATTAACTGAATATAAGGCCACGGATTCCTATCCACAAACACGGCGTTCAAGCCCTATAAATAGCCACCTTCATGCAATTGTGAAGGGTACTGACGGTTGACTGACGAACATGCGAGAGAACCCACGTTTTCCAGAGCAGAGCCACGATTTACAGAGAGAGAGAGGCGAGGTCTTGGTGATTTTCTAAACATAAAGGGAGAATTTCGAGAGATCCTTAACCTTCCACCTGTTTCCTTGAGATCAGACCTTGTTTTGATCTTGAGAAGAGTGATAATCTCACGTTATTGAGGTTATTCACTTATGTTCTAAGTTTTCCTAATTGAAACAAAGAACACCAAGCCTTCTTTCAGATCAACACAGAACTGTTATTCAGCGGTCCACGGATCAAAGCATCCCCGGTACAGGCAAAGATCTCACGCAAGCAGCGACCGATAAACGATCTTGCGTGTGTTTCTAGGAGATTTCTGTTTATTTCTTTTGTGTAGAGAAGTCTTATAAAAAAGGCTCACTCTTTTGAATCTTGTAATTCGATAAACGAGTTGTAATGGATTCCCAAATGAAATTAATTTCTGACGCAAACACGCTGGCGACCACAATGGGAGCCAACAGTCTCGCTACCGAGACTGTCGCGTCGCAACTGAAGATTAAGATCCCGGTTGATTTAGCGGTCGAGTATGAGTTCGACGAAGTCAAGTTCGAGGAATATTTCTCCTCTTCTTCATCAAAATCCTCCTCTCCCTGCAAGTGCGGAAAGATCTCGTCTTTGAAGGAGGCGTATTCACCGATGAAGGCTACAAGTGACTCCGTTTGCCATAACTCCTCTCCAGTCAATGAGTTGTTCAACCAAAGTACGCTAACTCTGATGAAGAGGGCTCGTCAGAGGCGACGCCAACGCCAAGCTCGTCAAATCGGGAAGGCCTTGGAATAAGTCGATGGGGTTCGTTAGTATGCGGACTTGGAGTCCAGGTGGCGTCAAGTAATCCAGCCACCTCAACGACAATTTGATGTCACTTCCTCCAAACCAACGATGGAAGAATGGGTTCTCATCAAAAAGACTCTTTCAATCTTGAAAGAGCGCATTCAGAAGCGCCGCGCACGTGCCGCACGCGCGCATGCCCTTGTGCGAAAGGCTTAAGACATGAAAAAGAAGGAAATGGCCAAAAAATCGCCAAAGTCCTACAAAGTCTAGGTGCCAAAATTGAAGACTGTGCCGAAATCAAGTGAAATGACTGTAACGACGTCAAATTGTCTCGGCCAAGGTCGAGACACATCAAAGTGTCTCGGCCATGGCCGAGACATCCTAGGGTGTCTTGCCCCAAGGGACACCCTCGCGACTATTTCCTCACATCCAACGACGTCCGCTCCTATCTCGTTCTCTCCCATACTTCCGGTGAAACCCTACGACAGTATTGATCTTTCAAAATTCAAAGTAACGATGGAGGATCGACTCAGTTCTCTACACAAGGATCAAGGCAAAGCTTCGGTAAAAGAACGTAAAGCTCCGGTGATCAAAACCCAAGCAATTCCTCAGACTGGAGTCATACAAACACTCTCGTCAAGCCAAATGCCGCCCAAGTGTGTCCCGCCGCTTCCAAACAAACCGGGACACCTTAATATAGTTGTTCGTGTGACGTGCACAAAAGAGGCAAGGAGGTCTCCCCTTCTGGGAGAATTCCTATCACTTCTTGCCTGGGGGTGTGTGTCAAAGTCCAGGAGCCCATTGAGATTCTACATTTGTAAGGGGGTGGTTCCAAACGTGCGACTCCTGAGAATGCCAATAAGGCCTTGTACTCCTAGAAGAAGACATGTCCGTCAAAAGACAACGTCATACCTGGGGAATCGAACCAACGATCGATAGGTTGCTCCGATCATCATGCCGATGAGTTGCACCATCATGCTGGGGGTGCGAACAAATCTTGGAAGAGGATTGTCCAAAAAACGATTTCTCATTGTCCATGCGAGATACTTATTAGGGTAGTATTATCAAAATGTAGCTGCCCCAGGACCATTTCACAAAGGGTCTCGGTATTCGAGAAACTTACAACTGAAGCATCAAAGCTCAGATCAAAACGCTTCCACGAGAGAAAATCTGCCATCCAGGATGATGAATTCCCTGAAGTCACCATCAACATATTTGATAAAGAAAAGTCTGCGATTGATTCAAATGACTCTAATCCTGACTTTTCTCCGGGAAGAAAAGTTGATTCAGGAATAGCCCAATGAATGTTTCGACTTCAATTAGGAGCCACCAGAATTCACGAAGGACTGTCCTCAGACGATGAGCCTTTGGACACTTGTTTTGCAATCGCTTCGTACGATACAGTGTCCAGCATAGGGGAAGCCAGGGAGGCATTAATGATCACTCCTGATCAATTAGCTCAAGTACTTCAAAAAGCTCTAGCCAAGCAAAAAGAGGAACTCAGAGCTGAGATGAAGGCAGAGATGGAGTTGGCTATGCAAGAAATAAGAGAATTGCAGGCTCAACAACATCAATTAGTCAAGTCCGTTCAACGAGCTGAAGCCAGTCTTCGTAATGACATAGTGGTTCAAGCCAATGTCGTCAACAGTGTCTAGAGGTGGACGAACATTTCTTCGCTGACACTCCTCCCAAAGATAAAAACGCTGGGGGTGGTCTAACTCACTCTCCTCAACGTCCTTCGAAGGAAGATGTAGACGAGAACAAGAAGATGAAAGAGCTGGAGAGTAAGAACAGTGCCTTAATGTCCGCTCAAGAAATTAAGAAGATCAGCATTCCATGCCCGTATCTAAGGGAGTGGGACGTGATTCCGTACCCATCGAAGTTTAATTTGATTAACTTCACGCCATTTGACGAGAGAGGCTCGCCAACCCAACACTTGGTTTACTTCAAATCCCATTTGGGTATAATCTCTGGGAATGAACCCTTAATGATTCGGTCATTCGTAGGGCATTAATAATTAGGATGACATAGAAAATCTCTTCCTCAGTAACTTCTTTGACGATGACACTAAGGTATCAATCGGAACTCTTCTAGACGAGAAGCAGAAGAGCGGAGAGTCGGTCGACATCTTCGTCAAGCGCTTCCGGAATAAGGTGATGAATTGCCAGGATCCGATCACAGAGGAGTTCATCCTCCAAACTTGTCATAACAATCTTTTTCTGGATGTGTTGGAAGCCATGGGGGTGGCGCCATCCAAAATTTGGAAAGAGCTGAAGGTACACGGAGAACAAGTTGAACGCTTTCTCAAAAGAAAAAAAGCTGAGAGAAGTTAACTGACGGCACCTGCAATTGCTATGAACGCCAACCAAACGTCACAACAGTAACCCAGAGGCAACAGAGGACTCCCCATCCGAGATCCCAGAAGGAGTATTCTTTCAAAGATGATGAAGTTTCATCCATCTTTAAGTACCTCCTCGCCAACAACAAAATAAAGTTTCCACTTATTGCGAATCAAGAGGAAGCTAGCAAGACTTCAGATCCAAAATACTATATGTATCATAGGAGGGTTCAACATCCCACCAAGAACTGTTTTGCCATTAAAGACAGTATCCAAGTCTTGGTTGACATTGGTATCATAACGGCAAAATAAGCCAAATGAGAATGGCAAAAACTCTAATGAGTATACGAGTATAAATTACTTTTTCCAACCTCCAATCAGTATACGAGTATAAATTGCTTCTCCCGGACTCTGATGAGTACACGAGTATAAACTGCTTTTTCCAAACTCCAATGAGTATACGAGTATAAATTACTTCTCCCAGACTCCGATGAGTACACGAGTATAAACTACTTCTCCATGTTCCTCCGACGGGTATATGAGGTTAAACTGTTTCTCTTATTTCTAACAACGGGAAGTTCTTGGAGAATACTATACATTGTGTTCTTAAGGATAACCCAACAGCGTGGCTAAAAATACTGTGCTCCCCATTGGACTCAGTTTCTCTAAAAAAGCTAGGGGTCGATACGAAGTTCAAGGAGAATACAGATTCAGGAATCGAGACATGATTCTGTGACAGTGTTGCCCACCAATGGGAGGTTTCTGGAGAATACTACAAATGATATTCTTAAGGATAACCAGAGATCAGCTAATTATTCAAGATGAAGACCAGTCATCTGAATAATTTATTCTTAATCATGATTAAAAAATAAAAAAATGATTAAGAACCTCCTAGTGTGGCTATTTAATTATTTCCAAGATGATTAAAACCCCCCACTATGACTTTTCTCTTTCATCGAGATGAGATTTAATGACTTCATCGGGTCAATCTTCCCTCACGAAACCCTCAGCGTGACTCTAAAATCCTTCAAGGGCGAAGCTCATCTTATCTGCTTCAACCCGCTTAGGAAAAGCTGCCAAAACCATTTTCGGTCATCGGCATCCTCCTGATAACCAGAATTCTCTTGCGAAGTGAAAGATAACGAAATATCCTCTTTCCTTCACCCACAATCCTAGGTTGGTTTCAATCATCAGGATCAATTCCACCAACTCTCACTGTGTTTTTGGAGCGCTCTTTTGTTGAAACGAGATTCAATGACTGTATCTGATCAATCTTTCCTCACAAAAATCCTACGGTGTCATTATAGAGTGCTTAATGATTCACGGTCCTCCACAAAAAATCCCTTATTGATCAAATTAATTGACGTTGGGTCCAACAAAATTCTTCATGATTAAATCCATTCAAACTCCCATTATATCTAGCCTTTAACACTCCTACTTTGAAGTCCTGACACGACACTCAAAATTTTAATCTGCTGATCCATGGCGATTATCGAACCCCCTTCGTGTCAAGATCTTGCCACTTGATACCAAAAATCCCCACTAAGTGATTTGTACAAGTCAACATTCCCACTGTTATTTGTACCTTCACTCCCACTGTTTCTTGGTCAAACCTTTCTACAGTTAGGACCAAAGCCAAAATTCCTTCTTGATTCCTTCCATGAACGGGAGGTCCACTTTCAAATCGAGCAATAAAACCTTCCTACAGTTAGGGTCGTCTCAAACCACCCATATGGTCAAACCTTCCTATAGTTAGGACTAAAGCCAAAATCCTCTTTCAATAAACGAAAGGTATTCACTTACATCGAGCGATCAAACCTTCCTATAGTTAGGGTCACCTCAAACTCCCACTTGGTCAAACATTCTTATAGTTAACACCAAAACTAGAATTCCTTCTCGATAAATGAGAAATCCACCTTCAGATTGGGTAATCAAACCTTCCGACAGTTAGGGTTATCCGAATCTTTTTTATTCTCAGAGTGGAGATCACACTCTTAGTTTTACCTTTTCAGATTCTCAAAGTGGAGATCCCACTTTGAGTTTCTTTTGAAGCCGGAGCTAGAAAATAAATTTCTTCCTCCCTAGCAACGAGTCCGTCTTTGCCCCAAGAGAAGACAAAACGGTTTTGTCTTCGCCTCAAGAGAAGACATAATCTTTCAACACTAAAATTCATGTCTTACACGCATGGGGGACATTATCTCGATCCCTAATTAGATATAAGCTTACGCCTAACACGCGTTACCGGGTGGTGTGTTCCCGTGAAAATGACAAAGTCTATATATTCGATATCATACCACTAAGTCTAAAAGAGTTCATTCTTTTAGCACAACGTTACATGTAGAATGGACTTAGGCAATCTACATGCTAGCCCAACTCAAATGGTAGTCGGTAAAGGCTCATCAAATCTGTTGATGGCTGAGGGTTTGCCAAAAATCCTGTAATGAACAGTTTGCGATGACGGATTCGCTCTTCTAACACGGAGAGCTTCTCTTCATAAAGGTTGTACAAGCTTCATCTTCAATCAACTTTAATAGTCATTGACGCACCAGTTTTATCAGTTGGTCTCATGACTCGAGCGCCTGGGGTAGCTTCAGAGATAGTACTTGTATCAGCATCTACAGCTGGTCCTACAATCAAATCTCGTACAAAGAGCTCAACCTGGTGAGCCTCCAATGTATTCTCAGGTTGCTCTTCCCAGAACTCTGATGAGTATACAAGTATAAATTAATTCTCCATGCTCCAACGCCTTAAGAACTTAAACGGTGTAGACTCCGATTAACGTACGAGTATAAATTATATTCACGCCGTGATGTCGGTCAACACGTCACAATGAAGGTTAACGTTGGTCAACGTATCACAATGAAGGTCAACACCGGTCAACGCGCCATAATAAAGGTCAACCCCAGTCAACGCGTTGATAATTTCACCAAAATAAGGCTCAGGATAATTTTCAGGTCACATTTACCCCCGGGAGTTCAATCGCAATTCATATACAAACCCCCGATGAAGATGGTCAGTTCAACATCGATTCAACAAAACGAGCTAAGTCAAATATCAACACACCAGTTTTGATTCAAGATTTTGATAACGGTCAGACGATAAACGTAGCACCGAAAGAATTTCAGACTATTTGACAAAATGCTAAATAGACTGGAAGCTGAAGAAGTCAAAGAATTGAAGACTGGGCCTATCTTATCCAAAGTATTCCAGATTTATCTATAAAAAAATGAGACTGAAACACTTTGGAGGGGTATCTGTAGGCGTCAAAATTTACCTATAGGTTCCTGCACGAAGCTCGAGATGAAGAGAAGACGATGAACGTTAATGTATGAGTCAAAGAAGTTCATCCGATGCTAAAAGGAAGCAAAGGAACATGCGAAGGAACGCGCGGAACGACGGAATGATGAAACAACAGGATGTGAAAATCGACAAAACAGCAAAACCGAAACTTGGACAAAGTGTCTCACCTACAAGATACATTGGACAAAGTGTCTCACCTGCGAGATACTTCAATGTATCTCACTGGCGATACACTTGAATGTGTCTCATGGGCGAAACACTTCTAGGTGTCTTGCAGGCGAGACACAATGATGTGTCTTGCTCACACATCAGTACCTCACCCAATTAGCCTCCCAATGATGTGTTTTTCGATAGATTTCTCGTGATTTATTCGTTCCGGTGGCCTCTTAACTGCCTTGGGGTTATCTTTAAACATGGTAAATCTGTTATTAACTAAAGATAAGGCCATATCACGGATTCCTATCCACAAACACGGCGTTCAAACCTTATAAATATCCCCCTTCGTGCAATTGTGAAGGGTACTGACAGTTGACTGATGAACGTGCGAGAGAACCCACGTTTTTCAGAGCAGAGCCACAATTTACAAATAGAAAAAGGCGAGGTCTTGGCGATTTTCTGAATATAAAGGGAGAATTTCGAGAGATCTGATGGCACATAATTATGTACCAAAATTGCAAGTGCACAATTTATCAAGTTATAGTATAAAAAATATCGATCCCACGAGGAAGGTGATTTTAAGAGATTATTAGAAATGGTTCTTATGTTTTGTGCGTGACAATTAGGAATAAAGAATAAGTGTGATTGTGATGAGTGGTTGTTTTGATTTATGTGCAAGAGATAATAAATTGAATTTTAGAGAAGAAAGAATCAAAGAATAAATGAAATCACAAGGCAAGAAAGAAGAATGAATAAAATCAAGAAATAAACCAAGAATAAAAAGAAAATTTAAGAAAGTTAAGATGGAGGATTCAAAAGAGGTAAAAAATCTAGAATATAATCCACTAACCAATTTCAATTACAAAATATAAACTATTCTCTTTTTATCATATTTCAACTTAGATTTATTAAGCATAGATTATCAAACCATTTAAGGAAAGTGTAACCTATCAAATTATCATCTAAGTCAAAATTACTATTCATGATAAGAACAACAACATGATAATAATCCTAGAATTCATAAGCATAACCTATCAAACCATTTAAGATAAGCATAGATTATTAAATTCTTCTTCTACCGATTAGTTCTCTAGTTGATTATCCTAAACATGAATATTTTAAGTAAAAGAGAATAATTCATACAATATAAAGGAAATTAGACTAGTTTCATACAATTCTAAGATTCCTACAAGAATAAAAAACAAGAAAAAGAACTAATTACAAAAATAAAAAGAAAAGAAAAATCTAAACTATGAACAAGAAATAAATCTAATTACAAAGAAAATAAAAATCTAAACTACAAAATAAATTGCAGAAATTAAATGCAAGAAAAATAAATCTACTCTACAAATTAAAGTGCAAAAAGAAATAAAAAGACAAGAAAATAAATCTACACTACAAGCATGAATTTAAATCTAACTAATAAGCAATAATAAAGAAATTACTAAAAAGAAATAAAAGAGAAAAGAAATGCAAACCTTCAAATTGCTCTTCATCTCCATCCTCATCATTCAACAAAGAGGAGAAAGAACAAATTTAAAGAGGAAAAAATTATTTTTATTAATTGCAACTAAAGTTACAATTTTTGGAAGGCCTTCTCAATTAAGAGTAGCCCTCCTCTCCAAAAGGAGTTTACAAAATTTTCACACCTCTAACCCCTCACTCTCTACCCCTATTTATAGTAATCTTCAATGAATATGAGCCATTGGATTTGTCTTGAGCCCCAAGCAACAATCTCCACCATTGAATTTGCTTTTTGTTCTTCTCTAGCCCAACATAGGAGGCCCATATGATTTTCAAAAACAAATAAAAATCAAGTCCCTGCAGCAGTCCGGTCCAATGATGAATTTCCAATCTCTGCAGCCATCAAGTCCGGCCCATTGCAGCCTAAGTCCGTTGGAGAGTTCCCTTGATACATATATGATTTTCAAAAAATGAAACACATCTCTTGCAGCATGTCCGGTCCATGAAGAGTTATGGGTGTAATTATTTTTTGATGGGCTTTGGGCCTTCAAGCTCACTTTAGAATAAAGAGGAGCTTGTGCTGGCTTCTTTTGGGCTTTTGAAACTCAAATATTTCACTTGAAATTGAAGAGGAGGAGCTGAGCTTGTGCTGGCTTCTTTTGGGCTTTTGAAACTCAAATATTTCACTTGAAATTGAAGAGGAGGAGCTGCCATAACGTTTTGGGACATTTGGCTTTTGGCTTCAATTGTAACATGATGTGCTGGAGATCATTTTCTTCACTTGCTTGATGGTCTTCATGTTCTTTGGGCTTCAATCATTTTCCTCTTTTAAGTTTTTGCTTCATGGGCTTCTAAAATGCTACAAAATAGAGAAGAGAGATTTTGAGGGGTTTTTATATTTAATAATATTTATTTATATTTTTATTCAATTATGTGGAAACTAAGCTAACAATAATTATTAATGGTATATTTGTTCATATAAAATAGATAATGAGGATATAAAATTATAATAAAAATATGATTATCAAATACCCCCACACCTAAACTTTTGCTAGTCCTCTAGCAAAAAAAATAAAAAGAAAATCCTAACTCACTTTCGCAGGAATCGCGGTTATATTTAGCGCATACAACAAGCCTAAGAAAATCCTAACTCACTTTCGCAGGAATCGCGGTTATATTTAGCGCATACAACAAGCCTTTAAACCCCCAGGTTACCCTAGTGGATGAGTTGTAGTCTCGTGAGGGTTTGCAGTGAATATATCCACAAAATTCGGTCAACTTGCCAAGTTAACTAAGTCAGTAAATAACAAATTTTCCTTGATATATTTAAACATTCTAATTGAAGCTAGTTAATAATCAAGAAAACGTTTTTATATATAACTCCAATGTAAATCCCCTAAAAAATCTTTTTCATTATAGCAACAATATATATATATAAACAATGGTTAGTGTATTTTTTTTTCACTCTCTAATTCTTGGTGATTGTTTTCTATTTTAACGGGCTTTCTAAGTGACCATTTAACGAGTTTTGAGCCAATGAATCCCAACCCAATTGGGTTTAGGTCATTAAGTATAGAGATACTCCTTGGGCTTAATTGCTCAGTCAACTTAGGCTTTATAAGATAGAATCACCTTGAATTTAAGAGGTTTTTTTTTTGTGCCCATTTTTCGCACTCTTCTTTTATAAGGTTAGTTTTTTTTTAATATATATATATGTGTAAGTATATATAGTCTTTTAAAAAAAATTGTGTAAATCAAGATAACTTGAAAAAATATTTTCAACTCTAAGTTAAGCATGCAAAAATTTCATTATTTTTAATTAAAAATCTAAGGTAAGACTTAAGTAAAGTATACTAGTTGAAAAATCATTTCTTAAGAATTTTATTTGGAGTTATCATAAAAGGTGAACTTGAATATGTCACTAACTAAGAACTAGAAAATTTAAAATCTATCAATTTGATCAATTATTACTTAACTCTATTAATTTGGCAAGTGGCAATATTTTTATAATTTTTGTCAAAAAAAAATTTTTTAACAAAAAGAAAAAAGAAAAAAAAATGACAAAAATGCAACTAAAAAGGTAAAATAAAGAGGAAAATATGTACTTCTCACCCCCACACCTAAATTTTGCATTGTCCTCAATGCAAATTCGCTGAAGCACAAAGTAAAACAGATAAAATTGAAGAACTTACATTTGTTCGGTTGATAATGATGATAAGGATCTGTAATTACTGTTAGTATGAGGATGAAGAAATCAAATAAGAGGAAAATTGTAAGTAATTATTTTTTTAACCTATGTTACTTATTCAAATTTTGTTATGTTTTTTTTAAGAAAAAAAAATTATTTTTTTTTATTTTTTTAATTAATTTTTTTTATATTTTTTTTAAGAAACAAAAGAAAAATTAGTTTTTGTTTTTTTTTTACAGATAATGAGGTTCATGAAGAACCAACACCTCTTCCTCTCTGAGCGTAGAAAATTCTAAAAATGGTTTCAGACGTTGACCATTTATTTTAAAAATATTATCATTTTTAGGATTTTCTATCTCGACAGCTCCATGTGAAAAAACCTGTTTGACAAAAAATAGACCTGTCCATCATGATCTTAGTTTTCCAGGAAAAAGATGCAATTTTGAATTGTACAATAAAACTTTCTGTCCTGAAGAGAAATTTTTTCACAAAATTAATTTGTCATGAAAAATCTTTGTTTTCTCTTTGTAAATTTTTGAGTTTATGTATGCATCATTCCGAATTTCTTCCAACTCATTTATTTGGAGCAACCTGTTCTTACCTGCTGAGTCTGAGTCAAAATTTAACTGTTTTATTGCCCATATTGCTCGATGTTCCAACTCTACTGGTAGATGACAAGCTTTCCCGAATACCAGTCTGTATGGTAGCATCCCCAAATTGGCCTTAAAAGCTGTTCTATACGCCCACAGAGCATCACATAATTTTACAGACCAATCTTTTCTGTTATGATTAACTGTTTTTTCTAAGATTTGTTTGATCTGCCTGTTTGTGACCTCTACTTGTCCACTGGTTTGGGGGTGATAAGGAGTTGACAATTTGTGTGTTATTGAATATTTCCTCATCAAAGCCTCGAAAGAACGGTTACAGAAATGTGTACCGTTATCATTGATGATCGCTCGAGGTACTCCAAACCGGGCAAAAATGTTCTCTTTTAAAAACTTGACAACAACCTTGTTGTTATTAGTTTTGCAAGCTACCGCCTCAACCCATTTTAACATGTATTCAACGGCTACTAGAATGTAAACATTTCCAAAGGAATTTAGAAATGGTCCCATGAAATCGATACTTCACAGATCAAAAAGTTCAACGGATAAGATGGGTTGTAAGGGTATCATATTTCTTCTAGTGACCTTCCCTAAATGCTGACAACGGTTACAGGTTTTGCAAAACTCGAATGAATCCTTGAAGAGAGTGGGCCAATACAGCCCAAATTGGAGAACTTTTTCAGCTATTTTTCTCGGACCAAAGTGGCCCCCACAGGCTTGCTCATGGCAAAAGGATAGAACACTCCTAGTTTTTTCAGTGGGAACACACCTCCTAAAGATCTGATCAGGACAGTATTTGAACAGATATGGATCATCCCAGTAAAAGTATTTTACTTGGGAGAGAAAATGGGATCTATCCTGTTTGGACCAATGAGAAGGGATCTGGTTCATGACTATGTAGTTCACAATGTCGGCGAACCATGGAACAGATTGGATTTCTAGGAGTTGTTCGTCTGGGAAATGTTCATTGATCGGAACGGTTGATGTTGGTGCATTTGGGAGTCGAGAGAGGTGATCTGCTACGGGGTTCTCTGTTCCCCTTCTGTTAAGAATTTGAATGTCAAACTCTTGAAGAAGGAGAATCCATCTAATAAGCCGTGCTTTAGCATCTTTTTTGGTCAAAAGATACTTTAGTACGGCATGATCTGTGAAAACTTTGGTTAAGGAACCAATGAGGTAGGACCTGAATTTTTTTAAGGCAAAGACTACAGCTAAAAACTCTTTCTCTGTGACAGAGTAGTTTTGGTGGGCATCATTCAGAGTCCTACTGGCGTAGTAGATCACATGCGGTTTTCCATCAAACCGTTGTCCTAAAACAGCACCGATTGCAGAATCAGATGCATCACACATCAGTTCGAAGGGTAAGGTCCATTCCAGTGCATGAATGATAGGAGCTGTGGTTAGCTCCTTTTTCAGATATTCAAAAGCTTTGAGGTAGTCGGGAGAGAGGACAAATGATGTATCCTTGGCTAAGAGATTGGTCAAGGGTCTAGCAATTTTGCTGAAATCCTTGATGAAACGTCGGTAAAAACTAGCATGGCCAAGAAATGATCTGACATCTTTGACTGTTTTGGGAGGAGGGAGATTGGAAATGAGATCTACCTTAGCTTTGTCCACTTCGATTCCCCTATTGGAAACTACATGTCCTAAGACAATGCCTTGTTTGACCATGAAATAACATTTCTCCCAATTGAGAGTCAGATTTTTCTCCCTACACTGTTCCAGGACCAGTTTAAGATGATGCAAACATTGGGAAAATGTATCACCAAAGATGGAAAAGTCGTCCATGAAAATTTTGAGAAATTTCTCTACCATGTCGGAAAAAATATTGATCATGCAACGTTGGAATGTGGCCGGTGCGTTACACAGGCCAAAAGGCATGCGTCGGTATGCGAATGTTCCATACGGGCAAGTGAATGTGGTTTTCTCCTGATCTTCTGGAGCGATAGGGATTTGATTGTAACCTGAATATCCATCCAGGAAATAGTAGAACTCGTGTCCTGCTAAACACTCTAACATTTGGTCAATGAAAGGAAGAGGGAAGTGATCTTTCCGAGTGGCTAAGTTGAGTTTTCTGTAGTCAATACAAACTCGCCATCCAGTTTGGCTTCGAGTGAGAATCAGCTCATTAGCCTTATTTTGGATCACGGTGATCCCAGATTTCTTTGGAACAACTTGGACCGGACTCACCCATGAACTATCAGAAATGGGATAAATGATCCCATGATCGAGATATTTCAGAATGTCTTTTCTAACGGCTTCTTTCATCACTGGGTTTAACCTACGTTGAGCATCTCTAGTAGGTTTGGCATCATCTATCAAATGGATTCGGTGTTGAACAATGGTTGGACTAATCCCTTTGATATCAGCCATGGTCCATCCAATGGCTTCCCTATTCTCTCTTAAAACATCTAAGAGAGCTTCCTTTTGACCGGTAGTCAACTCAGAAGAAATGATAACTGGTAAAGACTCGTTCTCCCCTAAGTAGGCATACTCTAGATTTTCGGGTAGAGGTTTGAGCTCTAACTTAGGGGGTTCCTCCACAGATGGGCGAAGCTGGACTCGGGGTTCTATCTCCAAAGGTTCTCATTGCTAGCCAACAGCAAAAACATGATTGATCAGTGGTTCTATCTCTAGTTCGTCATCAGAAAGCTCCTCAATCATTAAATCAGATGCATTTGAATCAGACTCACACTCTCCCTCTTGTTGTTCACTGGATATTCCTTGAATGAAATTCACTTCCATGGGTTCATCAGATGGATCACTAGGCTGTCTCCCTAAGTTGAAGATATTGAGATCAACAGTCATATTCCCAAAAGATAGTTTCATCTGACCGGTTCTACAGTTTATCAAAGCATTTGAGGTGGCTAAGAATGGTCTTCCTAGAATGACGGGGATTTGACTTTTGAGATTGGAAACAGACTGCGTTTCCAAGACAATAAAATCAACAGGGAAAATGAACTCTCCAACTTTGATCAAAACATCCTCTACCTCTCCTTTGGGAATTTTTACAGATCTATCAGCTAACTGTAGAGTGCATCTTGTAGGTTTAAGTTCTCCTACACCTAGCTGTTGATAGACCGAATAAGTAAGGAGGTTGACGCTGGCTCCCAAGTCTACAACCAGGGTCCTTATTTTCAATGGCATGGGTTTCAAAAAAATTTCACTGAGGTTGGCAGCTAAGAAGACTTTCTTGGGGACATTGGTGGTTCTTTTCTTAGTGCATAAGTCCTTCAAGAACTTTGCATAAGAGGGAATTTGTTCGATTGCATCTAGGAGAGGGATGTTGATCTTGACCTGTTTGAATGTTTCTAGGATTCTCTCAACCTACGGGGAGTTTTTCCTAGGTTTGAGTCTATCTGGAAAGGGGGCAGCGGGCCTATACCTATCTAGATCAGGCTCAATCTCAAGTTCAGCGTTTTGGTCATCGGAAGAAATTGCTTCATCGGAAGGAGTGTGTTGGATGGGAGAAGGGGTTTGATCCGGAGGCATTCTAACTTGATTGTCTATTTGTTTCCCTGATCGCAGTGTATGAACTGCATTCACATGAGCTGGATGGTTTGAACTGGATCCATTGTCTTTAGGGTTTGTAACAGGTTGACTTGGGAATTTTCCTTTCTCTCTCTCGCTTACAGCAGTGGCTAGTTGCCCAAGTTGGGTTTCTAACCGGGCTATGGCTTGAGTGTTCGAGTTGAGCACTTGGCCGATTGTTTGCATGAAGGAATTTAGAGTGGTGGATGACTGGAGCAACATGTTGGTCGTTTGTGTAGAAGCTTTGATCATAGCTTCTAAACCCTTTTCTAAGACACTCAAACGTTTGTCATGATCGGAATTTGATTGATTTGTAGGCTGGTGAGGATGAGGATGTTGGGTTGGAAAAACTGGGTTAGAAAAATTGTTCGGTGCATTGAACGGGACAGTGTTTCCCCTCGGGAATTGTGGGTTTGACGCGGGAATGAAGTTTTGGTTTCCATGAGAATTTCCTTGGTTACAAGCAAAGTTAGGATGATTTCTCCAACCTGGATTGTAGGTTGGAGAAAATGGATCATTTCTGGGACGCTGGAATGCATCGTTCATCTGTTCTAATGCATGGTTGTTTCCTAGAAGAGGACATTCCTCTAAAACGTGGGTAGGAGACTGACAGTTATGACATCCCGGGGCAGAAATATGATTGATTTGAGCCGGAGCTCGTTCCTTAAATTCTAAGGCTTCTAACCTCCGCATAATCGTCACCATCTTCGCTTCAGAAGCAATGTTTGACTCCAGGGAAAGACCACAAGACTTAGATTGGGAAACAGATGAAACCCTGTCATCACAGTTTTCCCACTGCATTGTTTTCTCGGATAGACTCTCTAGGAATTCCCAAGCTTCATCGGCGTTTTTTCTCATAAAATCTCCCTGACACATCGATTCTAAAGATGTTTTTGAAGAATAGTCCAATCCTTCATATATGACTTGGCACAATCGCCATTTTTCTAGACCGTGATGAGGACATTGGATTAAAAGATCTTTAAATCGGTCAAAGTATTTCCAGAATGGCTCTCCCGGGACAATTTTGAAATTCTGAATGCTGTTCCTAAGCTTTACCGTTTGAATTTGGGAAGCATGTTTATGTAATGCGGTCTAAGCTCGAAATTTGCTCCATTTACTTCGGGGGGTCTTATGCAAGATGGAATTGCATTTCTGGTGGGGTAACACATATCCTGAAGGATGGGTTGATTTGCCATTTCTTGAATTGGTTCAACACGGATTAAACGATGAGAATTATCCTGAACCCAAGTTTGCATACACCAAAAAAAATTCTTTTTAAGGAAAGAAAAAAATTTAGTTTTTTTTTTGAAAGATAAAAAAGAAAAAATCCTAACTAAAACAAATCAAAGCAATCACTTTTCAATCAACTCTAATTCTAGGGTTTAGCCTAACTCAATAGGCCAGCTCTTAACAAAAAACTCCTACAGTGAAAAGATTCAAGTTTTACCCAGGTAGTTAGCCAGGTAAGGATAGTACTAGAGGGTAATCAAAGATCAATTAAGTACCTCTTTCCTTGTGGAGCGCTTTACGTAACCCCAAAACCTTGCCTTAGACACCAACTATTCTGAGAAAACTTAAACCGGTTCACTTAAGGATTTCTTGTTCCTTATTGAGCTCGAATCCTTAGGGGCCAACGTCTAATGAGTTTTAGAAGGCTTGGGTTTGTGAAGTGAGGAATTAGTGATTTGTGGGCTAAGGGAAGGGTGATGAAATCCCTTACCTTATCTTGATTATGGGTTTTGCCCTTAAGAATGTTTTAAGTGTGTGACAAATCAAGTGTTACAATCACTTTGGTGAATTTCTACACTATATAAAATGCAACCCTAGAAATTAAAAGCGACTAAAAAGGATGATAAAAAAGAAAATCTTTTTTTTTATGGTCAACAACAATCAAAATGTGAGAAGAGAGCTCTTGTTTGAATTTATTATCTTGTTAGTTAATGTCCAAGTGAAAGGCGGATTTTATTATGGTCAACAAAAATAAAAACCTTTTTTTTAAATCCTAATTGTCTCTAATTGTGAAGCTAATTAAAAAGGGTGGAATTGAAAACTAGAAAGAAGACTTACCTGAAAGCAATGCTCCAAATTCTTGATCTTCAATCCAAGATTTTCAAGCCCCAAGTGGTTCCTTCACAAGAAAAATACACAAGTTAAAGAATCAAATTAATAAAATCATATTTTAGCACCATCCCCGGCAACGGCGCCAAAAACTTGATGGCACATAATTGTTAGACCCTAGAGGGGGGGTGATTAGGGTCTTATGCTAATCTAATCCGATTAAATACCAATTAAAATTAATTAACAAATTATTCTTGCAAGAGAGATATACAATATGTTACAAGCAAGAATAAGCAATATAAACAAAGGTAAACATCCTAGCAATGAGATATAGTATGAGATATATGCTAGGATATATAAACAACACAAGGGTAAACAAAATGAACTAGATAGTGGATGAAATAAATGAGCAATACACAATTGGTGATATAAGATAAATGCAAAAGCAAATGCGCCAATGACAAACACAAACACACGATATGATCATGGAGTTCGGACCTTCCGTCCTACGTCTCCGCTCCCCACTCCCGGGGAGAAATCCACTATCACAACCGGGTTTTCTACGCTCACCCGAATAACGTTTACACCTCACAGTGTCGGTTTTCAACGCTCACCGAATAACGTTCACTCCTCACACTCGGTTTTCTAGTTCACCGAAAACTTCACAACACACTCGGTTTCTAGCTCACCGAAAACCTAACAATCTCACAATGTAACAAATATAAATTGTTCTCTATATGGATGAGAACACAATGAAAGCTCACACTCAATGTTACAACTCTCACAACCCTAAATATATTATGAATGCAAATACAATAAGCTCAAGTGGGTGTGTGTAACAATGAGATTCAATAAAACTTAACTCAATAAGAACTAGCAATAAGATTGATATGAAATACAATAGTAGAAATGCTAGGAAAAGAGTTAAGGAAACTTCTCTATAAACACAAAGAGAGGATGAAAAAATGTTGAAGATGAACTCTTCAATAGCTGATGTGAACTCCTCTTTGTAACAGCAAACCCAAAACAAACTTAAACCAAACTAAACAAGCTTAAACCCTTGTTTAAAAACTTCTTTTAAAAACTTCTTTTCTTAGTTTAGAAAGGGCTTGGAGGGTTTATATAGGAGAGAAAAACCAACAGCAAACCCCAGATAAAACCCAGAAAATAGCCGTTGGGCAAAGGACCAAAAACTAGCCGTTGAACATACGGCGGTCGACCGGCGGAAATTTTGGTCGACCGCTATCCAGGTCGAAAAAAAAAAAACAAGCAGACATCTTCGGTCGACCGGTGCGGTCGACCGATGGAGCTCTCGGTCGACCGGACCGGTCGACCGACAAACTCTCTGCTGCCCACTGACGAATGATCACATGTGCGGTCGACCGCATACTGATATATAAAAAACTGATATAGAAAACTGTTTGCTGATTTTAAAACACTGTTTAAAAATATCAAATAAATTCCAAAAAAAATGTAAAACTTTGGGGAATGATTGTAGAATGATAATAAGCATGCTACAACGACTGGTTATCAGAAAGGACCTCCCAAATAAAAAATATCATCATTTTACAAAATAAGCCAAAACATGAAAAATGTAAACATGTGAATTTTGACATTTTGGCTAAACCATGTTTTGAAACTTTGCACAATAATTTTGTAGACTTAATAAAATATATATATAATTATTGTTAAGTCCAAAAACTAAGAAAACGTGTGTATAAGATATTGAGCTTAGAGTATCTAACACACATAATATAAAATCTAAACTAGATATACCCAAACTTGATCTTGATCTTCAATAAGCTCGACTTGGTAATCTCGAGGATGAAGCTTGAACTTGATCTTTAACTTGAATTGCAAGGCTTCACCGACATTCCGCCAACCTCCTTTGGATATGATCGTTGAAGCTCTATTCCATCCATCCTCCAACTCGTTGTTTGTCTATAATAAATAGAAATATACCAACACTAGACAAACAACATTAGTGGTAAATTGTTTGTTAAACATCATCAAAACACGAAGGCCAACAATCTCCCCCTTTTTGATGATGACAAACAATTTACAAAAAGAAATATATGCATGAAGGAAATGAATATATAATTTATAATTCACATGCATATAAACAAGAAAGAATATACTCACAACATTTCTCCCCCTTTGACAACATCAAAAAGGGGACAAAAGGATGAAAAGGGCGAAAGCTCCCCCTATCAATATGCATGGGTGAGTATAACACATAGAAAGATATAGGGATTGCTCCCCCCTATCAAAATACCATATAGAATATATGAAATGAAGATCATGGCAAACATATGTGAGCAAGCATAGATGGAAAGTATGCTAAACATAACTCACATACATAAAGACAAATGAGAACATATATAAATATATCAAAGTGAAAAAAAAAAGATAGTGTCTCATATCAACGAAAACATAAAGATCAAAAATAGATTTATGAAATCAAAAGAAAAGGAACATGAAAATCATGTAAAAGGTTTTCAAATGAAGACATGTCAACCAATGAAATCATAAATCACAAGTAAATCATATAAGAACATAAAACCAAATCATCATTGATTTTAAAAAAAATCAAGAGAGGCAACCATATCTAGCTCTTGAGCTAATAATAACTCATATAAACATTCTAGCATCCTGTAAACATGATTTGGGAATAAACACCCAATAAATCCGGAGGGTTATATAAGTACAAACCTCTCATCAAAATAAAACAAATAATCATGAAAACAAAAGATTTTATCAATTAAAAATTATTTTCATATAAAAAGATTTCAAAGCATAATTTTCAAAACCAAGAAAAGAAAAAATAAGACATTAAAATTCTTGGTTTAAAAATCAAATTTGTTTTGGTACCCAAGAACTCTTGGTACCAAAAGATTTAGGGATATGATCTCTATCATTTAAGCTCAAAGCCCTAGGATTATGAACCCTCTTAGGCATATGTGGTGCACTAATACGGTCAAAGCAATAATCGCTCAAATGACCCTTCCGATTGCAATACGTGCAATAAAAGAGATCCATTTGTTTTTGTGGACCATTAGCTCGTGCACGAGAAATATTTGCAACCATAGATGATCTTTTAAGATTATTTTACAAATGTGAAACATTATCAAAACAAAACTTTCCTAAGTGGCCATATCTACCACAAACATCACATTTAAACTTTTGTGGCTTAATAAAATCATCTTTTAAAATCATTTGGCAAAAGTGAAGTCTTTTTCAAATCATAGTAAAATTTTGCCAAATGGCCAAAACGTCCACAAATATCACATTTAAACACATTTGCATGTTTATGATGTGCATGATAAGCATATGCATGTGTATGTGATGAAGAAGCTACATGAGATGCACAAAGAGCATTGACATTTTTATGTTTGTGTGCATCATAGCAAAATTTAGCTAGATGACCTTTTCGGCCACAAATTGAACACTTATAAACTTTGCTATATATGTGTGCATGATGAGTAGATGATGATTTAGACTTGGCACACATATCCATAAGCTTCTTATGGTTGTCAAAGCATATTTTCAAAGTTGAATCTAAAGATGAAATGCGATTATTCATAAGATTCAAATCTTCATTTTTAGGCACATATGCATTTTTAGAAGTAGAACATAAATAATTATTTATAAAAGAAGCTGTATCATTCTTTATGTTCTTTACTTCTAACATGGCATCAATCTTAGCATGAGATAGGCTAGCAATAGATAAGATCAAATTTTTATTTTCCAAATTTAATAAGTCATTGCTTTCTTTAAGCATAGTATTTTCATTGTCAATGACATCAAATTTGGACACTAGCTTCTCATGATCGGATTTTAAATTATCATGCTTGCATTGTAAATCAACAAAATCTTTATGCAATTTGTTAAAGGCATGCAAAAATTTTTTACTAGCACAAGCAAGTTCATCATTAGGTAAATCATTAATAGTTTCGAACTCGCAAACCTCACTAGGGCTATCGCCTAGTGGCCGTGTGCATGAAGCTCCATATGAACGTGAAGCCGGATCCTCCAAAGCTTGTCGGATAGACTCCAAGTCCCCTTGATGCGCTTCTATGAATATCCATAATGTATAAGCGCTATCAAAAGAATCAAGCTTGTTAGACATAAATGAATCAAATGCATTTAATAAAAATTCTAACATAAGCTTGTTCATAATAAACATCTTTTTATCATGTTTGATCCACTTGGATTTCTCCAACATGGGTACAATATAAGCACAATCAATGATTTCCCATAAATCGATATTTTTAGATTGAACAAATATTTTGAATCTAAAACACCATTGAGCATAGGGGAAAACATTGAATTTAGGAGCAACACTAGAATCATAGCCTAAACAAGATGCATCATTCATATCCATAATTTGTAAAAATATGCAAGCAAGATACAAATGCAATCAAAACAAGATTAGCACAAAAAGATAACTTGGATCTTTAACTCAAGGCGATTAGACCTTAAATCAAAGAGCACCAAGCTCTGATACCAATTGTTAGACCCTAGAGGGGGGGTGATTAGGGTCTTATGCTAATCTAATCCGATTAAATGCCAATTAAAAATAATTAACAAGTTGTATTCTTGCAAGAAATTTTTAGACCCTAGAGGGAGGGTGATTAGGGTCTTATGCTAATCTAATCCGATTTTATGCCAATTAAAAACTAATTAACAAGTTATCCTAGCAAGTATGAAATACAACAAAAATATAAGCTAGGATAAGCAATATGAACAATGAGATATATCCTATATGATGTATATATATATATGCAAGGATATATAAACAACACAAGGGGACAACAATATGAATTCACAAGTGATAGGGTAATATGATGAGCAATACACAAAGGCGATATAAGATATGAAAACAAGAATAAGAACGCCAATGCAATCACAAACAAAACGATATGTTTACGAGGTTCGGTCCCCACGACCTACGTCCCCGCTCCTCACCTCGAGGAGATCTCCACTATCACAACCGGGTTTTCTACGTTCACCCGAACAACGTTTACACCTCACAATACAATCACTATGTAATCACACCTCACACACTAAGTGTTGGTCCTAGCCCGTGTCCTCCTCCTCAAGTGCTCGGTTACAACCTCTCCCTAGGCACGTCAACCGACGCCACTCCTCTTGGATTCGACCCCGTCTCTCACCACACACTTCTCTCGGTGTACAAGTGTATTACAAGTGAATCCTCACAATAAGCACAATATAAATCAAATGATTTGTTCTCTAAACAAGGTGAGAACTCAATTAAGCACAACTCTAAGTCACTAATCTCACAACCCAAAATTATACTATGAATGTAAATACAATAAGCTCAAAAGGTTGTGTGTGAACAAAGAGTATCAATAAAACAATTAAACTCAATATATAAATCTAGCTTATGGAAATTAAGATCAAAACAATAAATAGCTAGAATTGAGTTTAAGGAAAACTTCTCTATAGATCAAGAGTGAGAGAGAGATGAGTTGAATGCCCAAACACCAAAGGATGATCTCCTCTTTGCTCTTGTGAAATTTGCTTCACAAACTAAACTCAAACAAACTCTTAAACTCTTTTAAACAAAACTTAAACCCTTGATTAAAAACTTTCTTAAACTTGTTTTAAAACTCTCTTAGTTAGTATGAAAAGACATCAGCAATGGGGTATATATAACAACCCAAGACATCAGCCAAAACCCCAAGGAAATGACCAAAAACCCAAAAACAAACAAAACAGAAAACTAGCCGTTACTGTGCAACGGCTCTCTGATAAGTCGACTTAGAGTCGACTTATGACATATACAGTTTTTGGCAGATGCTGAAAATTATGCGTATCTGGATTTGTAAAATCAGTTAAAAATAGTAAATCAACTCTAAACATTATGAAATTTTGAGGGATGTTTCTAAACATGTAAATAAACATTTTACAAAAATAATTTCTGAAATATCACTTCTCATTTGTGAGAAATGAATATTTGAATACAGATATTTCAGATTCTAAAAACTGCTGAAACACCCGATTTTCTAAAATCAATTTGACACAGTAAATTAACTCCAAAAATTATAAAATTTTTAGGGAAGCTTCTAAACGTGTATATGAACATGTTAGAGAAGGAATTTCTTAAATATCACTTCCCATTTATGAAAGGCAACCCTAGAAATTAAAAGCTACTAAAAAGGATGGTAAAAAGAAAATCTTTATATTTTTTAATTATGGTCAACAATAATCAAAAGTGAGAAGGGGAAAATTGTTTGAGTTTATTATCTTGTTAGTTAATATCTAAGTGAAAGATGGATTTTATTATGGTCAACAAAAATAAAATCTTTTTTTTTAAATCCTAATTGTCTCTAATTGTGAAGCTAGCTAAAGAGGGTGGAATTGAAAACTAGAAAGAAGACTTACCCGAAAGCAATGCTCCAAATTCTTGATCTTCAATCCAAGATTTTCAAGCTCCAAGCGGTTCCTTCACAAGAAAAATACACAAGTTAAAGAATCAAGTTAATAAAATCCTATTTTAGCACCTTCCCCGGCAACGGCGCCAAAAACTTGATGCGGCATAATTATGTACCAAAATTACAAGTGCACAATTGATCAAGTTATAGTATAAAAATATCGATCCCACGAGGAAGGTGATTTTAAGAGATTATTAGAAATGGTTCTTATGTTTTGTGCATGACAATTAGGAATAAAGAATAAGTGTTGTGATGAGTGGTTGTTTTGATTTATGTGCAAGAGATAATAAATTGAATTTTAGAGGAGAGAAGGAAGAATTAAAGAATAAATGAAATCACAATGCAAGAAAGAAGAATGAATAAAATCAAGAAATAAACCAAGAATGAAAAGAAAATTTAAGAAAGTAAAGATGGAGGATTCAAAAGAGGTAAAAAATCTAGAATATAATCCACTAACCAATTTCAATTACAAAATATAAACTATTCACTTTTTATCATATTTCAACTTAGATTTATTAAGCATAGATTATCAAACCATTTAAGGAAAGTGTAACCTATCAAATTATCATCTAAGTTAAAATTACTATTCATGATAAGAACAACAACATGATAATAATCCTAGAATTCATAAGCATAACCTATCAAACCATTTAAGATAAGCATAGATTATCAAATTCTTCTTCTACCGATTAGTTCTCTAGTTGATTATCCTAAACATGAACATTTTAAATAAAAGAGAATAATTCATACAATATAAAGAAAATTAGACTAATTCACATCTTTAAGAAATAAAAACAAGAAAAAGAAGACTAATTATAAAATTAAAAAGAAAAGAAAAATCTAAACTATGAACAAGAAATAAATCTAATTACAAAGAAAATAAAAATCTAAACTACAAAATATATTATAAAAATTAAATGCAAGAAAATAAATCTACTCTACAAATTAAAGTGCAAAAAGAAATAAAAAGACAAGAAAATAAATCTACACTACAAGCATGAATTTAAATCTAACTAATAAGCAATAATAAAAAAATTACTAAAAAGAAATAAAAGAGAAAAAAATGCAAACCTTTAATTTGCTCTTCATCTCCATCCTCATCATTCAACAAAGAAGAGAAAGAACAAATTTAAAGAGGAGAAAAATTATTATTATTAATTGCAACTAAAGTTATAATTTTTGGAAGGCCTTCTCAATTAAGAGTAGCCCTCCTCTCCAAAATGAGTTATAAAATTTTTCACACCCTTAACCCCTCACTCTCTATCCCTATTTATAGTAATCATCAATGAATATGAGCCATTGGATTTGTCTTGAGCCCCAAACAAAGCAATCTCCACCTTTGAATTTGTTAGTGAAGAAATGGGTTGGAATTTGCTTTTTGTTCTTCTCTAGCCCAACATAGGAGGCCCATATGATTTTCAAAAACAAATAAAAATCAAGTCCCTGCAGCAGTCCGGTCCAATGATGAATTTCCAATCTCTGCAGCCATCAAGTCCGGCCCATTGCAGCCTAAGTCCGTTGGAGAGTTCCCTTGATACATATATGATTTTCAAAAAATGAAACACATCTCTTGCAGCAGGTCCGGTCCATGAAGAGTTATGGGTGTAATTATTTTTTTGATGGGCTTTGGGCCTTCAAGCTCACTTTAGAATAAAGAGAAGCTTGTGCTGGCTTCTTTTGGGCTTTTGAAACTCAAATATTTCACTTGAAATTGAAGAGGAGGAGCTGCCATAACGTTTTGGGACATTTGGCTTTTGGCTTCAATTGTAACATGATGTGCTGGAGATCATTTTCTTCACTTGCTTGATGGGCTTCATGCTCTTTGGGCTTCAATCATTTTCCTCTTTTAAGCTTTTGCTTCATGGGCTTCTAAAATGCTACAAAATAGAGAAGAGAGATTTTGAGGGGTTTTTATATTTAATAATATTTATTTATATTTTCATTCAATTATGTTGAAACTAAGATAACAACAATTATTAATGGTATATTTGTTCATGTAAAATAGATAATGAGGATATAAAATTGTAATAAAAATATGATTATCAAGATCCATAGCCTTCCACCCATTTCCTTGAGATCAAACCTTGTTTTGATCTTGAGAAGAGTGGTAATCTCACTTTGTTGAGGTTATTCACTTCTGTTCTAAGTTTTCCTGATTGAAACAAAGAACACCGAGCCTTCTTTCAGATCAACCCGAATCTGTTATTCGGCGGTCCACGGATCAAAGCGTTCCCGACACAGGCAAAGATCACACGCAAGTAGCGACCGATAAACTATCTTGCGTGTGTTTCTAGGAGATTTATGTTTATTTCTTTTGTGTAGAGAAGTCTTATAAAAAGGCTCACTCTTTTGAATCTTGTAATTCAATAAACGAGTTGTAATGGATTCCCAAATGAAATCAATTTCCGACGCAAACAGAGATAGCTAATGCCAATTCACCTCATGGAAAACATACATATAGACCCTTTTGTTGTTTTATGTGATTAAATACCAAAGTCCTCAAAATAGATTCCTTTAACAAATTCATATATTCATGAAACCTGATGAAAACCTTACACAAATTTAAGTGGGTTTGTGGCCATAATATTTACTCCATGCAAATCGGATCCATCTATCACAATTTCATTCATGAATTTGTATGCAAATATCAAAACAAAATTGTCCTAATTCTTTCGAATCAAAATTATGATCAAGTATTTTCATGAAAATCTATGAATCTGAAAATCAATTACATAGAATATTATAACCCAAAATAAATGATATCGAAAGTACCTTGCAAAAAAGACACGATTCTTTCCTAAGGCACTTCTCAAACGCTGCAGTTGGTAGATCGTGCTGATAACATATTAAAAGAATAATAGAATTGGTCACTCTTTATTTCATCATGAATAACCTTTATATAGGGTGTCAAATATATGGTTTCATAAATACATGAGGAATTAAATTACCCTTCATCAATTACTTTGACAAAGCCACACTAATTGTATTTTTCCTTTAACAATTTAAAATATTAAATTATTATTAAAAATATAATATTTTATTTTATTTTATGATAATTACTATAATTTAAATAGAATAATTGATGACTTGGCTCATGTTGATGCTCGTGAACAAACAGTCGATGGGGGTTTCCCGCAGTCAGATGCAGTTTTGATCCTGGCGACGGTGAGGAAGAAGGAGTGGATGAATGTTGGGGCCGGCTCCTCCTCCGACTTTATGCCCGATTCTGAGCGCGCGGGGTGGACTGATAGCCTGCATATGCAAGAATCGCAGGAATACGGGGCTAGTTTCCCACGTGGTACATTCGACGGTCAAGTCAATTGATGGACTTGGAGAGGGTTTGTAGAGAGGCCCCTGGGCCATTGAGGTCCTTGCAGTGGGTTTAGCTGTTGGAAGTATTAAAAATACAAAAGATGGAGTAAAGCTCAGGTGCAAGAAGAAGTTGCCAACCTCCTTGGTTTTACCTTTCTTACCTCCCTTTATAGCTCACTTGCCTCTGGGAGCTTGGCCCTTGGCTTTTGTTGACTATGCATAGGAGGCGATTTGAAAGGTGGACAGGCAGGCTGCTGAGTCATCTTTCTTCCTCTAGGTATCGACAGGCGACTGGGAGGGAAGTCATTCGGTGTCAGGAGAGAATACAAATCAATTTTCTTTCACTGTCTTTTTACTACAAATTTTCCACAAACAGGTGGTAGCTGGCGATTGGAGGAGAAGTCATTCGTGCACAGGAAAGCATTATGGCGATCTTCTGGGAAATGACTTGTAAGTTAAATAAGCGGCTCGTGCCGGAGATCCTTGTCAGAGCGTATATCTTGATGGGACTAGTCAATGTTGTAGCTTCGAGTGACATTTGAAATGATCTCGGTCGGATCTTATCCCTTTAGTCAAGGCGAGTTGATCCGTGAGCCATCGTTATGATTTGGCGACCCGACAGTCGAGTGGACTTCGGGTCGGGCGCGTAATCGAGTCGTCTGCTCGAGGAGTCGTCTTATTTGCGAGGGAACGACTGATCCCGTTCTTCGAGTCGATCATGATGACCTGTCGATCGGAATAAGGCTTGTCGGCTCGTCTAGTCGAGGGACTTGGCTCTGACTGTGCTTTTGAGCCTCTAAAGTTGATTCGGACCATTGCTCGTTTGGGCTTATGCAGGTATTCTTCCGATACTTCTATTTTGGTGCGGTGAATGACCATAATAGCTCCTTATTAAAATATAATATTTATAATAATCATAATATACTATTAGTATGTTCACTATTATTAATTAAAAAGTATTATTATAATACTACAATAATATTTTTATTCTAACTAATAAAATATATACTAAATAATATAAAGTAATATTATAATAATATAATACTAATATTATAATATATGAAATATTATTAACCAATATGTAATAGTGATATATAATAATGTTATATTAGATAATATTATATAATATTTTATTATCTTATGTTATAATAGAACTTTATAATATAATATAATTAAGATATATTATATATTATAATATAATTAACATATATTAGATATTTAATAAACTAGTGCTTTAAAACTATCCCACTTTCCTCGTGATTGTCCCAAAGTTAAGAATGGGTTAATTTTTGGAGGTTGGGCCAAAAAGTTCGTATAGAAGTGGGATAATTTTGGAAAAAGTGATGGTAATTGTCTCAATTTCATTGTCCCAATGAATAACGCCTTAAAGTAAATCTCAATCTCATTGTCCCAATAAATAACATTATAAATTAAAGTCCCAAAAATTATCCCACTTACCATAAAATTACACCAACCAATAACCCCCCTTATTGAATCTTGTCCTCTCAGTTCTGTTCCTCCTCTCCCCCCTGCAATATGCTAGGGGAAATATAAAAAGTACGTACATTTACGTTTGGACGAACAAAACATCTAATCCTCTTTTTTGCTGGAAATGTTAGGTTGTGCAACCATAACTGCAGATGAGTAGTTGTCCGCAGGGCAAAGGAGGAGACGGAGTTACCAAGTTCTTAAATTCCAAGTCTACATCTGGGCAAGAAAAGGAGGCTACTTAATACTCAGCTGTTCATTCAATTGCCTCTCCTAGTTATAGTATATTTCTGTCGCCCCGTACCCAAATAAATGAGGTTCAGGGATAACTCCAAAGAATACGATAAACTGCGAATAGAACACCAGTTAATCTATTTTTGTGAATAGACCTCCTGAGTGAATTTCCATTCTCTTAAAATCAGTAAAACGTTTAAGGACGTGAATACGTCCCTTATAGTTCTATTCCTTAGAGTAGACCACTAATGCTTTTTTTTTATTAAAAAAATCGCTAAGGGCGTATATTCGCACTTGGGCCAATAGTATAGGACCAGATTTGACAAAGCGACGCACTGCGGCTGCGATTGTGTTTGTGGCACCCTCCCTCAATGAGTTGACCATTAGCGGTCATGAATTGCAATGAAGCCGTCTTTTGCTTGAAATTGCGGTAAAAACGCATCAAAGAGGATTAAAGCGCTTTTACCCGCAATCAGTTAATTGGGATTTTTAGAAAACTACACTGTTGATGTTCTAGTGATCACACAGTCAGTATTGTATCCAGGGTAGGATAATCTCGATGAGGTAAAGGAGATTGATGAGGGGACAGCCTCCTTCTCCGATTTTTATGTCTGGTTCTTGAATGGGGGAGCTGAGAAATCTGCACATGTAAGAACTTGTGAGAGGGCAGGGTAGGATAATCTCGATGAGGTAAAGGAGATTGATGAGGGGACCGCCTCCTTCTCCGATTTTATATTTGGTTCTTGAATTGGGGAGCTGAGAAATATGCACATGTAAGAACTCGTGATAGGGCAGGAATCGGTTCCCCAGTTATACCTCTGACGATCAAGTTAGACGATAAACTTGAGTGGAAGAAGAAGCATAACTTAAAGAGTTCTCCTTTCTTTTATTGGAAAAGCCACCCCCACCCCCCAAAGGCGAATAGTACTTGTATATATATTATGCGAGAAGGGTAGATTGGACACTATGGCCGAGTACGAAGAAGTGATGGCGAGGTATGGGCTGGTGGCTGTGTCAGTATCCACTTTACAGATGTCGACTGGCGACTGGAGGGAGGATCTTCTCAGTATTAAATGAGAAGAGAGAGGGAGTATGAACTGGTGGCTGCGTCAGCACCCACTTTACGGGTGTCAGTAGGTAGTTGGGGGAAAGATCACTTAAGCATTGGAGAGATCGTATCAGCATCAAATGGAGAGTGATCGACAGCGTAGTAGAGCCCATGTGATATGACGAGTCATGAAGACTATCGAGGCTAGGGTCATGATGGGACCTGTCCAGTGTTGATCGCGGTGTTGACACGTAGCCAAAGGGAGAAGCCCGAGACATATATTATCCTCCAGTTTTACCGAGAAGTAACGCTCATCGAGTCGTCCTCGTAGGGCATTGAATAAAAAGGTTGAGTGGGCCCCAGGCGAGTCAACTTCGACAAGAGAGTTGACTGGTCCTGACTCATGAGTCATCATAAAGAGTATTTGACTTGACGAATCGGCCAAGTTGGGACCTCTATTGGGCTTGGGCCACCAAGCCGGTTAG
>NC_033796.1:61058741-61074753 GCF_001876935.1 Asparagus officinalis
GTTTGGCGAGTTATATTTTGGCGAAAGGGAATACCATAACAGTTGGTCCATTTCGCTTGGAGTTAGCTTTAGCCGGGTTCGAGTGAAATATGATAAAGAATCATTTTAGAATTGTTTCTATGTGTTGAATAATCTCAGAACGTTTGTCGGATGACTTAGTGTTAGGTCTCATGTTTAAGAGTCTACTATCTAATCTAATTTTAATGATTAACAAACAATTCCTAACAACGTTTGTCGAGTGTTTATACTTGCTTGTTAGGAATCCTATACAAAGATCCTAGTTGGAGGTTGGATGGAATTGCGCATTCATGATGATATTCAAAGGAGGTTGGAAGAAAAATAGGAATGAAGCACGATAGCATTCAAGTCTAGATTCATGATCATCGCTTCATCCTCACTACCAAGATCGAGCTCAAATAAAGATTTTTTAGCTTGGGTATATAGTGTCTAGTTTAGTTGTTATACTTTGTGTGTTTATACTTATAGCTCAAAATTCATACACACTTGTTTTTTATTTATCACCTTTTTGAATTATAGACTTAACGATAACATTTTATATATTTTCTCAAGTTTACAAATCTATTTGAAAGTACTTCAAAACTTGTTTGAAGAAATTTCATCAAAATCAAGTTTTGACGATTTCGTATTTTTGAACAGTTTACAAAATAAATGAGTATTCACAAAATAGAAAATGCAATTTGAGAAATTCTTTTTCTAACATGTTCTATTACATGTTTATAAACATTTTCCAAAATTTTATCATTTTTAGAGTTGATTTACTATGTTAAATTGATTTTACAAAATCAAGTGTTTCAGCAGTTTTAATAATCTGGAATATATGTTGTAAAATAGTGATTTCTCACAAATGGGAAGTGATATTTTAGAAATTCTTTCTCTAATATGTTTATCTAAATGTGCACAAACTTGTGTCAAAATTTTACAATTTTTGGAGTTGATTGGATATTTTTAATTGATTTTAGAAAACCAGCTTCCCAAAAATTTCAGAATCTGTCATATTTGTCGTGTGCATGAAATCGATTGACCGACAACTTTCAATCAGTCGACCGGTGACCCCAAATCGGTCGACCGGCACATGAAAATCAGTCGACTGACCAGAGAGCCGTTGTAAAAATGGCTAGTTTTTCCAGATTCTATTTTTTGCGGGTTTTGTCTCGCTTTTTGTGCTTTTCTTTGGCTTTGGGCTATTGTTTTGAGTATCTATAAATAACCCTTAGCCCTCAACACTTTAGAACAACTATGAATGTTTAAAACAAAGTTTGGAAAGTTTGTTTAAGTGTTTTTAAAGAAAAATCAAGAGTGTTTGTTTGTGCAAAAAGAGTTTACAAGAAGAGGAGATCAATTTTGGTTTTGAGCATTCAACTTCAATCTCTACCTCTCTTGTTTTAGAGAAGTTTTTCTAAACTCATTTTCTAGCTACCTATTATTTTGATTCTCATATTTATGCTAGATTGATTTGAGTTATTTTATTATACTCATTGCTTACACACACACACACACAAACCCCTTGAGCTTAAGTATTTTCACATATAGTAATTTGGATTGTGGTGAGTGATTCATTGAGTGTGAGCTTAACTTAGTTCTCATCATTGTTAGAGAACAAACATTTATTAGAGCATATCATTGTTGAGATCACGTTGTAATACACAAGGACACTTAGAAAAGTGGTTGGTGAGAGACGGGGTCAATTCCAAGAGAAGTGGCGTTGGTTGTAAATCCTAGGGAGAGGTTGTAATTCCGAGCACTTGAGGAAGGTGACATGGGCTAGGCCAACACTCAGAGGAGTGTACTGTGTATTGACAATAGTGTGATTTATAAATGTTTATTGGTGAGCGTAGAAAACTGATTGTGTAGCTTTTTGTGTTGATAGTGGAGTATCTCTTCGAGGGTGGGGAGCGGAGACGTAGGTCGAGGGTGACCGAACTCTGTGATCATTTGTTTGTGTTTATGTTTGACATTAGCGTATATTTCTCTTATATCATGTGCTCATTGTTTTTCGTCTATTGTCATATTGCACACCTTGTATATATTTGCATATAATTTATTATACATCTCCTTGTAAGGATATTGTCTCATAGTTTATTCGCCTATTGTCTCATTATATATCCTTGCATATCTCATTGTATACCTCATTGCTAGGATATTGCATTATAAGTTTCATTTTGACATTAATATCGGATTAGATTAGCAATTGCCCTATTCATCCCTGCTCTAGGGTACTTTCACTTAGTTTCAATGTGTACTGGTAGATTTAATCATTAACCCGAGAGGACTCATCCTCTATAAAGAGGAGACGTCTCGAACATGAGTAAGTTAGATTTCGAAGGATTAATTTTTTTCTAAGTCATAGGCCAATATGATCAACTGCTCTTGCTACTTAGCATCTGAGCAACTTGGACGAGTTGTCTGAGAGATGTCCTTAAAGTCAAGTTGTCGGCTGTGGCGGGTTGATTAGGGCCCGGTAGACTTTGCTTAATAGACATTGATTAGCGAGCTTCCAGAGGCCTTTATTGGGCTAGCGAAACATCACTGCTGAGGATGACGTAACGATGCTGCCAGTTGTCAGAGTAATGGTGTTGTTTCAATTTTCGAACGAAGAGGTGTAGAGTAAATAGGAACATCGCTTCGAGTTTCGAGCTAACCGTTTGAGATTTCATGGTGAATCTCGTTCGTTTATTTTGAAACGAGACAACTGTTCTGATTAATCCCAGTGCCCCTTCGGGATACTATAAATAGCCCGTTGGGAGTGAAAAAGGATTCTCTACGAGTTCTTACCCAAAAAATCTCTGGCGCTTCTCTAAATTTCCGCAAGTTTACTTTACAAACCAAATTCTTCAATGGCTTCCCCAGCTTCCACCGCAGGCCGCAATGAGGAGAGGATTGCTCTTCTCCGGCACATCCGCTCATGGGTCTTGACGAGGATGCTTGAGCCATATTTTGATCTTTATGACATTCCGAGGGCTCTTACACTGGGGACCCTGAGTATGAGCGAACTTGTATATCACCGTGGCAGGGACCGCACACCACTTTACCAAGCTCATCTTGAGCATGGTCTACGGCTGTCACTTCATCCCTTTATTAGGGACGTCTGCATCGCACTGGGGGTTCCCCCTCTCAATTTACCCCTCGTGTCATTGGGGTTCTGGTGGGCTTTATCTTCATTTGCCACTGGGTTAGAGTCTCTCCAACCACACGGTTGCTAGGACATTTGGTCAGCGTTGAATCAAAGAAAGAGGACATGCACTACTTTTTCCACTACCATGGAAATATTAAGCTTGTGTCAGATGCTCCAAAGTCCAACAGGGATTGAAAGGGATTGAAAGGAGCACTTTGCGTGGTCTTTAGGGCTAATGACGTTCTTGCTTGTACCAATTGGCCCGAAGTAGCTAAGAATGTGCTAAGGTCGTGTCCTCTTAATGATGAGGAAAGGCGGCAACTGACAAAGATTCGCTCCTACGCCGGATCCTAGGAGAGGAGAAATCTTTTCGAGACGGCATCTCTCCGGCCGGCGAGCGTGTCCATGATTTTGTCCTCCTCGGTCGACCAAGTAAGGGCAAGTCTGCTAGCTCTCCCCCTCGAAAAAAGCATTAAGAGAAATTCGAGGAAGGAATCAATCTCAGCTTCTCAGCCTCATAAAAGGTTGAGAGGGGATCTCGATCCCGAAGAGGTGGCCAACTTGAGGTTGAGGTTGTTGAAGTCACCGTCCTACTGGCGGAACAGAAGCCGAAGAAGGTGAAGGCCAATAAGGATCAAGGATCCAGTGGGCCAGAGGTCAACCCGGATGAGATAAAGCGGTTAGCTGAAGCGTCACAACCGGTCGAGAGGTGGCAGAGGTCTGTCCAAGCTTATCGATTGAATGAGATAGACACAGTGGGTGACTCTTACCCTCTTGCAACAGAGGGGGTGGCCCCATCTGTCGAAGAGGCAGTTACAAGGGCCCCTGTTCAGGGGACAATCAGGTCGAGTTTTGCGACCGTACAGTTCCGTAGGCCTAGCAAGGAGCCTGTCGAGACGTCCGGAGGTGTTGACGAGCAAACAGCGCCTCCGGAAGGGCCCGAGTCAGATGAGATGGCGGATGTGCGAAGTAAGTTCTGGCCATTCTGCCATGGGTTCGATGAGCTTACTCACCGGTCCTGGGAGAGGGCGAGGGCCATGTTGATGGGAGATCCGTTAACCCCCGTCTCGCATATGGAAGAAGTTCCCATAGGCAACAGGTTTGTCTCGGAGGAACCCTCGGTCATGCAATCCTTAATTGCCTTAATCGACGTTGTGTCCTAATTTACCCTCCCGAAGGACAAGCTCTTAAGGGAGATACTAAGCGTCGGCGTGCATTTGGCCCTCAAGGCCTATTTGGTTCGAAGGGCTTTACTGGAGCAGGAGTTGTTCGACCGGATGAGGCACATGTATGAGGCGGCACAGAGGTGGCACGCTGAGCTGGCCCAAAAGGAGTCGGCCAAGGAAGAGGCAGAGAAGAGGATTGTTGCCTTAGAGGCCGAATTGAGAGGCAGGGAGGACGTCTGGCGGTGGGAGCTGGACGAAAAGGAGAGGCTTTTGAAGGGCTACAGAATCCAAGTTTTCAAGCACTTGGGTTCTGTTGATGATCTCCAGGGGGAGGTGGCCCAATTGAAGGGAGAGGTTGCCCATCTGCAGCAAGGGATTTCTGAGTGGGATGGTCGACTAACCTCTTTGGCTGGGGAGGTCGAGTCCGAGAGGCGCCTAAAGACATCGGCCGAGGAGGATGCTAAATCGAGCCGTTTGCAAGTCAAACAGCTAAGGCGAGATCTTAAGGAGCGGTCGACTCCTCCGACGTGCACAACAATTGTCAAGGACTTGGAGGGTCGGCTTGCTCATCTGGACTCGGCACAGCATAGGAAGGAGGTTGTCGACGAGTGGTATCATGGCCTTCTAGACAAAACTGAGGTAGCATTGGCTTGCAAGGTCGGCATCGACTATCTCACTTCGCTGCTCCCCTCTAGCTCTATTCCCTCCCTCGATCGCCGTTATCCCCCTCATGTCTCTTGCTGTCTTGATCTCTTGGAGGAGAATCGATGGACGAAGTGAGTGGGGATGGATGGCTAGCCGCTGGACGTTAGGGGTGAATGACGAGGCCAATGGACGATTCAGAAGAGAATTGCTCCGCTTCCTTCAGTTGTGCCGCTGAGGCTCCCTGCAGAGTCCGTTGTCGTTTGCGGAGAGGCCTCGCAATTCCTACTCCGCGAATCTGGTCTAAGAAGTGCTAGGGCTTAGGCTTGTGTTTGTACTCTCTCGTCGTCTCTGCGATCTCGTCCTCCTCGCTTACTCGTTTCTCTCGGTCTCGCAGCGTCCTCTCTCTCTCTCCCTCCCTCCCTCCCTCCCTCCCTCTCTCTCTCTCTCTCTCTGTGTGTGTATATTGACATGCTTTGTAAGTACTTTGGCATGGATATTGTAAAAAGTTTGTAATGAAGTTTGCACTTTGGAATAGAAATCGACTTTATTCTCATTTTTGAGTCTGCTGTTATTTACTCCTTTGCTTTGCTAATTTGGAGCTTTGTTCTGATTGAGAGAACCAAGTATTGATTGTGATGAGCCTGTCATATCATGTCGACTTAAATGTAGAGGGATCGAGACTTCATTTATTACTTTCTGCTGGCTGTGTTTGGATCTTCAGCCGACAAAGGTTTGGCAAATAGTATCGCCAAAATCGTGTTGTCGAGGAAATTCAAACACTTAGGCTCCAACCTTGGGTTTGTTTTTAGAACAACACCAAGGTCTGTTTGATAGAATGACAACCCTGAGGTTGAGTTCCTACGACTTACGTAGACGCCCAGGTCTTCAATATAGCCATGATGGTCGAGAGGCGACTGTGAGAGTCAACCATATAGTGAGTGCCTTGGGTTTATTCTTAGAAAGGTACCAAGGACTTTTAATTCAATTGAGAGGTCGAATGTCTAGGACTTACTGAAGTCGACTAGGTCTTTCGCCCTACGGGGATCTGCCTTGATAGCAATTAGGTAAAATGGCAATCCTGAGGTTACGTGCCCAGGTCTTACGTAGACGCTTGGATCTTCAGTATCCCCATAATGGTCGAGAGGCGACTGTGGAAGTCGACCATATGGTTAGTGTCTTGGGTTTATTCCTGAAAAGGTACCAATGGCTTAATATCCAACCTAGGTTGGATGCCTAGAACTTACTGAAGTTAACTAGGTCTTTAACAACCCTGAGGCTGTGCCTAGGACTTGCTGAAGTCGACTAGGTCGTTCGTCCTACAAAGCGCCCTCCTGAGTGGAAAATGATTAAATGGCAACCCTGAGTTTAGGTGCCCACGTCTTACGTAGACGCCTGGGTCTTCAGGATCTCCATAATGGTCGAGAGGCGACTGTGGAAGTCGATCATATGGTTAGTGTCTTGGGTTTATTCCTGAAAAGGCACCAAGGGCTTAATATCCAACCGATGTTGGATGCCTAGAACTTACTGAAGTTGACTATGTCTTTAATAACCCGGAGGCTGTTCCTAGGACTTGTTGAAGTCGACTAGATCTTTCGCCCGACAGAGGGCCACCCCGGGGGTAACTAGGTAGTATGACAACCCTGAGGTTGGGTGCCTAGGTCTTACGTAGACGCCTAGGTCTTCAGTGTAGCCATGATGGCCGAGAGGCGACTGTAGGAGTTGACCATATGGTGAAAGTGTCTTGGGTTTACCTTGAGAAGAAGCACTAAGGGCTTAGGATCCCTGCATAGACTGAGCACTACGAGAGTGCGAGACAGGATTCGAGTCAGTTTCAATAACAATTTTATTAAGGCTAAACAAAATTTACAGTTATAGAAAATATCACCTCAAATGCTTGATATTTCAAGGATGTTGTAAAACTCTCCCGTCTGGGGCCCTTAGTCGATAGGTGTCGGCTCGTAGCTCTTTTAGGACTGTGTAAGGACCTTCCCAGTTAGGAGCTGGCTTTCCTCGTTGAGGGTCTTTGTCGAAAGCGGTTTTGCGGAGGACAAGATCGCCAGCATTGTATCTCCTTGGTCAGATTTTGTTGTTATAGTAGCGGACGATTCGCTGCTGATTGGTGACTTGAGCCTGAAGCGCTTTCTCTCAGATCTCGTCATGGAGGTCGAGGCCGATCCGAAGTCCTTCTGAGTTCATGCTTTCGTCGAAGTGTTATAGTCGAATGGTCGGCATGCCTACTTCGACGGGAGTGATTGCCTCGGCACCATATGCTAGCTTGAATGGAGTCTCTCCAGTTGAGTTCTTGTGGGTCGTGTGGTACGGCCAAAAGATACTAGGCAACTTTGGTGATGGAATTCTTTCTGAGAAATATATTCAAGAAGCCGGAGTTGTTCTTTCTAGAAAGACAACCAAAGAAGACCTCTCTAAAAAGACGACATGATGCTCATCTTTCGAGAGTCTTTTGAGGGTATGGGAGCTCGTCCATCCTATAGATGACTAGCTGGTAAATACTCCCAAAATGGTTGCTAAAGCTGTAGAGGGGCATGATTATGTCGATTCCTCTCAGCCAAAACCATTTTCTGCTTAGATTGAGTGACACAACTTCGGGGTCGAGCTACAGGATGAGACTGATTAGACCCTTGTTCAGAACTTGACATATCTTCTCGAAAAAGAGAGGAAACCCTATGGTGGGTGCCAAACTGTTGATGTTCTAGTGATCACACAGTCAGTATGTATCCAGGGTAGGATAATCTCGATGAGGTAAAAGAGATTGATGAAGAGACCGCCTCCTTCTCCGACTTTATGTCTGTTTCTTGAATTAGAGAGATGAGAAATATGCACATGTAAGAACTCGTGAGAGAGCGGGGATCAGTTCCCCCGTTATACCTCCAACGATCAAGTTAGACCATAAACTTGAGTGGAAGAAGAAGCAGAACTTAAAAGTTCTCCTTCTCTTTTTTTTTGGAATAGCCCCCCCCCCCTAAAAAAAAGGCGAATAGTACATGTATATATATTGTGGGAGAAGGGTAGATTGGACACTTTGGCCGAGTACGGAGAAGTGAGGATCTTCTCAGTATTAAATGAGAAGAGAAAGGGAGTATGGGCTGGTGGCTGTGTTAAAACCCACTTTACAGTTGTCGGTAGGTGGTTGTGGGAAGGATCACTTCAGCATTGGAGAGATTGTCTCAGCATCGAATGGAGTGTGATCGGCAGCGTGGTAGAGCCCATGTGATATGACGAGTCATGAAGACTATCGGGGCTAGGGTCATGATGGGACTTGTCCAGTGTTGACCGCAGTGTTGACACATGGCCAGGAGAAGCACGAGGCAGATATTATCCTCTAGTTTCACCGAGAAGTAAATCCTATCGAGTCGCCCTCGTAGGATATTGAATAAAAAGGTCGAGTGGGCCCCAGGCAAGTCGACTTCGACAAGAGGGTCGACTGGTCCCGACTCTTGAGTCGTCATGAAGAGTATTGACTTGACGAGTCGGCCAAGTTTGGACCTCCGCTGGGCTTGGGCCACCAAGCCAGTTGGGGCCTTGCTTGCGGAAATACACCCGCCCGTTGTTTGGTGAGTTGTATTTTGACGAATGGGAATATCATAACACACACTATCTTAACCCACTCCATTTAACTAAAACCCTAACACTACACGCTTATAACTCTAACCCTAACCTCTCAATCTCACCTCCCTTCTGCTCTCCACTTCTAACACTAACCTCTCGAGCTCCACCACTTCACTCCACGAGTTTCGACTCCTCCCTCCACCATTTCCTCCGCCTCTTGTTTTTAGCACCTCGGACTCTCACCTACTCTGCCTCCTCCTCCTGCTTTAAATTCTCGTCTCCACCAACTCCTCAGCTATCGAAGCTCATTCGACCACCTCCTCTCAGATCCCCTCTAACCTTCTCCTCTTGTCTTCACCTCTCGATGAAACTTTAGCAACCCTCGAGTTTCAGCCCTCCACTGCCAAATCAGCCCTTCACCACGGTAAGCTCCGGCAGCCGCAACCCTCGAGTTTCAGCCCTCCACTGCCAAATCAGCCCTTCACCACGGTAAGCTCCGGCAGCCCAAGTCAGCTCCTCAAGCTTCAGCCCTCCACTGTCTATAGCATTTGCATCGAGCTCAAGCTAATATCTCGAGCAAGCTAGACCGCTATTTGACTTTGCGCTTTTCGTTACTATATTGCCGTTATAGGCCCCAAATAGTCTTAGTTGTGCCACACCGCTACGCGATGCTATCCGCTATTCACAACCTTGCTACAAAGGGTCCATTCAACGCAATATAACCACAATTGGTCTATTCGTAATTGGGTGATGCTATAGGGGTCTATTCACAATTGACCCTATAGAATAAGAACGGATTAGGTAGATATCTTGTTAACTCAACGCCTTAGCTCTTGACCAAAATAATTGCATGGTTAGTGTAAATATAATATAGCTCAAGTTGAGGCCACTTACCATGTATATAGTTAGTTGATGATCTAGCGATGGAAATTAATCTCATAATAACTCGCCGCTCATTCTCTCCCATCTACCTCATAAATTGATCACCCGTATCATCTGCATACATAAGCACCTCCCCCTCAGCTCCACACAAGCATCACAAGCAAATCTATCTTTCCATTTATTTGCAATTCCCATCTCTACCAATGGCACACTCTTCTCTCGTCAAACTCTCCCTCTGTCTGCTGGTACTGCTATCACTGTTCGTTCAGTCAACAGTCGGAGGGCGCCCAGTCCCTGCGTCCAACGACAAGAAGGAAACAGAGTGTGAGGGACGGGACGGAATTAACCTTCTCGGAGGAGCTGTTCGTATCGGAGGAGGAGGTGTTCGTATCGGAGGTTTACCTTCGATTGGGACTGGGAATGGTGGTGGTGGTACCGGTGCTCTTACTCGTGCAGGCTTCGGCAGTGGCAGCATTGGTGATTTGGATCACAGTGCCCCTGCTGCTGCCCGTCCTCGGTACCTTCCTGGTAACGATGACACTTTTGTTCCTAACCCGGGTTATGAAGTTCCTAATCCTTTCCGTGGTTCATCCCCTAATCCTTGAAATTGAATTAAGCACTGCAACACTCAAAACTTTTTTAGTTATATTGTGATGTATGTTATTATCATCATCTAGCTAGTCTGCTTACTTTCAACAAAAACAAAATAATAATATTATCAACAATAATAATGTTGGGTGGTGTTGCTCTCTCTCAACGACCTAAGGGATTGGTATACGCTCAGCTCAGTTCGGCCGAAGGAACCACGAGTTGGTTCCTGGTTATCTTCTGGAATTTGTCACGGTGTCAGTCAGCTACATTCTCGTACATGAAGTCAAATGGAAGTGTGTTTATGTATTTTGTAACTAGTTTCAATGAATTGTTATCGCATGAGAAATTTATGTGGATAATTACTATGTTGCTTTTTCTCACTACTCGTATTCATGCATCTTTTACTTTATCCGACCGCAGCAGCTCAAACTTTACTCCGGATTATTGTGAAGAAATCCTCAAGATAACTTTATGAGACACAATTAACTCGGCTATCTAATCCTTTTTAGTCTCCTCTCTGTGTAAGCAAGCTCAGTATGTTCGAATTTGAGGACCCTCACCTCCTACATCTCAGATGCATTATCCTGCTTGTGATGAAGATGGTGCAGAGAGAGCTTAATATGTTTAAACACAAAAGGTTGCATTATGGAATTTCCTAAACTAAAAGACATGCCAAAAAAAAGGATTAATTGCACATAGACCACCCCCCCCCCACAGTATAGCGTTTCATAACCTATTATCCCTGTAATTTGCTTTTGACAGATATTAGGCGCTTTTTTTTTAATTACACTAAGGGGTCTCTTTGAACAAGGATAATTTTCCGTTTTATTTGAGGATAAAAAGTCCAAAAAATTCCACTCACGGCTACCAAAATCAAACAACAAAAATAATAAGTTTCAAAGCGCAATACTACAAAGCATCAGTGTGAAATGCTTTAAACTAGTTTAAAATGTGCTCCAGACCTGTCATTTATCAACATTAGAACGGGGCTAGATCCAAATTGTATTGGTTGTTCTTTATGCAAGGACTCCCCAAGGTGAAAATGACATCCTACCAACTCCTCAACCATATTGTTGACCTCCTGATTAAAGCAAGTTTCTAACTGCTTCATGCTCATTCTTCATTTACTTCTCACTAAAGCACCCGAATGTATAGTATAACCTCACTAGGTAAGGTGTTCAAATGCCAAGAATGATTTTATTTTCACGCTAACATGATGGAATAATATTAAAAGAATGTATTGTTGGGATATCCACTCTTCATACTTCAGATGAACTCGCTTGAGCTCAAAACAAAAAAACAAAAAACAAAAACGAAAAAAACAGAAACTTGAAAAAAAAGAAGGGATGGGTGGAAAAGAGAAGATTATCTAAGAATCAAAATGTATTGCTTGTTCTGTAGTACATGAATTCTTTAGGGCCGTCTACAGACATACAAAATTGAAGATTTACACGTCACAATTAATTCAGACATTTAAGTATACTATAATCAGGGTGCCATAATTTGAGGGCCTTTCATGCCGTTTGCAAGTGGAAGATTAACATGGAGTGTGAATCATTCATGGTGGTCGGGCCCGATCATCATCGCATTGAAATTTTGGCGATTCTAGTTTCTTCCTGATTAATTTAGCTTTTCTCACAGAAAAAACCACCTTAATGCGGTGACAATACGGAATCCACCATAAAGTTCAATCACAAAGAAGCCACCTTTAAAGAGAGTTCCAATAGCAATCAATCGCTGTGACCTATTTTTTATGAATTGCCACCCCAAGCCCCTTTAAAGGTGGTTGATTGCTATTGAAGCCCCTTATTAAGGTGGTTTCTGTATTCATTGAACTTTAAAGGTGGTTTTCATATTTCCCATCTATTTTCAAGGTGGTTTCTATGAGAAACACTTGACTTAAGTTGCAGATCCCTCCTCCTTCAAGGTTTATACATTAATAACATTTGAACAAATAGAAAAAGTACATACCTCATTTGTACATGCATTGACTTGTTAGACTGTTAACAACAAGCCAAACATGGTTAATACAGGTGTACTAATTCCTCTTGCAATTGTGTCCACCATATTCTATCTGCTTACAGATGGCGAATTTTTTTCCTTTTTTTCGAGTTCCTTATAATATACAGACTATACGGCATCCATATACAATTACTTTGTCACCTATTGATATGGAAGCATCCCACCAACAAAGGTTTGTTGGCATTTGCAGATCTGCTTTGTTTACTCCTGGAAATATATAAAAAGAATAACTAATTAGTTAAAGTAACATAATATTAGAGATAAGCAATTATTAACACCACGGATTGTGCCCAAACAATGTTTTAACAAAAACCAATTGCTGCATTACCTCAGGAGGTCTTGTGTTCGACTCAGGTGCTGACTCCAAATGTCTTGCTTCAGATTTCTCATTTGAATATCTGAAATTGGGGGGCAAAGAGCATAAATTTTAGAAACCAACATCCATGCTTAAGAACTCACATTATAATTAGTTGCACTGAAACTCCAGATTCAGTCGACCGAAGAGAAAAATAAGGATGGCTTACGTTGATAGAATGGTAACCCAAATCAGCTCCACGCAGTCGACCCAAAGAAGTCTCTGCTCAATTGGGATAACACCATAGGTAATTAAATGCGCAAAAGGCCAAAGCTTCCATCCAGCCTGTTAAACCGAAAGGAAAAAAACAGTCAATACCAATATGCTAACATTCCATATAAGTTTGCATCTGATAAAAAAATCAACCATAATATTTTTCCTCTGTATTACAAGAGACTTTCAGTGCATGGTTGTGATAAGAGAAAGGAGCAAGGCCAGTACACCATACTATTGACAATGACTACCTCAAAACATGAACAAAGCTGAATTCTTGGGTGAGGCATGCACCTCTCACTCTGGTGTGTTCAGCAAGAAAAATTATCCGAACAGAAAGGCTACTGAGGATAGTCCTCCCATACTATCGCCAAATTGTGGATAGACCCTAAGGTACTTCAATTGTTGCCAACAGAATTCTCAACTCCTTTTAGTTTTCCCATTTAAGTCAGTAACATGTAATGATCATAAAGAAATTTTCATAGTAAGTAAATGAGTTTAAGGAGTCATATGTTCCAGAAGCCTACTCTTATTGTGAAACTAACAGAGTTGAGAATCCAGGGAGGTCTACATGCAACAATAGAAGTACAGGGGCTCTATCTGCAATTTGGCTATAATACAAGGGGTCTATCAACAATTGAACTTGAAAAGAATGACAAAGAAGCCCTTGTTGAAACATCAACAAAGGGAAAAGCAGTGCTCACTGTTAGCATAGGCCAAAAGGTAGCTTTCAGTTCACTGAAAATGCTGACTGGAGATTCAAAACGCAAGAAACCCAAGAACACATAATAAATGCTGTTCCATATTGCTGCCCAAACTGTTTGATCGAACAACACCTTAGCAGGAATTACCCACCAATCATTGTAAGGAAAAAGAGCCTGGAAAGAAGAAGTGATCAGATACCATCTAGTAAACAATTCGCAGAAATCAAGCAAAAAAATACTATATAAAATGAAAAATTAGTTGCAAAGCCATCAACCTCGCAGAAATAGTAGTAATAGTGCGAAAGGGAACCGTGGAGAGTAAATCCGACAAGACCAGATCTCAACATGCGAGTACGGTCAAAATCAAACAGTGGCTTGCCTTCATAGCACTGCATTAAGATATCATTAACACACCAACATAAACATGATTCTCGTATAACTGCATTAAGTTGCATTAAGACATAATTAATCCACATAGGCCAAGGAGGAATTTACCTGTGCAATCCAATCTCCTACAGAATAGACAACCCCGCTTATCATCATCTTGGCCAAGACAGGATTTGTTTTCAAAGCCTCCTCGTAGGCACTCCAGTTATGCTGGGGCGCATACCAAAGAATTTCATAGAGAGTCCAACCCTGTAAATATTAAAGCATAAGCTTATAAGGGAAAGGTTGCAACCCTAATACTGAACCAAGTATGACTGCCGAACGCAAGAAGCTTATGCAGCGATTTTCATCGAAAAGTTAACATGCAGAAGTGAATATTAATATAGACAATGGACTTGGTACTGAAAGATGAAATTCAAAACAGTGAATGGGGATAGTTTGGCATTCAAATACCTACGCGATAAAAATTCAGACCATTCATAAACCTTCAAATTCTACGTTATAACAAATTCGTTGCTATTCAAGTGATGTCCTGATGGCATGTGATTCAGTCTAGTAACCTCAAAGGAGGAATGCGATCAAAGTGATGTCTCTGGCTTTGGTGGATTCAGTTCTCTGTAACAATTGTATCATCTTACTATCACATTTTACTGACCTAAAGTTTTATTTGCAAGACTGAGCTTGAATTGGTCATAAGCTGTTCTACCTAATCGCTGACTGGTGTTTGATATTCAATCACAAAGCTGCTTCTTGCTCATAGATTCCTCTTCTAGGAATTGAGCATGAGCAATAACTCTAGATGGTTGACACCAGATAAATCACTGAGAAAATATTGGTAGCCTCTGTTGTAAAGCTCCTCAGCTTTAAGACCCCTATAGTTAAACATATTCAATTTGTAAAAGTGTTTAAAATGAGAATTATCCTAATGAATAAAGAAACATTACCAAGTTGCTCATGCAATTTGAACAATCGTTCTATAAAACATTACAAGTTGCTCGTTACAAGTTGCTCATGCACTTCTTAGTTACAACTGTGCTACACAGTGACCAAAGTATCATGAGAAGAAAATTAGATTGCGGTCATAATTATGACAATGGGTGATAAGCAAAGCCCTCCAATATGTGTGTTATGTTCAAATAAATATATCAGGATGCCATGTTTAAGCAGACTCATTAAACGATGGTTCTAAGTGATGAAATAGATGGGGAAAACCAAATATTATTCTAGGAAGATGGATCTTCAAGTTGTTGAAATTGTTAAATTGTGTCAAACTTCCATGATCATTTTTTTCTAATGAACAAAACAATTCATAGAGAACTTGTCCAACAGGAGAGAAGGGTCTGAATGTTTGATAATGAGGAAGAGAAAACTTGGAGTGACACGGAGAACACAGATGATCTGATTGTGGCTGCTGGCAAGTAATTCCCTCTCGCTCCCCCTCCCTCCTTCCTTCCAAACCCCCTCAAATTGATCCAAATATTGATGACTGAAGTCAAAGTTCATCATTTTAAATTCAATATTAGAGCATAGTAAAGGATCTGCCACATGTAGCAAGGACAATCATGACTGAACAATGACGCTACCTATGTGCGTACAACACGCCCCTTTACTTATCTGTACCCGAACTGTCTAGGTAACTTTGAACTGCCAAGTTCAATGCCTCTCAAGTCCATTACTGGCGCAGGTTCTCTCGTCTCTCGAACAGCAAATATGACAAAACCTTAGAATTCAGGATAAGGGTGTTCCATGGATAAAACAATGCATGAAATAATGTTTGTCCCTGACATGAGAGAGCATGCGCATATAATCAAACGAAAAATTGTGAATTTCTAAGTTATCGGTTTTTTTTAACCTATTAAGACGTTGATGAATTTAATTTACTATTTACTGTGCCAATATATCCATCTTGAGTTTAGCCCTCTTCCGGCCTGTACCCCTAACCAATTTGAATTGAGTTCTTCATCAAAAGGGAAGCAGGGGACTTAATTTTGTCGTTCGCTGACAGATAACCCTGCAAACTTCAGACACGAAAGGCATGTTACCCGATTCTGTTCTCATGAGAACTCCATCAGCGAGTCAATTAAACAGTTTTGCAGACGAAACTCCCTTTACCATTACTAAAAGATTCATTAGGCCAGAAGACAATCCATTCCCAGATGAAAGTCTACAGATTCGTAGACAAGATGAATACTTGTTCGCAGCAATCCAAATTAAAGAGAAGAATAGGAATACCCACATGCCAGTAGTCTCTGTCGACGGTGAGCAACTTGGTGATGGCAAAGGTACCGGCAGCAAGCACTATGGCCGCGTTGATCGCCCGGTGCACCATCTTATCCAAATCCTCTCC
>NC_033796.1:61074778-61079826 GCF_001876935.1 Asparagus officinalis
ATGACGCTATTTCCAGCGGATTTCTTTTTTTTTCTTTTTTTTCCCCCTTCTTCCTGATTGCTGGTCTCCTCTTTCTATTATCAGGTAACCAACCAAGTGTGAATGACAAATTGACGAGGGAGAAATATTATCTGGTGGTGTGTGGATGATTCCGGCCCGCAACACAATGGCGAACTCCCCCACACCACATACACGCGAATTGGGTCCATCTGCCCCCATATCCGCATTTTGGTTTTCCATTTTAACCCCCCACGTTGCCGGAATTTGTTATTCAATCCTCCTTGAGATTGGGGTGAGTAGGGGAGAGCAAACGGTAGGTGCAGTATTTGTTTTACGATTTTCTAACACACCGAACCGAACTGAACCGAGCCGGTTTATAAATGAAACCGAACTGAATCGGTTCGGTTCGGTCAGTTTCTCGGTTATTATGAGCTTTGTCACCAAGCAACAAGAGTATTTGTCACCGAGCACTAGGAGTGGGGGATATAGCCGTAACTGAGAAAGTATGGGTTTCCGCCACGGTCAAAAGTATAAAAAAGAAATAGAAATGGTGATATTGAAGACCAAAGAAGATTATAAATAACCAAGCTTGTGATTTTTTTTTCATAGTGGTTGCCTCGTAATTCGTACGAAGAAAGGCATGTTTTCATTCGAACATTAGGAAAAGGGAAACAGCATGTGGATCCCTCGCTTTCTCTAATATTTATTGTAAAATCATTTGGCAATTGAGTGAGCACTTTAAATGTGGGATCAAGTATAGTGGGTAGGCCCACGTAGCGTGTGAGAGGGTATGTAATTCAGTGGTTTTAGGGTATTCAGTCATTTCGGTGGGCACTGTTTTAAGAGTTTCAAACCCGACCTGAACCCAAGTGATTTCCAAACTGAACCAAACTATTAAAAATCAGATGGTTCGGTCAGTTTGTTCCATTTAAACCGAAGTTTGCTCGCCCCCAGGTGACCGTGAGCTTACATACTTTGTTAGGGTGTATAGTTACATATATACCCATTATACATAGTTTGTGCACTTTTGTATTTCTATACTTGGGTCAAGAGGTAAGTGAACTTGTAGTTTGTGTGGGAGGAGAACATAAAGACTACGTGGGGTCTAAGTAGTAATAGGGTAAAGCATCGGGTTTGTAAGCGAAAATCCCTAGGATTGCTTCTCTATTTTTAGTTTCTCAATCTCTAATATTTTCATATTAATCCTCAAAATGATTAAAATCTTGAACTAGTCCCTCAAATCTTATAACTATTTCGAAATTAGTCCCTCTTATTAGCAGATGTTAGATTTGTAATGCAATATTCGTTTATTTATATTTAACTGGTTTGGGAACTATTTTCAAAAAACTAGCAAGAGTACTTTCGAAATATGAATACGTGGGGGAGTAATAATCAAACTATGCAAAGACGTGGGCTACTAATATCGGAACACGGTTAGGATTAGGTCCAAGCCACCCTCACACCGCCCGTCATATCCTTCGTGCTTGGACCAGAACGTGCCGGCAGATTTTTCAAAGGAAAATTGATTCTTCATCAAATAATTATTCAGTGCCGCAGTTTTTTGTCAACAAAAATGAAAACTTACATTTTGCATACTCATGTAGCCCATGGACTCAATAGGATGATGCTGACTTATAAATTTTTCTGCGACCACAAAAAAAATAAATAATAAGGATGAAGAAGATTCAGTACTTGGGGTGTGGATTCAATCCAGAGTTAAAAGAGTATGCGGCTGGTACTCAAGGCTTGCTGCCTCCAATCAGAGTGGAAGTGGGGTCTCAACAAACAACGACCAATAAATCTATGTTTATACTACATATAAAAGATGATTTTAGTGTTAAAACTTTTGATTGCCTCTTTCATCCTTCTAAAATTTGATAATTCACAATAATGCATTGAAATTTATTCAGTTAATTCTATTTATTACACTATAGTTATTTTTAAAATAAACATGAGAACAAATACTAAGAACTAAATATATATTATAAATTTTAATTTATTCAATTTATTCTATTTATTACACCATAATTATTCTTGTACTAAACATAATAACTAACATATTATTAATTTTACCAATATTAGTGTTATGTTAAATAAGATAAATATTTCACTTTAGATATTAGATATTACACAATAAATATACAATATTAATATATAAGATAATAATATCGTAACTTATATTTATAATTTATATCATAATTTATGATAATAAAATATTTAGTTAAACATCTAACATCTAATCCAATACTATAATATATTGATATGTGCATCTAACATGTAAAAAATCCATGGTGAGGAATACTAATATAAATGTTAATCTCTTTGTGTAGTCTAGAAATAGCATATAAATTATCATAATATAGTACTAACTATTGCAATATAGTTATCATAGTATTTGGATAGGAGATAATTCTAAGCATGCAGAATTCCAAACGGTATGGGAATCTATTACATTTGCTCTTGACATTGGATGTGGAAAGATAATATTTGAAGAAGATGCGAACACGATAATTAGAGATATCCATAATGGGGTGGAGCAACACTTGATTTTCGCACACTTTATGGATAATATTCAACGATGTTGCACATTACACGAGGAACGAGATTTTTAGATAATATAACGGCTCATGTGTTGGTCCCAAGAGCTAAGGAAATTAATGATTTTGTGGTATTGCTCGAAGACTCATCATCATTTTTACCTGTCACGCCCCGCTTCCCAAAATACCGGGGAATCGGAACATGAACAAGCCCGCGACGTATTAGATTGAGAAGAAATATACACTATTATTTTTTTCTCTTTCTTTTCTTCTCAATCCAATACGCTAAGCGTCTGGAAATAAATACAACGCGAAGTCACAGGTCCCCGATCACAATCAACAAGAATATAATAGACAAACTCAGAATAAAAATATCATATCACAAATGAGATAACATCCGAGACATAATATTCGGGTCAACATGCCCTTATACAAACTATCTGAATGAAATACTGGAGAATATAAAATACAATGATCAGGCGGAAAAGGAAATGCTACGAAAATAAAGTGAAAGGAATAACTAAACTTCAACTTGTTCTTCTGCTCCATCTACAAGGCACTCCTACTGAGAATACTCGGCTCTGGCGCATCTCCAAGCTGAACATGTTCTTCTTCTAAGTCTGACGTACACCAGAGAAAACAGGTGTACGTCAGCGTGTATGGCACACGGCAAGACCCGACCCCATAAAGAAAATAGAACGAACAGAAATCCAATGCGAAAAATGATACGATAACAGAAACAACAAAAGAACGTACAATTGAAATCCACAAATCAACATGAAAACACTACTAAATCATGATAACATAAAGCATCCAGAATCGATCAGGTAACGAGATCATGTAGCTAGCGATCAGTCTAATCATCCAAGTAACAGAGGCATACAATAGATGGAATTAATATTTAATTATCTACAATATGAGATGTAGTACGTCGAGCGAAATAATCCAAACAGGAAAACCCTCATGTATATATCATTTGTCTCAAATTGTAGATAATTAAATATTATCCCCGATCTATGTATGAAAAGAAACACAACTGGCATACATCTCACAAGAAATCCTACCTAGCCAAGAAACAATGTCACGTAACTAGACATTCTATAACAAGTCACTGGTCACATCTCACACAGAGTCAACGCTCCTGTCATCGTATACTGACTGTTAACAAATCCCCTACGTGCATCCAATCCCGCTACACATGCGGCCAGAGGACTACACGTAAACTGTTTTCTGCCTGGTCCGAACTCAAGCACAACTCGGGTGACGAAACAATCACACTGACTAAAGTGATGTACACACTTCACTTTAGCCCTACAAACCAACCCCAGTAGCGACACCAACCACTGACGCGAGTCTGGAAGATATATCAACAGCCTTATCCGATCACATGAACATTAACTTCCCCATCCCAACTCTTCTTGTTTTTCTAAATCAACCACAATTCTCATTGAAACTCGGGTTCACCACCTAATCAGTTAACACACTCACACATGTCACTAAGTCTGTTCATGACGCACGAGACCACTAAGTCATGAACTACTAATGGTTCTCAATCACAACAATGAGATAATAATAACACTAATTTCACGCAACCACATCATGACATGTCGAATATAGTAAAATATTCATAAAACATGAAATGTAATCATAGACAACAACTATGTAATTCAGAAAAATAATTCCTTTTCCAAAATAATTTCTTTTAAAATTACCATAATTTTCCTCAAATGATTCCGTTTTCAAATAAATTCTTTAACAAAATATAATTAATATAATTATCCAAAAATGATTCTGCTGCCGAAATAAATTCTTTTAATCATCATAATTATCAAAAATATAATTCTTTTGCCGAAAATAACTTTTCAAAATGACCCATTTTTCGAAATAAATAATTTTAAATTATCTGTTCTAATAATCATTCAAACCAAACCATTTTTCCAAATAAATCTTTTTCTCATCATAATAATTCTAAAAACATCTCAAAATAACCAATTTTGCACAAAATAATTATTTCTTTAAATTACTTATCATAATATCATTATTAATATTAAGCATCCACAACCCACGCAGATAATATCAATATTCATATGGTGACATAACCAAATCACAGTCAGATCGAAGCATGTAATTAATTCATATTATATCTAAAAAATGAAATGACGAGTCAAAAGAAAGGGATCTTGCCTCGGGGTTTCGTCGAACGAATCGACGCCGACAACGCAGGTCGAATCGGACGCGGGGTGGCGAAGGGGAGACGAGCGAAGGCACGACGGGGTGAGAGGCCCGGCGAGGACAGCGGCGTGGCAACGAGGAGCTCAGGGATGGCACAGATGAGATGGCGACGTCGGAGGGCTGATCGGCGACGGGCTGAAGGAGGAGGAGCTCGGGGTTCTTGGGCGTGGTTGTCGGAGCGGATCTGGGCGGTTCGGGCTGAATGCGGAGGGGAGGAGGGTGCTGGTCATGGCTGAGTTTGGAGATTTGGTGAGCGTCGATGGCTGAAGGGCGTCGGAC
>NC_033796.1:61079971-61097246 GCF_001876935.1 Asparagus officinalis
ATATATATATATATATATATATATATATATTAGGGTTTGGGTTAGGGTTTAAAACAAAAATAATTAAAATAAATAATTAAGGTATTTAAAAAATTAAACTAATTACGAAATAATTATCTACAATTAAAAACATACATGTTGTAATAATACAACAGTTGATACGAAATAATCAAAATATACCCATATTGTAAAATTAAACGAGAATAATTAATAATAAAAATATTTTTTCTTACATTTAAAATCAAATAATTATGGGATAATTATATACACAGTAAAATGTACTAGTTATACTAATACGACAGATATTATGTAACAGTTAAAATAATACAACAAATTATACCAAAAATAAGTAATTAATACTACAAAGTATTATACGAAATAATACATAATAATATTAATAATACAACATATTATTTAAAATAATACATAATAGTACTAATAACATAACAAATTAATTCTAGAATATTTTACTGTATGAAATAAATTTATAAATATTAAAACTATTTAAATAAATATATAATCAGATTTTTAAATCATAGAAAATTATAGAAAATCTAGAAAAATACAAATACTCTTTTAAAAAATAATAATTAAATATTTTAAAATATCAAAAAATTATTTTAACTAGTATTAAAAACTCATGGTCCTTACATTACACAATGTTTTACAGTCTGATAACGAGCAGCGTTAATCCTCATTCTTTTGTTGTGCTTCTGGATTTTTAGTTTAGTTTTGATGTATTTTAATAGTATTTTCATGAAAAAACTATTTGCAATACAATAATTGACTCATAGCTACTAAAGTAATTTATGATATCTCCCCTTCTAAACCCACAAATAATGCATTTAATATGAATTTTAGTGAGAAAATAAACTTATAATTAAAAGATTCACGTATATTCTCTTATTGACTAGTCAAATTCTCTTCATTAATTATGCACTAATAATTTCACGACTTGTCTACTTCCATAAACATCTCACTTAGACAAGAGTTGCATAAAATTATGTTATATATGGATGCTCAAATGCACAAAAGGAAACACTAAAAGAGTCAAAAGAACAAAAAATGAAGTGAGAATTTTAACAGTGGAGTCAGTCCCTCGATTATAGTAATCATGATACCTTGCAGTCAACAAGATTTACAAACAATAATTAAGAGAAAAAATTGTATTGTTTTTTAAAGGAAACGAACAAATCTACAACCGGTTTCATCTCTAATTTACAAAAAAATATCAATCTATTAGTTATACAAGTATGCAATGCCGTGGAGAGAAAAACTAATATAAATGTTAATAAATTCATGGCGGGTGGGTGGCTAGGGGCTCTGTCAGAAAAATGTTGTGAACGAGTACAATGTGAGATGATCATCAAATATTTTAGTCTCATATCATTACTTAATATGCATCACGTGCAAAGTACGTGTTAAAGACTAGTAGATAAAAGCGTAGGGCAGAAGGAGATGAGGGGTAACCTGTCAATAAAGAAATAGACAACAAATAAGAATGATGCATTATTGCTCTGAAAACTATGTGCTTCCTTTGGTTCGTGGCCAAAAGGGCTTCAAACTTTGTGCGGTGAAAACGTGGTCAATTATTGTTGTATTCCTCAACAATCATGCCATGTTGTCTATCTTGGATCTTTTTGTTGGATAGAAATGAGTTGCAAATAGAAATATAGCAATCAGACTTATAAATATATTATTTCATTTACAACTATGTTAAATAGGTCTGTATTTTGTAAAAAAGACTTGCAATAAATGCTACAGCTAATTTGGTATATAGAAAAATAATAGGCTTTAAAAAAGAGAATTAAAAAATAAAAATAATATCACCTCATCAAAAAACATGTTTTAATTCAAATAGAAAAATTATTTGTACCCAAGTTTTCTTATACTAGCATGCAATACGTGTGTTAGCACGTGAACCAAACAATATGTAGCACACCAAGGTATCACTACTTATTAATAGATACTTCACATAAAGCAAATGCTAACTACACATTGCTTGTATTTTCAAGAAGCAAATCGCTAAATAAGTTCTCAAATGCGTAAATTTTTAATATGCGATTAAAACTGGTTATTAACCAAATAAGTGCTAAAAAATTAGCAATATGCAACAAAGAACTGTTTGTTTTATTGCAACTGAATGTTGAAGTTGCAACTTCTGACTTATGGAATTTTGAGTGTAAGTCACACTTACAACCTAGTTGTAGGCAACCCAAATTAATAACAAAAAAAATTAAAATCTTGAGATCATTATTTAAAACTTTTTTTAAAAAAACTAAGAACTTCATTAAAGATCCGGAATATACTATTTACTTATTTATTTCGTTAGAAGGCAAGTTTAATGATAATACTAATGGCACATACAACGCTACATTTGACTTGGATTAGCAAATAATTTTCCCTTTGAAAAGAAAGTTTGAAAATATATGTTTTCATAAAATATGTTTTCTGTAAAACACTTTTATGGCAAATATTATTTTTTTAAATTTCTTTTTTTGGAATTTTTTTAAATATTATTTTGTATTGTCATTTATAAAACTATAGGAAAAATAGTTTTCTAGAAACTACAATTTTTCCAAAATAAAAAATCAATTTTTTTGAAAAATACTATTATTTTCCAAAATTATCATTCTTCAAAAAAAATATTTTTTAATTAATTTTTTTATAAAAGTATTTTAAAAAATATATAAAATAAAAAAACATTATTTTTAATATATTAAATTATTATTTTTAAAAATAAAAAATGAGTTGCATATGATAATTTGTTAGTAGTACCAAACAATTGCAAGTTGTAAATTTTAAAAATTAAACTAAATAGTTGCAACGGTAGTTGCATAATAGCAATCATGCATAATGTATCAGTTATATACAAGTGACAGTTACATTGCAACTATAGTTGCAATCTATCAAACGCATCATAAAGTCTCAAAACCACTGGGTCAAATAGAGGAAACTTAGCAACTGGCTCGATGAAGATGTTATCCGGCAGTACAAGATTTGAATCCAATTCCAAATGCAACTACCAAAGAGTTTATAGCATTTAGCTTGCTATAACGCACCTTGCCATCATAAATCAACCTAGTTTTTTTTTTTTACTTAATTAGTTGTTTCTATTCTATCCAGTTATCTTTTTCGAGTAAGTAACCAATGATTGTATTGAATTTTGAAACTTTTCCTTGTTGAACTTTATGAAGATAGCCATAAAAGATCACTCGAGAAGATTATAGCAAACAATTAGCTAAAACCTACAAATTTCAATTCCCAATAGAGAACTGGGTTGCTTGGTAGGTGCTTGAGTAAATTTCTTTTCTGAATGTTAGTGGGTAGTGGACTTTCGAGTTTGAATTGGTGGAGAAACGGGCTGCTTTGTTTGTGTTTGAACATATTTCTTTTTAAGTTTTAATGGGTTCACAGAAAAATTGAAATTGGTGGAAAGATAAGATTTTATTCTATTTTCATGCATTTTTACAATATTAATTTAAAATAAAAAAGTTATCAAGTGGAAGAACTAATTTTTATTATTCTCATACTATTGTTCCTCTTTTTATCTTTTATGCATATAGTTTTTCATCAATCTTTTTATTGTTCAAATGAAAATAGAACAATAATATGAAAATTTCTTAAACAATGTGCCTCATGCGATTGGAAGTAATGGATTGTATGAATAAGGTGTACATTACTCTTTTTGATGAAGCTAGATTTCTAATTGGCTATACGCCTTAAGAATACACTGATTTATTTGATGGAGAAGGAAAGGAGCTATGAAAAAATTACTTCTACATGAATTTTTTTTATAAGAAATTAAAATTAAAAATAACTAAAGAACCAAAAATATAATGTAGGAACATTTATCACCTATGTATTAGAAAATAATGAATTGTTGCGACAAAGAATATCTTTCTTTCTTTTTTTCCTTTTTTGGATAAATATGAACAAGAAGAATGATGAACAAAGAATTGAAGGAAGAATATTTGCTCAAGGAATATGCAAGCCAGAAGATTTTCAACAAATATAATGGGATGAAAATGAGGAATTCAAGGGCATAGCATTAAGCAAAAGGGTATAACAAGCATAAAAAAAGATATGAATAATAAAAAAGATAGAAAATGACGACTGATATATTATTTAAGTTATTATCTCTAAGATGCTAATTAGGAATTGGAGGTTGGAGGGGCACTCTTTTCCTTCTCTTGAAAACATAAAAGTTTTTTTTAGAACCGAATAAAAACATAAGCATATCAATAATCACGTTTGATAATATAAACAAAAAAATTAGAGAAAGGATATTGTGTCAAATTTGAAAATTTGAACCGAATGTTAAATATGAAATGATATTTGCAGTATTCTCAACTCCAAAAGTATATTTGAAACTAATACAACCATTTTCCATAAGAATAACAACATCAGGCTTCAAAAAATTTACAAATCATCCTGGTGATATTCCACTACTTGAAATTATTGCATAATTACATAACTATTTAATTGCTAATAGTATCAAGAACATTAGACTTGATATATGTTAGTAAGCGAGCATTAATCCACTAATATTCATCTCCCCACGTGACTATACAATTTAGATTTTATAATATTTATAGCTGAAAATATTCTCTCAACACTTTATGATTGCAAAAGACGAAACTAATGTGAACTAAACAAGCTTGTGAGGAAAGAATCTGTTTGATTGAATTGGTTCAAGAATTCTAACTTTAATTATTGATTTTCTTTTTTTCCCTTTTAAAAGAGCATGTGAGAAAAGAATGAAAAAAATGTAAATAAGAAGGCCTCTATAAAAAAAGCGAACACTTTTAAATTTGAGATAACAAAGTTTTATAAACAGAACAAAATTTGTTTAGATGAAAAAATATTGCTTGGGGATCTGTATTAGGCAATGTTTGGTGGGAAAATTGAAAGAAAAAATTGAGAAAATGAATTTGTAGTATTCTCTTTAACAAACTTAGAAAAAGAATTAATTATAATTTTCTCAATAAAATCTCCCTCTAACAAACTTATAAAAGAAATTACAAATCTTCTTTTATCGGATTACCGATTTACAAAAGAGAGAAGAGATCGACAGAGATCATTTCCTTTGTTTAAAACTGGGTTCTTCTTGGTGTCGATAAGATGCCTCCCTCGAAACTCGTGTCGAGTTTGCTTCTCGTTAACGATCCGACGTTTCACCTCGTTGGAACAGAGTCTATTCCTCATGGATTTGATATCGTGGAGAACTTGTGTGGCAAGTTATACAAAACTCTTGATGAGTTTAGGAACTCAGAACGAGTTTAAAACTCTGTAAAAGAGTTGATTTGAACCGAAAATCGGTTTGTAAGCCAAGGGAGAAAGCTCCAAAGATCTCTGTTGCTGAAGAAGACCTTTGGTTGCAGAGGAAAAATGTCGATCTCTAAAAGATTCAAGCTCTCTTGACGATCTGCCCAAAAAGATCTCTTCTTTGCTGCCGAAAAGAGGATCCGATGCAGCCCCGAACCAAGCTAAATTTTTAGCTATTTATAAGGGATTTTGGGGTGTAACCGCCCCTTAATCCGCTCCTTAATAGGGTCTTAATTGCCCCATTAATCGGGTATAACAGCCCCTTAAACCACTCCCCAGATCGTGGGTGGAAAACAGTTTTTGGAACTGTTTGAATGAGTCAAACGTAGTGATTTGCATTCTGGGTGTGAACCTGTGTTCAAATGCATGGTCTGGAAGTTGCGTTAGCGGCTGGATTTGAGCAGTGTCAGCGGTTGTGAACGTAGTGCCTAGAAGCTGCGTTTGTGCTGCGTTAGTGGCGTTCGAACGCAACGTTTGGAAGCTACGTTAGCGGTTGGATTGGAGTTGCGCCCGCGACTGAATCTGAACTGCGTTTGTGGCTTAAGAACGCTGCATTTTGTTGATGAGAATGCAATGGTTGTATCGTTTCGACTCTGGAATGCACATGCGAGCCTCAGACAAGCTTGGCGAGCTTCAGGCGAAGTCTAATGTTCAGGCGAAGTCCCGTCTTGCAGACGGACTTCAGAACATGACTTGCTGCGAAGAACAGGTCATAACTTTTAAACCGTAAGTAAGAATTAGACGAATTATATATAAAAATTGACTATCTCAACGAGACGGAGCCGACCAAACCCACCCAAAGGGTTTAGTTTGCTTCCGTCTGTTTCGGCAAATTCCTTACGGTTTGAGAGATATCTGTGTTTTGATTTGAAAAGACCGTCAATTTGTAATATCTTTTGCTAGAGCGTTGTAAAGATCGTCATCTTATAACCTTCATCTTGGCTCTTTAAAATATGAGAGTCATCAGATTGTAACTTCCGATGTTGATTGTGAAGGTTGTTGAATTAGAGCTTTTCATCGGTTGTTGTGAAGGTCGTTAGATTGTAATAGTCATCGATCTATATGAAAGTTTTCAAATGGTAGCCTTCTGGAATCCGTCAAATTGTAACTTCCATCATTAGTGTTTGATAGTGATCAGCTATCTGTAGTAATTTTTAGACAACCTACAGGCAAAAATGATTTCTATTAGACAAAATCAATGTCTTTTTAAAACGTATATTAATATTGTTCTACATTGTGGACATATAATGAGATTGTGACTTAGTATATGAAATTGAGCGCATCAAATAGAAATTCTAACACGTAGTATATTAGTAGGGGAGGGGGGCACGTGACCCATTTACCCTCTCCCTGTTCCCCTCAGCCACCGCGGTAGGGAATTCAACTTAATGTTTCTTGTTCAAAACGCAATAGTATTTTATCTCGTGCTAAGCAAGCTCATAACACCATGTTTCACTATATAACTTAAAAAAACACTAAAAATGCACTTGTCTCTTTCAAAATCTATCGTATACTATTTTATCCGCTTCCAATTTCATCTCATACCTGTCTATTTCGATACCTTGAGTTTAAAAATTCTCTGATAAACACATTTATGTCTTTCAATACCTAACTTATCATTGCATGAATATCATCTTGATATATTAATAGCAGTGTATAGACAAAGCTGAACATTTCGATAAATTTCGTTTGCTAATATTATTAACAATTTTTATGCATCTAAAAATCATGATTTGCAAAGAACACCAAGTAATTAGAAAGTTACTTTAAATTGTTGATATATATTTTTGAGATTTCTTTATATAAGAAATATGTTTATTGTATATATTATCATTATACCATTTTTTTCAAACTTATTACTAAATTAGTAATGGTTCTTCTTTGATAAATAATCATTTCTCAATATATCATAACATTCAAAAAGAAATCAATAATATATTATTACCTAAAAACAATATTTATTTACTTAAAAAATCAAAAATAAGAAAAAATAAAAATCACATTTGTTATGGTGTTCACTTATCCAAGATACGGATATTTGCAAATTGATACGATAAGAGTCCTAGCAAAACAAACTCAGCCGTTTAGTTGACTCCCATAGTTGTCTCTCGGCCTTAGGGGAAGTAAAGCCCTAGTCAACTCTCAAGAGTTCTAGGCATTTGACTCCTCAGTCGGATAACAAGCCATTGGCTCTTTATCAAGGTAAGCCCAAGGCACAACATATGGACAAATCCTCCAGTACAACTCAACCATCATGGCTAATTACAAGTCCTTGGTACCTTATCAGGGATAAACCCAATGCACAATTACAGAGGCCTCAGCCCCCACCGACTCATCAAGCTGACTCTCTTGTGTCGACATTAAAGGCGATATTGGTTGACACGAGAGATCCTGACCTCCCATACGAGTCGACATCTTTATATCGACTCGAGAGACGGTTATTAGCTGAGACGAGACGATATTCCAACCAGTCGAACAGGCCTACACTCCTGAGTCGACATGAAAGGCAGTGTCGGTCGACCCTATCATTGATGACAACCTTACTTAGGGCACTCGACCACTTACTGGGTAATTTTCAAAAGCAACTAGAGGGACATTCCCTGCTACCAATTAAAATCAAGAATACACATAAAAAACCAAAGAATTTCAATACATACATGAGATTTTCAAACAATTCTTGCCTCCTAAATATTAAAAACCCAATTATAATTAAAATGTAAGAATTTTGCTAGAAACGCAACTAAATGAAAAAATAATATAAAAGAAATAAAAATAAAATACTTATCGCAAATAAATAGGGTTTAATACTTATGAAACTAATCAAAATCAATCTAAAGAACAGAGAATTGAGATATAACTTAATATATTGAAGCCGAGAGGGATTGGACATGGCAAAAGTTGAGCACATGTTTTTCATAAAATCCTAATTTACAAAATCAAGAAATAACATAGAAAAATGAAGAATTTTAATATGTACCTTAGATTTTCAAGCGATCTTTGCCTCCTGAAAATTAAAACCCCATTAAAATTAAAATGTAAGAATTCCAATAGAAACACAACAAATAGAAAAACAATAATAATATAGAATAAATAAAAATAAAACACTTGCCACAAATAAATGAGGACTAATACTCATGATGCTAATCAAGCTGAGAGGGTTTGGACATGGCAAAAGTGAGCACATCTTTTCCCTAGAACGTCAATTGTCTAAATAAACTGGAATGTGTGTGTGTGTACGTTAAGGGGCTGTTTGGTTCGCTATTATAAGGGGTGGAAAACTCAGAAAACCTCTCCACGTCAGATTTTTAGCCTCCACGTCAGCTTTTTTGTTTCCGTCCATTTCTTTGTGCCGCTTTGGTTCGCTCGGATGGAAGAGGGAAAACTCTGCTAAAATCGTCGCCAACTAAGATTTTTTTCCCTCTCCGATTTCCTTCCCCAACCAAGTGAAAAATTGATGAAAACTCTGCCACGTCAGATTTTTTTCCTTCTCTGCTTTGTTTACAAAAGTTTTCCTTTTTTTTCTATGCGAACCAAACACAAGAAAAATAAATACATTGGTTTCCTACCATTTTTTATGTGCGAACCAAAGCAAAACAATCTATTTCTTAGAAAAGTTTGGAAAACTCAAAACTTGTGTTTCTTTACATGGAATTGCATTTCTCTATATCAAGGAAACGAACCAAACAGCCCCTAATAACAATATTTTCCAAATATAAAATATATGATTTTGGAAGAGATTTTTTGAGATATTCCTCTCTGCAAAATTTTAGAAATATAAATATATATGATTTAAGTTATTTGAGATTGTTAGAATGTGGAGTGGATTTTCCTATGATTATCTATTACCTATAATTATAGATTTTTCAAGTTCAAATGATGAGTTATCAAGTAGTTATAATTTTAAAAATTTTATATATTTACAATAGTTCTCGTATCTCATCTTGAATCAAATATTTGATATTTTCAAAAACAAAAGTGATTATTTTCCAACCGAGATTAGTTATTTAAATCATAATGTTATCTAATAGTTATTTTATTGATATTGTTATTTGAGTTACCTAATTAGTTGCAAAAATAATTATTTGACAACCAAAAATCTGGTGATTAGCTTGATTTATGAGTGTTTATGATGATTAGATTTTTTACATGATTTATTTAGTTATCAAAATGATTCCATATTTAATTAGTTATTATTAATTTATAGTCTTTTCTTAATTTAGAAATTGTAATGAGACATGTTAATCATAGAGATATTTAGATTTCGCCGAACAGTTAGATGATGACGCCACGTGACGAATTCTATGGAGGAACTTATTTATTAATTGGACGGTTTAAAGAGGAGAACATGTGTTAAAATATTTTGTAAAGGATGAATCTGATGTAGCGTTGTTGATGTATGAAATCTCACAGTCAAATAAGGGATTGATTAAGTTGAAGGAGGTCCTCTTACCCTCCGAAATGTTTGGATTTTGAGCAAGTTGTCCTTCATTGCACAAGTAACAAATCGTGAGAGGGTAGGGTCTAGTTCCCCGGTTATTCCTTCGATAATCAAGTCAATGAGTTGCTTGTGTGGAGAAGTAAAGAATGAACTACAATAGTTCTAAAGCACAAAGAACAGCAGCAAAGAACTTACCTTGTAATTGAAAATAATATCTCTTTTTATAGTAGTGGCGGGAGGGTAGAATGGTAACTTCTACCGAGTATGGTATGGCAGTCACGTCAGCCTCAGCTTTACAGGTGTTGGCCGACGAGTGGAGGAGAGATCACTTCGGTGTTTAATGTGAAGTGATGGGTGATGTGCGGTGCCAACGTGGTCTGATGTATCATAAATACTATTGGGGGCAGAGGAATGATGACGCCCATAATGCATTTAATTGTATTTATTACGAGGTGATTGGTCTCAACTGCATAGGAGGGGGCTCAAAGCTCAAGGCATTTCATTACCTTTCTACTCGTCTGGTGGTCGAGAAGAACCGCCTTTTGAGTCACCCTTTCAAGGTGTCTACTGATGGGTCGCCTGAGTGGAGTGGTTAAGCAATCAACTCAGATAGGGGACAACATGTAATGCATTTCGGGTTATCGACATGTGATTTTTTTTCGAGTCATCTTCGCAGGATGTCGGCTTGTTGAGTCGACCGAATTAGGCTTCTAACTATCTTGAACTACTTGAGTTGATTATATATAATATGGGACACTTGTCTGCCATTGATTAGAGATTATTTCTCATCACTAAAATGGCTATAACAGTTGGACCCTTTTACTTGGAGTCAGCCTAGGCCAGTCTGAGTGAAATATAACAATTCTTGCTGAATCATGAGAGGCATTAATGAGGGATCTGAAAAGTTCTTTGGAGGCAACGCGGCTGACGTCAGTGAATTCTTTTCAACTGTTGTCGCATTGTATTTCATGCAAGATTGCAGGCTATTCAAGGTGAGAAGACTTTGTCTCAATTTGAAGAAAGATACTCCAAATTCTAGAATTAATCTGGGCTGTTGATAGGGGTTCAGCTCGTCCATTGAGATTCTGCCAGTTAGAGCCCTAATTGTGTTATAAATAGGGTTGTCATGGAGAGGGAGCGGTTATTGCTTTTCAAAATTATGACTTCAAAGTTGCCAAGCGCTCCGATCATCTTTTCTGGCAACGATCCATAGCACTAATAGAGACCTTTGCTCTTAATACTAGGCAAGAAATACTTACTCAGATCCACTCGAAGGTGACACTACCTCAACTTAGAGCTCTCCACGGGAAGTATGATATTCCCCGCAGTTATAAGTCGATGGCGCCAATGAGATCACAGGCGGTTTACAACCATGACGATAGTCAAGCTCCACTCTATTTGAAACATCTAGAGTTTGGCATGCGCCTGCCTCTGCAACCCTTCCTCTGCCGCGTGTTCACTGCTTTGGGGGTGTCACCAATGCAGATGAAGCCAAATGCCATCGTAATGTTAGTGGAGTATGCGGTCATCTGTAGTTGGCTGGAGGTCAAACCGTCCTTGAACGTGTTAGGCTATCTGATTAGTGTTAAAGTGCACAAAAAAGAAGCCCATTATCACTTCCAGGCAGTGGGCAAGTTCAAGATCATCCTTGATATTCCTAACTCGAATAAAGATTGAAAGGAGAGGTTCATCTAGGTTTCGAGAGATGACTCATACTTAGGCTGTTCTCATTGGCCCAAGATAATAAGGGAGGCTCTAACGATGAGGAGACTGTCGGATGAGGAGAAGCAGGTCGTGAATTTGATCAAGGGATATATTGGCTCTCGTCAGATGGAGCATCTACTCGAGAATTCTGTCTTGAGAGTTGTCGGCATATCCACTGAGCCACCTACGACGAAGGACCAAGAGAGGGCGACCAGGCTAACCATCCCTAAAGAGGAGGTTAGGAGGGCACCAATGAGGCCAACGAAGTGCCTTCGCCAGGACTTGGCCCCTAAGGAGACTATGGGGTCTCGCGCTCGGGTTGTCGACACATCAGTCGGGCTGACAGGACTGGCACCTATGACCACTCAAGGTGAAAGAGCAAGGAGGATACCCAGGAAGGTCAGTGGCCGATGACTTGAACGGGCTATTGAAGCAGTCAAGGCCGAAGTCATCCACCTAGATGAGGGATCTTTAGCTCGGGAAGAGGGGGAAGAGGTGCCTCTTGAGGCTAGGGTCGAGACCAAAGCCCACATAAAGGAGGGAGCCCTCATCAGCCTAGCCAAATCGACTCATCACTAGGGGAAAGAGCCAGTCAGAGAGGAGACCTTCCCTACATGGAGCTTAGTATATCCATACCCTCATCGGGTCAGTGAGATAGATACAGAGGTTTGGGAGAGAATGAGGATGTTGCTAATTGGGTCCTTAGGTGTACATCCTCGGCATACTAGGGAGCCCTCTCCAGAGTATTAACACCAGCCTGCTTGTCATCTCAACATGAGGGGGTTAGTCCTTGGGTCCCGAGTTGCCCAATTGGTTGCAGTGGAGCAATTTTGATTGCCCCGCGACATGGAGATTTTGGAGGAAGTCCCTAATGTCGGCCTCTACCAAGCTCTCCAGAGTTACTTGGTTTGTGGGGTCTCATGGAACAAGATCTATTTGGCCGAATGGAGAAGATCCGAACCTCTTTCCTCAAACTCCAAGTGGAGGTGGAGGCTTGCCAAGATGACGTGAAGGGCGACCTTGAGGAAGCCTTTAAGGAGCTGTCAACCAAGGAGTAGGAGTTGGGCGACTAGCAGCGAGAGATGGAGGTACGGGAGTGGATGATTGAAGGACTGAAGGCCTCATATGCTAAAAAATCCCCTGAGGTCGATAGGCTCAAGCACGAGCTTCAAGAGAGCAATAGGAAGGCGAGACACTTATCCAAGTAGGTCACGCAGGTGCTGCAAGATAAGGACAGTGTCGTAACGTGGGTCGAGGTTAAGCGCTAAGCCACCTGACATGCCACAGACAAGCTTGAGGAAGAGGAACTTGTCCGAGTAAGGCTCCAAGAGGAGAGTGCTTGTCACGAGGTGCCCCTTGCCGAAGCTCAGAGCCGGATCACCTATCTTGAATAGGAGGCCTATCGGTCTGAGATCATGGAGGAGTATCGCCAAAGCCTTTTTAGCAACGTAGAGGTGTCGATCGCTTGTAAGAGGGAGTTCGACTAGCTTAAGGCTCAACTCTCGGCCGAGATGAGGAGTGTGTCTGATCACTTTCGCTATCTCCCACGAGTCGCTAGTTGTTTGAACTCGCTCCTGGAGATAGAAAGTCAGGGGGGGCTCGACCTGGGCGAGGGAGGTATGTAGGATGAAGGGTTGGATGAGGAGGTCAACAAGGGCCCCGACAAATGGTCTGATATAGGAAGCGAGGGCTTGACCAAGGAGACTAGTGAGTGCTCAGGCTAGAAGAGGAATGACAAGCTCAAGCGAGAAATGTGCTCGACTCCTTCACCAACCACCACCAGTATTTCCCTACCTCTGACTCCGGGAGCTGGCATGGATCTCTCCTAGGCTTCGTTTTTAGCTTAGTATTTTATATTGCCTTAGGCTGCCTTGTGAATGCTATTACTTGTAAATATTTTTGAAAGATAAATAAAAGGACACTTCTTGGTTACTTTAAAATTTATCTTGAATTGTGACTTTGTCAATTATTATTTGTCTTGAATCATTCTCCCAGTTGTTATTGCGAACCGACCAAACCTGAGTACCAAATCATTTGTTGATTGCTCTGGCATCTATGCCGCCTTCATAATGATCTGTTGGTTTCTAAATCTTAGATTTATTTAAGTGAGGGCAAGCACTTGAATCAGAGTCGACTTCTAAACATCCTTTAACTGATCATATGAATTGTTGAGTAGAACAGGCTTATCAGCGGCACTTAGTTTCACTAAGTATGGGCACCTCTATTATTTCTAGTCGACTTCATGAAGGGTCGACTAATACCATGTTCTGGGTCGGTTATGTAAGTTGTCGGCTCATAGGGGAACGAGTCGTGTAGTCTGTGATTTGAACAGTCGTAATTTTGATGAGTTCTAAAGTGCCATTATTAGGCATGTGAAAGGACACTATTAAAAATACTTTATGATATTATTGATTGACAGGTAACGTTGTCGTTTCACTTTTCGTGCGAAACAGTTGTGGAGTAAATGAGTGCGGCACTTCACTTTTTGAAAAGACCATTCAAATTTCAAGGTCAATCACGTCCGTTCACACTGGGGGTGTCGGCCATTTAGATCTTGCCATGTGTCACCTTCAAAACCTATATATACCCCTTGAAAGTATCGTAGAAGGGGGTGAATAGGGTTATTGCTAATCTTATTTAATATTAATGCCGATTAAAATTAATTAACAAATATATCCTAACAAAGATGATATTCAATAAGATATATGCAAGGATATATATGCAAAAGGGAAAATAAACACAAAACAATATAAACAAATAGTGGACACAAGGAGCAATCCAAACATAATAATATGATCACGGAGTTCAGACCTTTCGTCCTACGTCTCTACTCCCCACTCCCGGGGAGAACTCCACTATCGACACACCCGGTTTGGAAGCCAGAACTTCTTTACACACTCGGTTTTCTAGTTCACCGAAAACTCTACAAATCTCTCACAATATACATACACAAACTACAACCTCAAGTGTTGGTCCTCACGTATCGCCTTCGTTAAGTGCTCGGCTTTACTACCTCTCTCTAGGTTTTACTACCACCGTCACTCCTCTTGGTATCGACTACATCCTCACCACACACTCCTCTTGATGTAAATATGTATTACAAAGTGATACTCTCACAATAAGGCTCAATTACAAGATTTGTTCTCTATAATAGATGAGAACACAATTTAGGCTCACTCTCAAGGTTACACTCAACACAACCCCAAATTATACAATATGTGAAAATACTTAAGCTCAAAGGTTGTGTGAAAGCAATGAGAAAATTAAATATAAACTCAAATAAATCTAGCAAATATGAATATAATAATTAAAGCATAAACAAGCTAGAGATATGAGTTTAGAAACACTTCTCTAACAACAAGAGAGAGGGATTGGAAGATTTAAAACCCAAACTAAAATTGATCTCCTCTTCTTATAAAATAATCTTTACCAAAACTGATTTTGTAAATAAACACTTAAAACAAACTAAAACTCTTTTTAAACTTATTTTAAAACATCCTCTGCTTAGTTCAGAAGTGAAATGGTATAGGGTATATATAGGATGAAGAAACAAAGCTCAAAACCTAAGTAAAATCCAGCAAAAAGATAAAAAAAATATAAACTAGAAATATAGCCATTACAGGCTATCAGTCGACTAACGGATTGGATTAGTCGACTAATGAGCTGACCGTTATAGACAGCTAACAGCTCATCGGTCGACTGATAAGCATGGTCAGTCAACCTCATCAGTCGACTGGTCAGTTGACCAAAATAAAACAGAAACTTTTGATGATTACAGGCAGTTTTATCAGTCGACTGATACAAACCATTAGTCGACTGATAACATGTTATCAGCCTGAATTGAATAGTAAAAACAAAATTCAAACATCTTTTAAAAATATCAAGACTGATAACATGTTATCAGCCTGAATTGAATAGTAAAAACAAAATTCAAACATCTTTTAAAAATATCAAATAAATTCAGAAAAATATAAAACTTTGGAAATAGTAAAAACAAAATTCAAACATCTTTTAAAAATATCAAATAAATTCAGAAAAATATAAAACTTTGGAAAATGGTTGTAAATATGATAATGAACATGTTACAAAAAGATTTCTTTAATTTGCATTCCCCATTTATAAAATCTCATCATTTTGCAAAATCACATAAGTATGAATATGTTGAAAACTTGATTTTACCAAAATGACTTAAACAAAACTTTGAAAATCTTTAGAATGGATTTATAGACTTATACAAGATATGAAAATAGTGTAAATAAGTTTTCAATCCATAAACATAATATTTTGCAAATTCAATATAATATAAAGCACATAAATGTGAAAATGAAGATATATATTGCTTCATATCTATATAGCTAAACCAAAACAACGTATCCACAAAGAAAACAAATAAGTATTATATATCTATTTGTTTGCAAAAACTTTTGTGGATAAAACACATAAACCATTAAATTGTGTGTGTGTATAATATCGAGCTTAAGGTATTAACACACAAAGTATAAACCCTAAACTAATTTACCCAAGCTTGATAGATCTTCAATATGCTTGACTTGGTTGCGGATGAAGCTTGATCTTGAATATGACTTGATGTGCAATAGCTTCATACCGATATTCCGCCAACCTCCATTTGATATGATCGTGTAGACTTAATCCATTCAACCTCCAATATATTGTTTGTCTAGAATACCTAATAAGAAAACATAAACACTAGACAAATAATATTAGAAATTGTTTGTAATCATCAAAACAAGATTAGAAGATGTAGGCTCATAACATGAGACCTAACACCCCTCTTTGGTGCAAAGAGGGTTTCCTCACGAGCTTTTGCACTAATTTTTTTCTCTTCTAACTCTTTGTTTCTTCAATGGTCGTTGCCCCAATTACCGACAATATTCCATGGCTTCTCAGACTTCCACCAGCGGCTGTAATGAGATGAGGATCAACCTCCTCTGGCCTTACCACTCCCAGATCTACGCTCAAGAGCTTGAGGTGTACTACAAGCGTTACGACCTCCATAGACCTTTTACTTTGTTAGGCACCAAACAAAGATGAGTCGGTGTATCACCATGGCAAGGATATATCACCACTCTACTTGGCCCATTTGGAGGATGGGCTCCGGCTACCGCTCTATCCCTTCCTTCGAGATGTGTGCGTGGCTCTGGGGTTATCCCCTTCGCAGTTCACCCCAAACACCATCGCCACTTTGGTGGAATTTTTGATGATCTACTATCGGGTACGCGTGGAGCCGAGCATGTGCCTATTGGGCAACCTCGTAGGTGTCAAAATGATGAGGAAGGAGAACCATTATTTCCTTCATAACATAGGTGGTAGCAAACTAGTGTCGGATGCTCTGGAATTCAACAAGGATTAGAAAGAGTGATTCATGTGTGTTTTCGGCACCAATGTCATCCTATCTTGCCCCACTTGGCCAAAAACCAACAAGGACGTGCTAAGGCTTTGTATACTCTTAGCCGAGGAGGGGAAAGATCTCAAGAAGATCCGTTCCTATGTAGGATCATGAGAGATTAGCAATCTCTTTGAGTCATCTTCGCTCCGGGTGGTTGGCATATCCAGGGTTCTACCTACGGAGACCGACAAGCCATGAGCGTCTCTCCTAGCTCTCCCTCTAAAGAATTTGAAGGGGGTAGACTCATCTCCGGTGAACCCAACTTTGATCATGAAGCCCCGAAAGCAGCTGAGGGGTGAGCTGGTCCCCAAAGAGCTGAATAGCTTGCGGCTGAGGCTGGACCTAGTGCCTCCTCCCAAGCAGAGAAGTTGGACAAGAAGAGGAGGAGGGGAGGTTGA
>NC_033796.1:61097256-61103543 GCF_001876935.1 Asparagus officinalis
CTAGTGCGATGGCCGAACGACCAAGTCGACTCGGCAGTGAAGGTGGAGGCTTCTGCGGTGAGTCCTAAGGAGGGCTCTAGCATGGCACCCTTCCTCTCCAGTCGCCAGAGGTAATCATCCTTGATGCGACCTCTCCTACAAAACAATCGGGCGGTGATCAAGGCGCTGAGCAGGCTACCTCTAAAGCCCAAGCTGGAGAGTCAGCAATGCTAACTCCTTTATCGAAGCCTGCCCATAGGTAGGATAAAGAATCCTGATCAGAGGCCCCCATCAGTGTACAGAAGTGAGGTGGCTCTAACTCTAGCCGCAGGGGAGTTATCGAAGACTGATGTCACTTTGTTAGTGCCAGAGGGGGGGGGGGGGTTGCTAAAACCATTTCACCATTGCATCTCTGAGGTCGACACTCGAGTGCGGGCTAAGCTCAGAAACATGTCGATTGGTGAGCTGGGAGGAGCCTCTACACATCGAGAGGAGCTTTTAGAGGATGACAAGTTCGTTCCCACCAGGCCTCTCGATAGGGAGAGCTCCATCCTCATGTTGGGGATAGCTCAGGTCCAAGCCTTAGAGAAGTTTTGGCTCCTGAGGGATGTGGAGATCTTGCAGGAGATGTCTAGCACCAGTCTACATCTAGCCCTTAATGACTATCTTCTGCTGGGTGCCATGATCAAGCATGAGCTCTTCACTCGGATCTCTTTCGTGCAGAGGCTCCTTGCCGAAATTGAGAAGGCTACGACAGTCGAAAGGGTGGCTAGAGAGGCTGTGGAGAAAAAAAGTTGTCGCTTTAGAGGCCAAGCGTCCGACTTGGAGCCAGAATGAGGGCAAGCTACGGTAGGAGCTGGAGATGAGGGATGACATGATCAAGGGCTCCAGAGGCATCACTCTAAGTAATCTGCCACCATCGCTAAGCTGAAGGAAGAAATCGGCCATTTTGAGCATGAGATCATCGAGCGAGATATCTGAATCAAATACTTGGCGGAGGAAATTAAGGCCGAGAAGTGCGCCCGACTCGATGCGCAAGAAAGCGCTCGGTCGGACCGTTTAGATGCCCAGAACCTAAGGCTGGATCTTGAGGAGGAGTGGGCGGCTCACCAGGCAACTCAGGCGACCGTCCAAACCTTGGAGGCTCGACTCGCTTTCTTGGACTCTGAGACTCACAAGTCAGAGATTATAGAGGAGTATCGCTAGGGCCCTTTAGGCAAAGTCGAGGTGTCATTGGCCTGCAAGGTAGGCTTCGACTATCTTATGGCCATGCTTCCTCTAGAGTCCTAACCCACTCTTGACACCCACTATCCTCCTTGCATCACTAGCCGCCTTGATTCCTTGAAGGAGCTAGAGATGAAGGGAGGGGGATAACGCTGGAGGGGGATGATGGCGATGACGAAGAGGAGTTCGAGGATGACCAAGAAGAGGTTGCTCCCTACTTAGCAGGCCCCAAAGGTCACCCCTCCTGCTGCTCAGCATGTCCCAACTCCCAAGCCAAGTGCCTCTCTTCCCAATCCTACTCTTGACCTGAGCCGAGATGCTTGAGTACTTTATTGATTGATTTTTTTATACAGATGTAAGTGATGATGTAAATACTTCAAAATATGAAATAAAATTTTTGGGCTTGTTGGCCTTTCAAACTATTATTTCTCAACTTTATTTTTGTTTAGATGACTTTGAGTGCTATTTTTGTTATTTGTTATGATATGTGGCTTGAGATGAGTTGACTGTGTATGTTGAAGAGATTTGGACGTGTGCCTTGGACTTAATGAGGGTGCCAAGGTCTTTTGAGGTCGGAGTCGACCAAAATAGTTGGCGTGCCTTGGTCTTATAGTGCCAAGGGATTTTACTGAATGCTTTGGACTTAATGAGGGCGCCAAGGTCTTTTGTTGAGGACAACCGTAAGGTTAGAGTGCCTTGGTCTTATGGTGCCAAGGGATTTGGTTGAGTGCCTTGAACTTAATGAGGGTGCCAAGATCTTTTGTTGAGTGTGTTGAACTTAATGAGGACGCCATGGTCTTTTATCGAAGATGATCGAAAGGTTAGAGTGCCTTGGTCTTATGGTGTCAAGAACTTTGATTGAGTTCCTTGGCCTAAATGAGGGTGCTAAGGTCTTTTGTTGAGGGCGACCGAAAGGTTAGAGTGCCTTGGTCATATGGTGCCAAGGGTTTTGGCTGAATGTCGTAGACTTAATGAGGGCGCCAAGGTCTTTTGTTGAGTACCTTGGACTTAATGAGGGCGCCAAGGTCTTTTGTTGAGTACCTTGGACTTAATGAGGGCGCCAATGTCAAAGACGATCAAAAGGTTAGAGTACCTTGGTCTTATGGTGCCAAGGGTTTTGGTTGAGTGCCTTGGACTTAATGAGGGCGCAATGGTCTTTGGTTGAGTACCTTGAACTTAATGAGGGAACAAAGGTCTTTTGTTGAGGACGACCGAAAGGTTAGAGTGCCTTGGTCTTATGGTGCCAAGGGATCTGGCTGAATGCCTTGGACTTAATGAGGGCGCCAAGGTCTTTTTTTCGAAGACAATCGAAAGATTAGAGTGCCTTGGTCTTATGGTGCCAAGGGCTTTGGTTGAGTGTCTTGGACTTAATGAGAGTGCAAAAACCTTTTATTCCTATAAAGATAAGGTACTTTGAAAATACAGAATAAGGGTTAGCACTCAGAAATGATTTCATGTTTATAAATGAAATACACATTTATAATTATTGATAATACTTCTTGAGGTGCTCGGCGTTCCAGGGGTGCTGCAAGATTCTCTCGTCAGGACTTTTTAGCTGGTATGTGCTTAAGCATAATTGTTCAAGGACGGTGTAGGGTCCTTCCTAGTTGGGAACCAATTTGCCGCACTTGGTGTCCTTGTCAAAAAATGCCTTTCAAAGAAAAGATCACTGACATTGAACCTATGGGAGAGGACTTTGTTGTTGTAGTGTTAAGCGATGCGCTACTGATTGATGACTTGGGATCAGAGGGCTTTTTCTCGGACTTTGTTGATGAGATGGAGTCTGATTCAAAGCTTCTTTGCATTCGAGTCTTTGTCAAAATGTCGTAGTTGGATTATCAGCATGCCAACTTCAACCGGGGTGACTGTTTTGGCTCCATAGGTTAGCTTGAAGGTGGTTTCTCCTATTGAATTCTTATGAGTGGTGCGGTAGGACCACAGAATCCCAAGCAACTCTTCGACCCAATTTCCTGCAACCATGTCTACCTTCTTCTTTAAGGCTTAGAGGATGCATTTGTTGGCGGCTTCAGCAAGTCTGTTGTACTTAGGATGAGCTACTAATAAATATTTGAGGCGGATATTCCACTCTTCTTTAAGTCTTAGAGGATTCATCTACCTTTAACAACCACCAAGAGACAAACTCTAGTGAATTGTATGCGGCGGTGCGTCTTGGCTGAGATGCAGGGGTCTTGACTGCTTGAGACGTCGATGGCCCTTATCGGGCTGGCAGCGAAGATGTGCCTGGCTCATCGTCTAGTATAGTCGACTCAATGAGAAAGTCGGGTAAGGCTATTTGAGGCGGATATTCCACTCTTCTTTAAGTCTTAGAGGATTCATCTACCTTTAACAACCACCAAGAGACAAACTCTAGTGAATTGTATGCGGCGGTGCGTCTTGGCTGAGATGCAGGGGTCTTGACTGCTTGAGACGTCGATGGCCCTTATCGGGCTGGCAGCGAAGATGTGCCTGGCTCATCGTCTAGTATAGTCGACTCAATGAGAAAGTCGGGTAAGGCTTGTGCTTTGATTGTTGTCCTTGGCTTGAACTGTACGATGTGCTTGCTCAGCTCGACCGACCAGGCGACCATTCTTCCTGAAGTGGTGGGGCTGCTAAGAGCTTTCTTTATAGGTAATTTGATCCACACTATTATGGAATGTTCTTGAAAGTAAGGACGGAGCCTCCTAGCTATGGTGATAAGGATGAAAACAGCCTTCTCTATGAGAGGGTATTTAAGTTCACATACCCTTAATATCCGGCTAACATAATACACAGGCTTCTGGGTGTTATCCTCTTCATGAACCAGGACTGAGCTGATGGCTTTGGGAGAGACGGTTAAGTATAGATACAAGGTCTCTCCCTCTCTAGACTGACTCACCAGCGGCTTGGTGCTCAAGTAGGTCTTGAGATCTCTAAAGGCTGCACTGCACTCTGCCGTCCAGCTCTTACTCTCCTTCAGCTCGTTGTTTCCTCTCAGAATCTTGAAAAAAGAGAGACTCCTCTTGGCTAATTTGGAGAGGAAGCGACCTAGTGCAACTATCTTCCCATTCAGCCTCTGGATGTCCTTCAATGTGCGGGGCTAAGGTAGCTGCTCTATGGCAGCTACCTTCTCGGGTTTGACCTTAATGCCTCTCTAGGTGATCATGAACCCCAAGAACTTTCCTGATTGCACCCCGAAAGTTTATTTGGCTGGGTTGAGCTTTATATGATAGCACCGAAGGATGGAGAAGGTCTCATCAAGGTCAGCTATGTGGGTCGACACCCACTTCTACTTCATTAGGATTTCATCCACATAAGCTTCCAACATTTTGGCCAAGTTAGGGCTTGAAGATCTTGTTGACAAGTCACTAGTAGGTGGTGCCAGCGTTTTTAAGACTGAAGGGTGTTACCTTATTACAATACGTCCCTTGGTCTGTAATATATGAAATCTTCTATTGGTCATGCTCTGCCATGCAGATTTGATTGTCACCATGAAAATGAGCAGTTCATACCCTGTGCTTTCGTCAACAAGCTGGTCGATCCGAGGGAGGGGTAGCTATCCTCTGGGCAGAACTTGTTAAGATTAGTGAAGTCTACACACATCCTCCACTTGTTGAGAGCTTCTTCACCAACACCACATTGGATAGCCATTCAGGGTATTGCACCTCCCGAATGAATCCGGCACTTAGGAGTCAGTCAAATTCATCCGCGGTCGCCTTCTGCCTTTCGGGGCTAATATGTCGCTTCTTCTATTGAACCGACTTAGTGTGTCGATCGACTGCGAGCTCATGGCTCATCACTTCGAGAGGGATCCCAAGCATATCTTATGGTCCCCAAGCGAATACATCAATGTTCGACAACAGGAACACAATCATCTCTTCTCGTTGAGGCTCTACGAGGGCGGATCCAATCTTGACCTTCTTCAACCCCTCTCGGTCGATCAGTATCTCCTGAAGTTCTTCAACGGGTGTCGTCCTTTCTTACTCCAACACTTTCTCCATCTGGAGGCAAGCTTTCTCGAAGGGTAGGGTCTCTTGCACCCTATTGCTCTTTGTCGAGAGCAGATAGCATGATCTAGCCTCCCAGTGATTACTTCTAGCTACGCCAACTCCTTTCAAAGTCAGGAACTTCATCATTTGGTGATATATGGAAGAGACGGCTTGTAAGAGATAGAGGGCGGTCCTACCCAATATGACATTATGGACTGATTTAAGATCCATCATCACAAACTAGAACTGAACAGTGGACTGTCGAGGGTTATTGCCAACTGTTAAAGGGAGTGTGATCATCCCTTCTGGTTGGAGTGCATGCCCCGTAAAGCCAATGAGTGGGCCCCAACATGGCTGTAATTAGGACTTGTCAATGCCCATCTAGTTGAAGGCGTCGATGTAGAGGACGTCGACCGAGTTTTCTATGTTGACCATGATCCTCTTGACCTGGAAGCCATCAATATCAGCCGTGATGACAATAGGGTCACCATGAGGCATCTCCACATTCTTCAAGTCAGCATCGCTGAATGATTATGGCTCTTTTGCTCTTGCCTTCTTGTCGTATATGTTCACCCGTAACGCTCACTTGACATATCTCTTCCAAGCGTTGTTAGACGATCATCCAACTCTGAGACTTCTATTGATAGTGTTGATGACCCCCTTATGGCTGGGTTTAGGGGGTCAATTATCAAGCTATGGCTGGGGGCGAGGCGACTGAGAACGGGACCTCTTACGAGCTTCCCTAGTTGTGACTTCTCTCCTGTCTCTCTGGGAGACAAGCTTCTTCAAGAACCCTCTCTAGATCAAATCCTTGATTTCTCTTTGGAGAACTTGACAATCATTAGTGAGGTGACCATGGTCTCGATGATACCGACAATATTGTCGGATATCTCAATTTTGAGGGTCCGACCTCATCTTAGGAGGAGCCGTGTTAAGGCACCCCTCCTTCTGGACCATGTAGAGAGCAACAATGAGAGAGGTATTAACAACAGTGAGGGCCGGTCTGGATGCTGGCTCCCTCCTTCGGTTGCTCCCGTTGGATCAGTTCGGACGTGAATCGACTCTAGGGGATGGTTCACCGACTCAGGTCTCGGAAGGAGATCCCTAGCCGACTCCCAT
>NC_033796.1:61103553-61115285 GCF_001876935.1 Asparagus officinalis
CGCTATTGTTATTGCCGCTTCTGTTACCCTGGTAGAATTCTTGTAGGCTCGGGCATCTTCTATGTCCATGTACCCGTGAGCCTTGGCCATCAATTGCTCGTATGTGGAGTATCGCTTCTTGGTGAGTGAGTTGACCAGCTTATTATTTGATAGGCTAACTATAATGGCCGACATGACGACCACGTTCCCTGGGTCATCAACCTCCAGCCGTTTGGCTCAGAACATCTTGAAATAACTTCGGAGGCTCTTTCCAGGCTCCTGCCACATCTGATTGAGCACATGAGTATGTAACTTGTGCTTGTTCTTAGCGAAGAAGTGGTATACAAACTTCTGGCTAAGCTGCTCGAAGCTGCCGATGGACTTCTTCTCTAGGGAGTTCCACCAGAGCTTGACGCTCCCCGATAAGGTGATGGGAAAACACTTGCAGATAAAGGCTTCGGGCGCCTGCAACATGCTCATCATGTCATAATAATTTTGGACATGCTCCGTAAGGTCTCCCTCGCCCTTGTACTTCTCTACTTCGGGCATCTTGAATTTCTCACAGGTGGCATTCATGATGTCATCTGTGAGAGGAGTGTTCCTCGCAATGGCTTTGGGGATGGATCAGTAAGTCCAATCATAACGGGAGGCCATATATGTAACTGAGGGGCCGGGAGCGACATAACAATACTGAGGATCTCATTAGGCTGCTAGGGTAGTGTCACGCCCCGCTTCCCAAAATACCCAGGAATCGGAACGTGAACAAGTCCGCGGCGTATTAGATTGAGAAGAAATATACACTATTACTTTTTTCTTTTTCTTTTCCTCTCAATCTAATACGTTAAGCGTCAAATACATAAATCTCAATCACAGGTCCCCGATCACAATAGCAAGAATATAAAGACAATCCAGAATAAAAAATAAACACATCATCCATAGTAAATCATCCTAGACATAAAAATATGGGTCAAACATACCCTTATTACAAAAACGGTCCAACTAGGAATAAAAACACATAGTCTATGATAAAAGAAAAATACTGATAAAATAACTAAATCCATCATCAAACTAAGGACATTACTATAAAGAGTTCTAGTGTTTATCAGCTACTACAGAAAAGAAAAACACGTCTAGGCTTCAGTTTTTTCTTCCACTCCATCGGAATGACATTCCGGCTGGGCATACACTGGCTCGGCTGCATCATCGAATTGAACCTATTCGTTTCCTAAGTCTGACACACACCAGAGAAAACAGGTGTACGTCAGTGTGCATAGTACACGACAAGATCTCACATGGAAAATGAAACGGTCAAATGACCCATGCTATGACAGTAATAATACTAATGGAAAAACAATGACATATGCAACTAGAAATCTAATAAATCGAGATGGAATCCTATAGTAAACATGATAACATACAGCCATACAATAACTGGGTCGAATACTAACCATCCTAAATATCAATGGTCCATATCTCTCACTGAGTCATCGCTCATATCATCGGATAACTGACTGTTCACAAATCCCCTACGTGCATCCAAACTCGCGAAACGGTTTGGTGAGAGGACCACACGCAATCCGATTTCGGCCTGGTTCGAACTCAAGCAAAACTCGGGTGACGAAACGATTTCACTAACCAAGTGCGAAACGGTTGACTTGGCCCAACAAACTAACCCCAGTGTGAAACGGTTCACTGGTGCGAGTCTGGAAGATACATCAATAGTTTTATCCGATCACATGAACCATGTCTTCCCCATCCCAATTTTTCTCGTTTTCTAAATCAACTATAATCCTCATTGGAACTCTGGTTCACCACCTAAACTCAGTCAACACACTCACACATGTCACTAAGTCTGTTCATGATGCACGAGGCCACTAAGTCATGAACTACTAAGGTTCTCAGCACATCAACAGATCATGAATATAGTATAGCATGTTAAAAATGATTACGCGGGTTTATGTAGCAGAAATGAGAACTATAATAAACATGAAATGCATAAACAAAATACTATAACATGAATACATACATAAAGGACTTTATCACTACTAGAATATCCAAAGTCCTCATGCAAAATCTTCGTACTTACGTATTTTCTAAGATAATAATACGGTAGAAAGGAAAGTAGAAACCGATGTCGTTTTGCACATGAAATGTCGTGCTCTACGATGATCAGTCATACTATCATAAATGATAATACTCTTTTTCCAAAATTATTCTTTAAAACTATTTTTCATAAAAATTAATTTAAATAAAAATATTTATATAATAAAAATATATTAATTCCTTTCTGCATGAAAGTAATCTTTTTCTATTTTATAAATTTCCCTTAATTAATTTCTTTTGATAAAATTTTCGTAAATTCTAATTTTAACATATAACTTGACATTTCATGCCCGCAATTAATCACATTATTAAACTAATTTTCATCGTGCGCTCACAATCATCATTCCACGCAGATATTCAAAATTGCATATTAACCACAATAAATAATTTAACTACATATAATAATCATACTAATCACAATATTAGTCACAAAATAATTTATCTATATCCAATCATCCTAATAATACAGTATTAACCATTAATTAAGAAACAAAGGTAAACTCGAAATCTTGCCTCGGCGCGTCGAACAGATCGATGTCGACGGCACGCCGTTGCATATGACCGGCGAGAGCGAGCACAGCTGGCGAACTCGGCGAAGAGCTCCGACAGGGCTAATTCAACGGACGTGCAGCGGGATCTGATGTGAGCGACACTATCGGAGGAGTTCGTGACGAGGTCGACGGGGTGCGGTCTGGTGGGCGCTCTTGGCGGTGGCGGGTGGCGGACAGGGGTGGGGAAGGGCTTCAGGGGGTGTCGGGACTGGGTGAGGTGGATGGAAAGGGCGGTCGGAAGAAGAAGGGCGGCAACAAGCACTCGAGGGCTGCGTTGGAGGCGCGAGCTCGAAGGTGAAAGGGGAAAGCACTGGAGGCTCGGCTCGGGGGCGGTTGCGGTAGACCGTTCCGGATAGGAGAGTGGGAGGTCGAGCGGAGAGGGGCCTGGGCAGAGGCGGTGTCGAAGCGGGTTCGAGTAGGCTGGGCAGCCTGGTGGGCAACGCGGATGGGCGGAGGTGCTGGCGGCGGCTCGTACGGCCAGCTGGAAGGAGACCGATGGGTGTGGGGTCTCGGCGTCCGAGGCTGTCTCCCGGCGAATGGGTGAGTGTCGGAGGGGATGGAGGCGAGCGGCTTGGTGGTATGGCACGTGTAGGGAGTCGGCTCGCTGGTTGGCACGAGGTTTCTTGAGGCTGAAGAGAGTATAAGAAGAGAGGGAGAAGAACGTGGGAGAGATGAAGAGGAAGAGGGGATGATGGTGACGGGTGAGGAGAACGTGAGAGAGAGAGAGAGGAAAACGTGGGCGTGAAAACCGAGGATAGGAGGTGTTGTATACTGGGTATTTATATAGCGTAGGGTTTGAGATTTAAATCAATAAAATAATTAAAAGAATTAATTACAGTATTTAAAAATTAAACTAATTACAAAATAATTTTCTACAAATAAAAATGTACTTGTTGTGCTAATACAACAGTTGATACGAAATAGTTAAAATATACACATATTGTACAATTAAACAGAATAATTAATAATAAAAATATATTTACTTACATTTAAAACCAAATAATTATAGGACAATTACCTATACGATAAAACGTACCAGTTGTGCTAATACGACAGTTGATACGTAGTAATTAAAGTAATACAATAATTTACACAAATAATACGTAATCAATAATTTAACATAATACACGAAATAATACGTAATAGTAACAATAATACAACGTATTATTTAAAATAATACGTAATAGTACCGATAATACAATAGATTAATTTTAGGAATTCTTACAGCACAAAATAAATTTATAATATTAATATCATTTAAATAAATATGAAACTTGGACATTAAATCATAGAAAAAATATCTAGAAAATTAAGAAAAATACAAATGCTCTTTTTTAAAATCATATTTAAATATTTTAAAATACTAGATAATTATTTTAATTAATATCAAAATTTTACGATCCTTACATCCTACCCCTCTTAAAACAAATTCCGCCCTCGGAATTAAAATAACAAGGATAAAATATAAAGATAGATTCATTCAACTCATATAAGTTCAAAATATATTGCATATCCATAAGTAAAAGTCATACAATACGATTCAAAATAAGATACAAGACTGGACAGCTAGGATTCAGAAAATAAATGAGGGTATCGCTGTCGCATCTCAGACTCAGTTTCCCAAGTCGACTCTCCAGGAGAATCTGGGTGCCACATCACACGAACAAGCAAGACGGTCTTGTTCTGGAGGGTCTTCTCCCATCGGTCCAGAACCGCCACTAGCTGCTTCTCGTATGTCAAATCGAATCACACCTCAATCTCCAAGAAATCTATGACATGACTCGGATCTCCGATGTATCTTCGTAACTGAGAAACGTGGAATACGTTATGTACTCCAGCTAAGGCGGGTGGTAATGCAAGTCGGTACGCCACTTCTTCCACTCTCTCTAATACGTCGAAAGGTCCCACATATCGCGGACTTAACTTCCCACGTCTTCCAAAGCGAATGGTGCCTCGGTTGGGAGAAATCTTCAGGAATACATGATCTCCCGACTGAAACTCCAAATACCGGTGCTTCGCATCTGCCCAATGCTTGAATCTGTCATGTGCTATGCGAAGTCACTCTCGAATGATCCTGACTACATCAACTGATCTCTCAATCAACTCTGGCCCAAAAACCTCTCGCTCACCAACATCGTCCCAACTCAGCAGAGAACAGCACTTCCTGCCATACAATGTTGCAAAAGGGGCCATTCCAATACTAGCCTGGAAGCTATTATTGTATGCAAACTCCATCAAATGCAAGTGATCTTCCCACGACCCGTAGAAGTCAAGCATACAAGCTCTAAGCATATCCTCCAAAATCTGAATGGTCCTCTCTGACTGCCCATTGGTCTGAGGATGATAAGCTGTGCTAAAACTGAGACTAGTCCCCAGACTCGCCTGCAAGCTCTTCCAGAACTCGGAAGTAAATCGAGTATCACGATCCGAGACGATGCACACTGGAACTCCATGCAATTGCACGATCTCCTGCAATACAAGAGATTTACTAACACTCTTGGAAAAGGAACTCCTTGAAACATATAGAGATAAATATTTTACCTTCATGTATCTCTGAGCAAGATGCTCCATCGACTGTCCCACTCGGAAAGGAATGAAGTGAGCTGATTTGGTTAATCGATCTACGATCACCCAAACAGCGTCATTTTGTCTAGTGCTCCGAGGTCAGCCAGTAACGAAGTCCATGGTGACATGATGCCACTTTCATTCCGGAATAGGCAATGGCTGCAAAAGACCTGCAATGCACTGATGCTCTACCTTCACCTGCTGACATACAATGCACTTAGCCACACTACGAGCCACATCTCTCTTCATACCACGCCACCAATAATTCAGCTTCAGATCCTTATACATCTTCGTACCTCCAGGGTGAATAGAATACGGTGACCTGTGAGCTTCTCGTAATAACTCCTCTCGAACATCTCCTTCTGGTACACAGATACGACTCCCAAATCGTAAGGATCCGTCCTCATGAACAACAAATTCCGACCGAAGAGCAGTCGTTGCTAACTCTCTGTACTTCTGAAGAAATGAGTCACCTGACTGTGCAGCCTTGATTCACTCGACCAGTGTCGATTGAATCTGAAGATTCATTAAAGAAGCAGTGACTCCTGGAAGAAGAACTTCTATACTCATATCCCTCACTTCCTTGATCGTCGACAAATGACTAAAGCATCTGGTACCACATTGACCTTGCCAGGGTGGTACTGAAGGTCGATGTCATAATCTGCCATCAGCTCTAACCATCGGCGTTGCCTCATGTTAAGCTCCTTTTGAGTAAATATGTACTTCAAACTCTTGTGGTCAGTGAACACCTTCACTTGCTCTCCCAACAGATAATGCCTCCAAAGCTTAAAGGCAAAAATTACAGCTGCCAACTCCAAGTCGTGGGTAGGATAATTCTGCTCATGCTTCTTCAACTGACGAGAAGCATATGCCACCACATGACCATCCTACTGAAGAACGCATCCTAATCCTCTACCTGATGCGTCGCAAAACACCTCAAAGTTCCCTCTCTTATCTGGTATGGTCAAGACCGGGGCCGAAATCAGTCGTGACTTTAACTCCTCAAACGCCTGCTCACAAGCGTCAGACTAGACAAACTTAATATCCTTCCTCGTAAGTCGCGTCATCGGCTTCGCAACCTTCGAAAAATCTCTGATGAAGTGATGGTAGTAACCAGCTAATCCTAGGAAGCTCTTAATGTCAGACGCTGACTTAGGGGTAGGCCAATTATTCACTGTAGATACTTTCTCCGGATCCACTGATATGCCGTCTCCTGACACCACGTGCCCCAGAAACGCTATACGATCTAGCCAAAATTAGCACTTACTATACTTGGCGAATAGCCGATGCTCCCTCAAGGTCTTCAATACGTACTGCAAATTGTTTGTTGGAAAAATTGCAAAGAAGAGAATAAAGAAAATTGACTTGGATTCCTTTGATCTCGATTACAACTTGATTACAAAAGAGGAGAGAACGAATTTGATTCTCTCCTTTGTTGAAAACCTTGTAGCTTCTTCTGTGTTGCATTGCAAGGACCGTTGTTCAATAATCCTGGCTTTAGCTGTTGTGGAGAGTGAAAGTCGTCAGACTGTAACTTTCACTGTAGATTGTGAAGACCGCTGAATAGAGTTTTCATCCGTTGTCGGAAGTGTCGTTGAATTGTAACTCCTCTCGATCTATGTGAAAAGCCCTCCATTCGCAACTTTCGTTCACCGACCCGAAAGCTATTTGATTGTAGCTTTCGTTGTAGGAGCTAGACGGGAATCAACATCCATAGTGTCTTAAAGATGAATATTCGCCCATAGCTCTCTATCAAGCAACTCACCAACTGAGTCCAACTTTTTATTTCTGAAATCGTCCCACTGCTCATCAGCATCTCTAATAATTGCTACGATATTAGCCATGCTGTTGTCACAGCCGTCAAGATCAATCATCTCAGAGGTGAGGTCGCGTTTGAACCAATTGTGGAGTTGCGGATATAGTGATTGGGAAGTCGTCTGATTGTGACCTCCATTATCGGAGCTTATTTGGATCAGCTATCTATTGTGATTTTTAGACAGCCTACAGAACCCCCTCTAAAGTTTTTGAAAGTTCACGGTTGGCCGGGACGAATTTTCGGAATACTTTGGATCCTAAAATTTGGTGGATTGATTGCTCACTCTGTTTGATCGGGCCAGATGATTTCGCCGTTGTTGATTGTGATCTATCTGTACTCCTCCAATAGACTCCCCAGTGGAGTCGTTTGTTTCTTCCCAGCTTTATTCGCCTTGATGATTGCTGTTAGCTCTTCTGTTAGTTATCAGGGGCCGTGTCGTGGCCTTGGTAGTCAAGAAGTTGCTAACATAGCGGTCTAAACACAGAGATAATTTCTGCCTTTGGGGATTGGAACGCGTGGGTGAGCCCAGCGTTGAGAATTTTGAACGCGAACGTGAGCCATCGCGTTTGGAAGCTCAACCAACTCGAACGCGAGGGTCGGGTTTGGGCGGGCTGATGGCCTCGAATCCCGTCCGTTACGATTTGACAGCTCATAGCTGTCTATAAATAGACCGCTAGGGGTCAAATCAAGAGTCTTTCGACTCTTCTTGAAACCTTAACGAAAAATTTTCGTTCTTATCTCCGGCGAAAACTGTTCTTCTTCTCCGACGAGATTCAATGGCACCCAAGAAGCCAACCGCTTCCAAATTTCATCTCCTCCGACGAGATCTTATGGCACCCAAGAAGCCCGTCGCTCCCAAGTCCGATGCCGCTGCGGCTCGGGGATCTGCATCATCAGCGCCGGCCAGCGGCGCCGCTGCTCAGGCGAATGTGACGCCCCAGCTTCCTTTGATTGGCGGTGAGTATGACCTCCGTGGTCATTAAACTTGCTTCGGCAAGTTCTGATCTTGAGATCAACGAGGAAACTCGTTTCAATAACGCGGGGCTGGACTCCGTCGTTTCATCTTTCTTGACGCGGGGGTCGACCTGCGCGTCTGAGATTTTTGACGCGAGGGTCAACCTACGCGTCTGAACTTTCTGACGCGGGGTTCGACTTTTGCGTCTAAGCTTGTTTGACGCGGGGTTCGACCTTCGCGTTTGAGCTTGTTTGACGCGGGGTTTGACCTTCGCATCTGAGCTTTGATTTTGAGTTGTCTAAATCTTTTCCTCTTTTTGCAGTGCGTCATACTAGCGAGCCTCTTCTTTTTCGCCACCATTTTGGACATGAAGGTGGTGCAGACATGACCATAACCTTCAGCTTGCGTTTAGAACTCCCAGTTTTCCGGATGAGGGAGAAGAGTCGCGTGGAACTGATCACCCAAGCTTCTCATGACACTCTTAGGACATTGGTTTCGGACGCTCGACTTGAAAGCCCAAGCCGTAGGCCAATAGTCAAACCTGGATACCTCTTCGGGGACTTTGTTGACTTCGCTTATGATGGGGGCTATAAGTGGCTGCGGAGAGTTGAGGAACGCAACCTTTTCTTGCCCAACATGGAGAGGATGTTCCCCCTATCTTATTTCCAATGCGCTTCCGTCCCGAGGCGTATGGATTGGCCCCTGGTTAAGGATCAAGATGGGGTTGCTCTCGGAGCTCTGACTTTCTACGGGGTTCGCCCCGTTGGTTATAATCGGCAGGTGACAGCTTTACGGCCGAGTTTATTTGCTAAGGAGTATCCCCTTGGCGAAGTACCCAGTCCGACAAAGACCTTCGTTAAGAGGTTCTTGGAAAAGAAAGGAGAGTTTCCCGCGCAAGGATTTAGAACTCCTGGCTGGGTTCATTCTCCGGCGACGGGATGGTGGGCCCAGATGACCAAGTTTGTTCTGAAAGAGTTGGAAGCCCCTCTTGCCCAAGCCGGATTGCTGGTTTCTGTGCGGGTTACTGAGTTCGGGATTATCCAGAGCCACTTTCACTTCTTCTCTATACTGGAGAAGTATAATCCTGATAGTTGTACTTTCTTCACCCCTGTGGGGGAGCTAGGCTTCGCCCTTCACGAGATGCACGAAGTCTCGGGTCTTGTTCTCGGGGATTTGCCGTATGAAGAGTTCGTTCCGGGATCGGCGGAACTCCAGATTTTAAAGAGGACCAGTCCGGAAATTTATGCCACTCTCTGGGAAGTCATGTGTCACTTCCACATTTGCATGCAGCTGACGGGGGCCCGTGGAGGTGGCATTAAGCAAGTGTCTTGGGCGGAATATTTATTCCATAACTTGACCACTAAAGGGGCCTCGGTGACCCGATTGCCCGTCAGTACTTTGGAAGAGGTTCAGGCTCGTATTGACGACGCTACCTCCCATTACACTAACGAGGCCAAGGAAGATGTTTTCCCGGCTCACACAGAGTTTGAGAGCTTTCATTATCAAGCTCTGATTCCAATTCCCGACACAGCGCTGCTAGCCGGGTTCCTAATGTTGTGGCTCAAACGCTGTGTCGTCCCTACTAGGCCGGTCGATGCCCTTGCCGTTGAGGTGGTCTACCCAGCAGTCCTCTTGGCGCATGGGAGACCTGTGAGCCTCCTCAGTGCTATGGTGGGTTATCTGCAGTATGGATTACGAGAGTTGGCCTCTGACTTTGTTGATGTTACAGAGGTGGAGTCCGAGGGCCACAAGACCTTCAAAACTCCCAATCCCCGGGTGCCGATGCCATATACATATTTGATGGCTTGGTACGTGCTCCACTGTCCTCCTATAATGAGTGCAGCTTCTCCCCCGGGAGACTCATTCATCCCATTTGTGCAGCGACTAGAGTCTGCGAAATGGGAAGGGGGGTACATGGTTAGAATCCGCCAAATCTTAGCGCGGGACACCAACTTCCATATCTATCGCTGTTTCCCTGATTTTGAGGGCGGCGTCTATGGCGCAGAGTATCAGGACGTAGCGGGTTCTAATGGATTCACTCATCTGAACGGGGGTGTTTTCCATTGGCTTCTATCCATCAGGCCAGGCTACCTGATCTTTCGGCAAGGCGTCAACTGTTTCATTGAACCTTACCAACCCTATAGGTTCGCTCGCCAATTTGGGTATGATCAGTTGTATGTCGGGAACCCTCGTCCTCAACTCTCAGTTATAGCCAACTTATATGAAGGAGCCAGGGCTTGGTATTATTCTGTGGCAGGTTGTACCAAAGCCATCTTCAAGCTTCCCCACAAAACTACTAACTCCTATACCTCCATCAGCTTCTGCAATTGGTATTACGCTGCTTCTCAGACTCCCAACTTCAACTTGAATACATCTTGCCTGAAGGACATTAGGCATATGTATAATTCAAGAAAGGGGTCTAAGACGTCTCGCTTGAGGGGGATCGATGAGTTTCTATCCATCGAGAGTCAGCCTGCCGAACAGGAAGAGGAACAAGGAGCTGAGCCCGTTCCAGTGGAAGAACAACGAGCGGCTGATCCTCCTATGACAAGAGCAGCGGGGAAAAGAAAACTTTCTGCTGATGAAGCTGCCATCGATGACGTCACCACTTTTGATGATGATGCTCCCAAGGTCCCATCCGATAAAGTATCTGGTTATACTCCTTTTCACATCTCCGGTAAGTCTAGTTTCCTTCGACTTCTTCCGCATGTGTTTTCTGCGTTCTGACCCTTTTTCCGTGCAGGTTCACCTTCTCCAGGGACCACTGCTGCTACTGCTTCAGAGCCAGAACCTGCCCAGGTGTCGGCTCCTTTAGAAGAGCAACATTTACGTGGCTCTCCTACGGCAACTGTTCCACCTGTAGCGTTGCCTGAAACTACTGTCGCGGCTCCTCCTCCGGAGCAGCAGCTCGTGCCGGTGTTGGCTCCTGTGCAAGAGCAGCCTACACCTGTAGTGTTGCCTGAGACTACTGTAGCTGCTTCGCCTACTGCATTGCTAAAGATCTCGCTTACTCCAACAGAGGCACAGCCAAGCACATCTCACGCAAGGGCGATGATGGCTTTAACCTCAAGCCCTTCACAATTGAATATTTCTACCGCTACCGCAGCTTCGGCGCCAGGATCCCCTGCACTAACTTCGATGGCTAGAGGGGTGTCGTCGGCTATGGTTTCTAGTCTCGCTGACGCACCTGAATTTCTCCAGATCTCCCTGGTATATCTAAATAGCCTCGCGAAGACAGTAGTCGATTACATGGTGAATGGTCGGGGGACTTTGAATTCCTTCCGACCACTTTTAGAGGCAGGCCTGAATGGAGTCAGGAGTGTGGGCAATATTCAGTGGTTCGAGCGCTGTTCAGAAATTATTCTCCACTTGGAAGAGCAATTACAACGCTTCGAAGCCCTGGGCCAGAAAGAACTTCAGCCAGAGATTGTGTCCACTATGGCCAGTCTTCAGGTTGCAGAAGTGGCTCGCCGGGAGGCGGTAGAGCGGGACTTGGCTGAAAGAGAACGTCAAGTTGCAGAGCTTCATGAGCGTAATATTCGGAAGCAAGAAGAGTTAGAACGCTCGACAACTTCTATGAATTCGCTTCGTGATAGACTTGTCGAAGCTGAGGCCGAAGTCCTGCGCTTAAAGGCTGAACTTTCCCGTGAAGAAAACGTTGTCAATATCCTTAGCACCCAAAATACCACTGGAACTTTGGAATATCATACGCAGGCTCGAGCTTTGGCACAAGCCAGGAATGAAGCAGCGGCCATCATCGTAC
>NC_033796.1:61116285-61117318 GCF_001876935.1 Asparagus officinalis
TCTACATTTAGAAGAGTTGCAACGCTGAAGTGACCTTCGCGTTTGATGTTTGAAACGTGAGGTTCGGGCTTTCGTGACGCTGGCTCAAGCTTTGCACTTGGGAGATTGAACGCGATAGTGAGCTTCACGTTTTGGAGATGGTTGGGATTCACTCCTAGAATCCCATGCCATCTTAACAGCTTGGCGGCTGTTATAAATAGACCTGAATGGTCAAATCAAAAGTCACTTGACTTTCAAAACTTTCGGCTATTTCCAAGAACGAGAACTCTCGTTTGGTTACGGCGAGATCTCTGACGAGCTTCGTCTCCCTCGTTCAAAGGAGTTTCCTCCGATCGACTGCATCAATGGCGCCTCGGAGGACGGGTTCGAACTCCAAGAAAGTCGCTGAAGCGACTTCCGACACGCCGTCGGCTGAGAACGCCGGCGGTGTTCTTGTCCATGCGAGAACCTTGCCGTCGACATCGCCACTGCAGGGGCCTCCCTGTCGTGGTGAGTGCTGACCAAAATAACTTGCCTTGGCAAGTTCTTTGAAAACCCTAGATGGGTTCTTGATAACGAGGAAGATGACTCGTTTTAGTTCAATGAAAACGCGGGGTTGGGATACCCTATGGGTCTCGACCCTCGCGTTCAACTTGTTCAACACAAGGTTCGACTCTCGCGTTGGAGACTTCTGACGCGAGGCTCGACCTTCGCGTTGGAGATTTTGACACAAGGCTTTACCCCTTTGTGTTTCAGACTCTGTCTTTATGTCGATAGCTCGCTTCTAGCTGCTAACTTCTGCTTTTGATTATGCAGTGTTTCTCCCAAACGTGCTGCTTTCACAAGAGCACCATTTCGGATATATTGGTGGACCTGACCTGAATGAATTATTCAGTCTTCAGAACAGGATTCCATTGTGTACTTTTCCTGATTCGGAAAGAGCGGAAACGATCAAATTCCCTCAATGCTCTACTCTCAGGATTTTGATAACTGACTTAGACTTGGAGACCCCTGTTGGTCATGCCCAGTTTCCTAAACCAGCATTCATATTTGG
>NC_033796.1:61117554-61131655 GCF_001876935.1 Asparagus officinalis
CCTGGATGGATCTGTTCCGGAGAAGGAGGTTGGTGGACCCGAATGGTTGACTTTGTTCTTGAAGAGCTTAAGGACTCGCTCGCTCAATCGGGTCTCACAGTTCCTGTGTTAGCTACACGACGGGGAGTCGTGCAGAGTCTTCATAATTTCTTCGCTATGTTGGAGAAATATAACCCTGACAGCTGCACATTCTTCACGCCTACTGGAGAGTTAGGTTTTGCTCTTCATGAGATGCAGGCAGTGTCGGAGCTGTCGCTTGGAAAAATGCCCTACGAGGAGTTTATCCCTACCACGGAGGAGCTTTCCTTACTGAAGGTGGTGTACCCGGAAATTTACGCTACTTTCTGGGAATTGATGTGCCACTTCCACATATGTGCCCAAGTCTTTGGGATGCGTGGAGGGGGCATTATGCATACCACATGGGCAGACTACCTCTTTCAAAACTTAAACCGGAAAGATGTAGCAGTTGTTTCACTTAAGGACGTCAAGGCTCGGATTAAGGCTCCTGGTGCTACTTATAAGACAGAGCATGCCGAGGATGATTTTGAAGCTGGTGTCGAATTTGAAAGTTTCCACTACCAAGCCACGTTCCTATCTCTGACACGGCTCTACTTGCAGGCTTCTTCATGATTTGGTTGAAGCGGTGCGTAGTACCGTCAAGACCGATAGAGGCGATATTAGCTGAGGTCGTATACCCAGCTGTTTTGCTAGCGCATGGTAGACCTGTGAGTCTCCTTACTGCTATGGTTGGCTGTATCCAGAACGGCCTGAGGGTATTGACTTCAGAACTTCTCAGTGCTTCGGGAGTCAAAGCTACTAAGAAGAAAGCTGGGAAGGCTCCTCAACCACGTGTACCAATGCCATATACATATTTAGTGGCCTGGTTCGTGTTGCATTGCCCTTCTTTGATGACAGGGGCGCCTGAGGGGGGTGATGCTTATACTCCCTTCGTACAGAGACTGGAGTCGGCCACGTGGACTAGTTCCTATATAGTAAGGGCTCGACAGCTTCTATCCCGGGAAGATAATTACCGGGTTTTCTGCTGTGCTCCTAACTTTGACGGAGCTGATGTGGAGGATGCCCGTTTCATAGACTTGCTTTTTGAAGGCTCATCTTCTTTGGAAGAGGGTACATTCAGCTGGCTTCTCATGATCAGGTTGGGCTACCTGGTCTATCGCTCGCGGGAGAAGTGCGTAATTGAGCCTTACATGCCTTCTCGGTTCGCTAGACAGTTTGGATACGACCAACTCTATGTTGGCAATCCTAACCCGGCGCTAGCTCAGATTGGGAATTTGTACGAAGGAGCTCGCGCATGGTACTTCTTCTCCGCCGGAGGAACCCATGCGCAATTCACTTTACCCCATTCACCACCCGGCTGCTCTACTGTTATGGATTTCCGCCAGTGGTTTGTTGAAGCTTCTCGGATTCCGAAATATGACGTTTATACTTCATGTATAAACGAGATTCGGGAATTGTACCGTTCACGGAGTGGTTCTGCGAGTACTCGTCTGCCAGGGATGGAAGAGTACCTATCTTGTGAACAGGAAGAGATCGGAGCCGTTGAAGCTCCTCAAAACTTGCCCACCATAGAACCTTCTGAAGGAGAGGTTCCTATGGGGATCGAAAAGGGAAAACCAATTGCCGATTCTCCCGAAGATAAGACAACTGAGGAGATTCCTGCAGAAGAGCCTGCTCCTAAACCTCGTTCTTTAAGATCGGGTAAGAAGGCTCTTTCTGCTGCTGAGCAAGGTGAGTATGACAGGAGAATTCGTAAGCGGATACCTGTCATGGCCAAGAATTCCAAGAGGGCCAAATTAATGGGGGATGCGATGAAGTCTGCGCTCGTTGAGCGTTTTACTGACGGAGAGGACGAAATGCCCCAATCGATCCCCTCGGTTCCTGAGGACGATAGGGCTGGAGAGGGCCCTTCTTCTGAAGTTGCTCCAACACTTGTTCAGGATGATCATACGGATCCAATCTATCCAACTCTTCCTCCTCCACGCTCAAGGGCTCTGAAGAAATCAATTGATGAACTGGAACGTTAGATGCAAACAATTATTAATATGGTCAGTGTTGAGGGGGCTTCTCTTGAAGATTGTGAATCCATCTTGAATCAATGTTTGGACGACATCAAAGCTAAAGGGGATGCATCCTGGACTGAACACTGCCAAGGGGGAATCACTCTTTTGATGATAGAATTAGTAGCTTTCAGGGAGCTACAGCGCACCAATTTAGATTCTAAAGTAGAGCCGGCTCTTTCCTTGGCGATAATCTCGAGGGCGCATCACCCAGGGGCTCTTCGCAAGGACCTGTCTGATAAAAAGGCCCGCATATCAGCTTTAAGGAAGCGACACTCTAAAGCATATGCTAAAATCAAACGTGTTGCTTCTGATATCCGCGGTATCGAAGAGACTATCGCTCGATTAGAAGCCGAGTTGGACCAGAAGAAAGCCCAATTGGCCCACTATGAGGATGTCAGGAAAGAGCTTGAGCATAAAAGTGGCCAAATTTATACGAAATTTTGCCGTACACTCCACGCAGCTGAGCAGACTCGTAAGGGCATTGTTGCTACCCTTCCTATTGAAGCAGAACTCAGAAAGGAGATCGAGGGACAAGTCCGAGCGGCCCACTGAGAGAAACTCTCTGCCTTCAAGTCTAGGCTAAAAACCCTCAAGTTAATGAAGCCTGATGTTTAGCTCTTGACCTGTTCTGGATTAAGGAATTTTGTATTGTTTTCATTTTGTTTGTCATCATTTTGTGTTTAGATTAACAACATTGAATGAAAACGATATCCACTTTTGCTCTTTATCGTCTCTTTTTATTGAAATCTGGTTCAAGACAATAGAAAATAATGCAAATGCTATCGAAATTCCCTTTATTATTTATTTAGAATAATTCCATCAAATTACAATCGTCAGAGGTGTAGTGTTAACATGACGAAATACAAGATAGAATTACACTATGAATAGGCAACCCCCAGCCTGATTTGGTTGGGGTTTAGGGGGCTACATGATTTACGGGAAGTATCTCTTAAGAAACTTCCCATTAATTGGCATCATGAGCCTGTCTCCTTCTTGATTGATGAGGCGGTATGCTCCGTTCGAATAGACTGATTCTATTACGAAGGGCCCTTCCCATTTAGGATTGAACTTCCCTTTGGTTTTGTGTGTCATCACCATGGGTCGTCTGTTGGCCAACACTAGATCGCCTTTCTTGAAGATCCGGGTCCTTACTGTAGTGCGGTAAGCCCAAAGACATTCACCCAGTCTTTCATCCCAATCACGCCGGCTTTTAGAAACAAACTTTTTGAGAAGTTTCACTATGGTTTTGTTAAAAGCTTCTGCAAGACCATTTGCTGGTGGATAATATGCCGTGGATGCGACACTTTGGATTCTAAATTTGTCACAGAATCTGTGGAACCCAAGGCCGACGAATTGTGTCCCATTATCGTGAACTATTCGCCTCGGGACTCCAAAACGGTAGACAACGTGATGCTTGATGAACTTGATTACGTTTGAAGTCTTGACTTCTTTCAACGGGATTGCCTCCGCCCATTTGGAGAAATAGTCGGTTACGGCTAGGATGAACCGGTGTCCCTTGGATGTCGGAGGGGAAATCGGTCCGACGATATCCATACCCCACATTTCGAATGGCCAAGTCGCTGATGTGGGGTGTAAGTTTCCTGGTGCTTGGTGGATGAAGTCCCCATGAATTTGGCACGCGTGACAGCGTTTAGCATAGTCAACCGCGTCTGAAAACATCTTCGCCCAATAATAGCCGATGCGTCGGAGGCGATCTCCTAACTTAGCTCCGGGCTGATGAGCTCCGCACATTCCACCGTGAGCTTCCTTGAGGGCCTCTTTTGCTTCTTTCCGAGAGAGACATCGAAGCAAAACTCCATCGTGTGATTTACGATACAGGACTTGAGAGACTGCGTCATAATAGAATCGGAGGGCCTTTCGTTTGATAGAGGCCGCTTCTTTAGGATCTTCTGGCAGAATTCCATACACTGCATACTCGATGTACGGGAATCGCCAATCCCTGGATTCAAACTCCATAGAAGTTGTACAGACTTCCCCTGACGGTGTCTCGTCTGAGTTTTCTTCTGTAGGAATTTTAGAAAAGTATAGTTTCCGTCCTGCGACTGGAATCGTTGTTTCAGTCTTCGGTGGCAACGCTAATGAGGTTGCCAAGGAGGCTAGAGCATCTGCATAAGCATTCTGAGCTCGTGGTATATATTCGATGAAGAAACCTTCGAACTTTTGAGCTTGCTCTAGCACTGCGAAGTAATACGGGATCAAATCTTCATGCCGTACTTCGTATTCTCCTCGGACTTGATTAACGATGAGTTGAGAATCACCATAGGCCTCGAGGTGCTGAATATTAAGTTCTTCAGCAAACTGCATTTCTAATAGCAGAGCATTATACTCGGCTACATTGTTGGTGCAGGGTTCGATTAGGGAAAATCCTCTTGGGACTATGTGGCCGTTCGGAGAGATTAATACTACTCCTACTCCCGCGGTGATTGCTCCATGAGGATTTGCTCTGGACGCACCGTCGAAGAATAATTTCCACACTTGCGTAGCTTCTTGAGTAGCGCAAGCTTCGGCGACTTCGTCGGGTAATTCTTCATACAACTTAGATGCTTCCGATACTGGATGATCGGCTAAGAAGTCGGCCAGTGCTTGACCCTTGACCGCCTTTTGGGGCATGAACTGCATGTCATACTGTGACAAGAGAATGGCCCATTTTGCAAGTCGGCAATTCAGAGATGATGGTTTCGTCATCAGCACTCTCAAGGGATTCACTTTGGAGATGACGTGAATTGTCTGTCCAACTAGGTAATGTCGCATCTTTTGAATTGCGAATACCAAAGCGAGACATTCTTTTTCGACCGGATTGTACCGATGTTCGGCTCCCATCATAGTCCGGCTCAGGTAATAGATGGCTTGTTCTTGACCCTGATCGTTGTTCTGGGCCAACAAAGCTCCAAGGGAATGATCCATGGCTCTCACATATAACAGGAATGGTTTTCCCGATATCGGGGCCACGAGAACTGGCGGTTGAGTTAGATATCTCTTAATCTCCTCGAATGCTCTTTGACACTCTGCATCCCAAACAAAGGATATTCCTTTCTTCATGAGCTTAGAGAAAGGTTGGCAGCGCCCTGAAAGATTAGATATGAATCTTTAAATGTAGGCCAGTCTGCCTTGCAAACCTCTGAGCTCTTTGAGATTCTTAGGAGGTGGCATGTCTTGGATGGCACGTACTTTTTCTGGGTCAAGAGAGATTCCCTTAGAAGTAACGATAAATCCCAGGAATTTCCCACTTGAAACTCTGAGGAATGATTTTGTCGGATTCATCTTCAGCTGATGTGCTCGCATGATCTCGAACATTGTCTTCAGATCTGTAAGATGATCGCCTTTGCATTGGCTTTTTACTGCTATGTCATCAACGTAGCACTCGATCTTCTTTCGTAGGTGTTCGTGAAAAATCGTGTTCATTGCACGTTGATAAGTCGCACCTGCATTTTTCAGGCCGAAGGGCATCACTGTATAGCAATACACCCCCAGTGGTGTTCTAAAAGCAGTATGTTTTTCATCGTCCGGGTGCATCTTGATCTGATTGTACCCGGAGAATCCATCCATAAAAGACATCCTTTCATATCCGCAAGTATTGTCGATCATGACATCGGTGATAGGAAGAGGAAACTCGTCTTTTGGACAGGCTGTGTTAAGATCGCGGAAATCAATGCATATCCGGACCTTACCGTTCTTCTTGGGAACTGGAACAATGTTGGCCACCCAGTCAGGGTGTTGTTCTTCCCTAACGAAACCTGAGTCTATAAGCTTTTTAACTTCTGACTCAATTGATTCCATGATCTCTGGACGAAACCTGTGTTGTTGTTATTTAACGGGTTTTGCGTCCGGATCAATGTTGAGACGGTGCATGGCAACCTTCGGGTCAAGGCCGGGCATATCTTCGTAGTTCTAAGCATAGACATCTATATATTCTCGGATGAGAGATATAAGGTCTTCTTTTTCGGATGATGACAAGTCTTCAGCTATGAATATGGGCTTAGGATCATGTTCATCTCCCATGTTGACCTGGATTACTTTATCTTCAGTGGGCGGTTCGCGTTGTTCGAAACGCATATCCCACAGGATATTGAGACGCTTGATCCAAGGATCATCGGTCGATTCTAATAATTCCTCGTCACCCCCTGCATCTTCATCTGGATGACTAGTTGAAACCATGTTCACAGTCAAGTTTTTAAAGAAGGGTCCAACGCTGACGTCGGATTCGTATGACGATATTCCGGATGATCGGTCATGACGTGAGTAATTACTGATTTCGTTTTCCGAGGCGGGGGGAGGTGTGACGTAACCCACGCCCCTTCCGGTTTTTTGATAATAATCCGGAGGTTTTCCTTCAGGAGTGAGAGACATCTGGATCGGTGTTCGTCTTCCTTTCCCGAAGTTCAGGCCCTGTTTCTCATTAAAATTATACCCCATTCGTTTCATTAAGTATTTAGAATTGGGTTCATGGTAATGGAATTGGGGAACTCCGTCGTCTTCCTCCGAACTTGCTCGTTTGAGTTGTTCGGGTTTGACTTTACCAAAACAGATCGGCTTCTGCCCTCTCCTTTTGGATGGGACTTTGAAGAAAGCCTTCTGTGCATCCTCCACTTCTTCATCCGAAGCGAAAGATGACTGGATTGGTAAGGTGAGTGACGCCTCGGTGCACAGTACGTGCCATGGGTTGGTACCTGCACTAGAATCATTCTCTATTCGTTCATTTTTAGGAGAGACATCAGACAAGTACGCTAAAATGAAATCTTCATTAATGCACCACTCGCCCCCACTCGGTACATCATTATTACTCTCACCCTGACCCATTACATCAAAGTTTAACTCCCAAGGACAATCTTCATCGGGGTCTGGCTCGATGTCAGCTTCATTACCGCTGTCCACATCTTCTTTCTCTTGGGATTCCAAATAGAAGACGGAGTCGGTGTGGAAGTTTTCTACTCCTCGGAAGGGGTATTTCTCTGCGATCAAGGTTCTGACTTCGCCCTTGTCATTGGCGTACTTCATAACCTGATGCAAAGTAGATGGGACAATGCGGTTTGCATGTATCCATGGTCGTCCTAGCAAAAGGTTGTAGGACGTGTCCGCATCTATGATGTAGCATGCTACCTCAGACTTGAGATCTCCGATCTGGCATCTGAGTTTAATCTTTCCCAGGGGTCGGGTACTGTTTGCATTGAACCCGAAGATAGTAGTCTGGGTGGTGTGCAGCCGGTGCATAGGAATCCCTAGGACCTGCATGACCCTGTAGGGCATGATGCTAAGCGCTGAGCCCGGGTCAACTTGAACACGACTGATTTCGGAGGATCCGATATACCCTGTGTAGTATAGTGGTCGGTCGTGTTCGTGTTTGACTTGCATATCTTCCTGAGTGAATGATATGCATGGTAGACTTCGCGCTGCTTGTAGGCATTGCAGACAAAGTTGATCTTCAGAAGCTTCGGGAGTCGGAGTTACTTGAGTAATGAAGCTCTCCGTATTCTTCAAAGCTTCAATTAGAGCCTCCTTGGTGGATCCGGACAACCTTAGGAGCTCGTATAAAGTAATTCTGGCCGGTATGTTGGCCAACTGTACCATGACGTTGAATTGGAAGGGAGCATTCGACTCTCCGGATTCTTGGTGGAGATTTTTGTTGAATCGGAGCTCCTTCTGCTTTCCTTTGTCAACTGGCTTTTTCGGGGCAGAACCCCCAGTGTCTTGGGGCTGTTCTTCAGCTTCTGGAGCATTCTGGCCGTAATCCCTCAAGTAAGCTTTTCCTGACCGAGTGCCAGGATTGCCTTCTGGGTATGCTGCTAGGACAATCCTCTCCTCTTCTGAATCGGTAAGAGGTTTGAGGTGGTCATCATTTTCAGTAATGGAGGGGCTAATCATGTTAGAAGACTTAGCCTTGCCTCCCCTCTTTCTAGACGAGGTGCTCGTCCACTGTTGATCTCCTAGCAGGTCAGGGTGGACCCGCATGATTTCCCCTTTTGGGGTAGTGAGGGGCACCAACCCCCTGTCCTTCTGACTATGCGGGTCAGCATTCTTCAAACGCATTTCTCCCTTGCGAATGGGGACGACGCCGTTCGCCGTTACCACCGGGGGAAAGTCACCGAATTGGACCGCTATCATATTAGTTAATACGGTCTTCTGCTCTGGCTTCAAGGTAAGTACATTAGCATTCACCAAATTCTGCAAGATATCTTTGAAGACCCAAGGAATCTGTTATAACGACAATAGTTGGGGTCATCCACTTTCCCTGCTTCATCCGGCTTTCTGATCTCAGGTAATTGCAGCTTGTTGTTCTTTCGAAGCAATTGGAATAAGGTATCCACATGCTCCTCTTTGAACGAATACTGCTTGGGCGCTCTTTGCTGATTTGGCGCCTTGCCTTGCTTATTGGGTGGTGGTACCCACGTGTAATCGGCTGTCAAAGTCTCCTTTCCCTTAGACCGCTGGGCATTTTGCTGATTGCGTTGCTGCTGCGGCTTGGGTTGTGGCACTTCTTCAGCTTTGACACGCGCCACTATCTCCTCAGCTTGTTCTCCTTGTGAAACTAGTTGTCTCCAGGAGCGACATTCTGCCACCCCCATTTGAGCAAGGAGCTGGGTCTGCAGGTTGTGCCTGCAAGTTTCAACCAGAGTTGATTGGGTCATACCTGAGGGGCATCGTAATGCCATGCTGCGGAATCTCTCCACATAGGCCTTGATGGACTCTCCTTTCCTTTGCTTAGTGGCGAGAAGAGTTGGGACTGAGACTTCCGTATCTTCCTCAAAGAACCTGGCTAAGAATAGCCTTTCCAAGTCTACCCATTTCTGGATAGATCCAGCAGGCAGTTTCATGAACCATTCGAAAGCGACACCTTTAAGGGTACCGATGAATAGTCTGGTCAAGATGGCGTCATTTGCTACTACATCTTCAGTTTGGGATTTGAAGTAGTAAATGTGCTGATTCGGCGATCCTGTACCATCGAACGGTTGTAAGGTAGGGGCCTTAAATTTTGGTGGGTAGGGAGCTGTATCCCACTCAGCAGGGTAAGGTTGTACTACTCCCTCTTCGCGGAGCTCGCTTCGGTTGGCGATTGCGTTGAGGCGAGCCTCCAGTTCGTCCACCTTGGTGGATTGAGGGTGCAGTTCTTTTTCCATCTCCCTCTCACCTTCTGAGGAGGATCCTAGTTGATGAGTCTCACGATCCGAATGTTCGGTCGCTTTTTGCTTTCCCTTTGAAGTTGTTCTCCGGGAAGATTCAGGTTTGTGGCCTTTTTCAGCAATAAGTTGGGCCATCATATCCTTTAATTGGAAAAGTGTCTCCTGCTGTGCCTGGAGCATGACATGATGTTCGTCCACTCTTTTGGCTATGTCTTCATGGTTCCCTGTTGTGTAAACGGAGACCCCGCGTGCGACAACGAAACTTGAAGATTGGGATTCAGCGACTGCCGAATGTTCATCGTCGGAAACAACACCCTTGGCCAATCTTTGATAGTTAACCGGAGGGATAGCTCCTGTCCGGGTCCGAGTATTCTGATATACTCCTTCGAATTGGTCACAAATTTCCCTAACAGTTGGGGAGTGACCCTTCTGTGACTCATCGGAATCAGTATGTGAGGCCTTCCCTTGACCGATCATGTTGATAGTGACCTGAGGGTACTCCGCTTCAGCTGTCTTCTTCCTGTAGCGGCGTTGTCGTTTGGCAGGCCTAACGACGTTCGTCAATCTGTCGAATACGGACTGCCGAGGTGCGGATGCACAACAAGGGCATTCTGACAGAACTGCCGAGATAAGCCTCTCACATTGACATGAGTGAGCTGCTTGTGCTGTTGATTTTCCTCTCGACAACAATTCCCGCAGATCAGGAACTTGGGAGGAAACTTTCCCCGGGCTTGGAGGTGGAGATGGAACCCCCTGCCCTTGGGTAGGTGAGATTGGTTCTTGTCGAACGTGGATTTTGAAGCCACACTGACTTTTTTGAACCTGACGGACCTCTTGAAGATCGCGTTCTTGAAGGATAACGCGAGGGTCGCGTTTAGCTTTGGAGACGTTAGGCCGAGGCCTACGTTTAAATGATGAAACCGTTTAAGTTGAACGCTCCCCTGAGGGTCGCGTTTAAGTTGAACGCTCCCCTGAGGGTCGCGTTTAAGTTGAACGCTCCCCTGAGGGTCGCGTTTGAGTTGAACGCTCCCCTGAGGGTCGCGTTTGAGTTGAACGCTCCCCTGAGGGTCGCGTTTAAGTGGTGAAATAGACTCTTGAGAGCCATGTTCTATTGGAACGCGCCCCTGGGGGTCGCGTTTGGTTTTGGCAGCTCTGATCTGAGGGCTGCGTTTTGAAGTAACAACGCGCTATTCAGGATCGCGTTTCAGCTGTATAAGCCGAGGCTCATAATCGGGCTCGTTGCCGCGAAGTGAACGTTCTCCTTTGGGAACGCTAGGCTCGGTTGGATTTTCAGAAACGCGGTCCTCGCGTTGGGTCAGCATTCGGCTCTCACGTAAGTGTGCTCGTCGTATGGATCTTCTCCGTCGACGAGCGGCATTCTTTTTGGCTTGTTTCAAAGCCTTAGCAGCAACGTCGCCGACGTTCACAGGGCCTGTTTCCTCCAAAGGCCGTTTGTGGCCCAAAGAATGTCTTGTTGACGCGGATATGGGATCTTCCGCCAGCAGAACCAGTTTGAGTTCTTGGCCGAAGGAGAGGGCTTTCTTCGGCACTTCGACAACAGAATTGACCTTCTTGGAGGTCTCGTGGACATCGTGCTTAGCCTTGGGGCTAAGCGATCCTGAGGATAAGACTTCCTCGTACTTAGCTTGATGAAACTCTATGACAAGAGTTTCTACAGTCGTCCCCATGAGGTGGACGTCGGACTGCGCCAGCACTTCCTCATCGGAAAAGCTAGTCCCCAGCAGAGTCGCCATCTTTTGTTTGTTGGAAAAATTGCAAAGAAGAGAATAAAGAAAATTGACTTGGATTCCTTTGATCTCGATTACAACTTGATTACAAAAGAGGAGAGAACGAATTTGATTCTCTCCTTTGTTTAAAACTGGGTTCTTCTCGGTAGCGATGGAATGCCTCCTTCGATTGCTCGCGTCGAAATTGCTCTCCGTTGACGATCCGACCGTCTTCTATTTCGTGGGAACGATGAACTTTTGTGGAAAGTTTTATAAGTAACTCTTCAACGAGTTTAAGAACTCTGAACGAGTTAGAACTCTGTGCATAGAGTTGTTAGAACCGAAAATTCGGTTAATGATCAAGCTGTTATTCTATTGTTGAAGAATCCTCTCAAATTTGATCTTCTGAGTTTGATTCAAAAATCATATCTCCAAGGATTTCGCTGATGCCGTTGAATCGCCAAAACCTGAGTGGTTGAGATCTCCCCCCCCCCGATCTTTGCTAACTCTTCTCTTTTTAGAACTGAAAATCTCCAACCTGTCCGGTTTTGATCTTTTGATGCCAAAAATCCAACATTTTGCTCTGTTGGGTTCGTTGAGCTTTTATAGGGGGATAAGGGGTTGTAACTGACCCCTATATCCGCTCCTACGTGGGCGAACATCCCTCAGAACGTGGGATAAACGGTTTTGGAACCGTTCGACTCATGTTTGAACGAGTCAAACGCCCAATCTGGCGTTCAGAACCCAACTTCGCTTCTTAGGATTGAGACGCGAGGTTGGGTGTTAGCTGAACACCATTGAACGCGAGGGTCGCTCGCGTTTATCTTGTTGCCTGCTTGGAAACGCGGGGGTCAGTGTTGATTGAACCCCTATGAACGCGAGGGTCGCTCACGTTTGGCTTGTGGCTTGGCGACGCGGGGGTCGCCTTCATTTCCAAAGTGGTGACGCGGGGATGACATCCGCGTCTCAGAATGAGCTAGTTGACTTGTAGCTTCTTCTGTGGTGCATTGCAAGGACCGTTGTTCGGTAATCCTGGCTTTAGCTGTTGTGGAGTGTGAAAATCGTCAGATTGTAACTTTCACTGTAGATTGTGAAGACTGCTGAATAGAGTTTTCATCCGTTGTCGGAAGTGTCGTTGAATTGTAACTCTTCTCGATCTATGTGAAAAGCCCTCCATTCGTTTCATCCGTTGTCGGAAGTGTCGTTGAATTGTAACTCTTCTCGATCTATGTGAAAAGCCCTCCATTCGTAACTTTCATTCACCGATCCGTAAGCTATTTGATTGTAGCTTTCGTTGTAGGAGCTAGACGGGAATCAACATCCATAGTGTTTTAAAGATGAATATTTGCCCATAGCTCTCTACCAACCAACTATCTGATTGTATGTTTCGATTATTGGCGCGAAAGCTATTTGACTGTAGCTTTCGTTGTAGGAGCTAGATTCGTTGTTGGAATTTGACGGGAATCAACATCCATAGTGTTTTTAGATGAATATTTGCCCACAGCTCTCTACCAAGCAACTCACCAACTGAGTCCAACCTTTTATTTCTGAAATCATCCCACCGCTCATCAGCATCTCTAATAGTTGCTAATATAATATTAGTCATGCTGTTGTCGCAGCCATCAAGATCAATCATCTTAGAGGTGAGGTCGCGTTTGTGGCGATTGTGGAGTTGCGGATGCAGTGATTAGGAAGTCGTCTGATTGTGACCTCCATTGTCGGAGCTTGATAGGGGTTAGCTATTCATTGTGATTTTTAGACAGCCTACACAAATGCTCTGCATGCTCTGCTTCACTCTTAGAGTACACCAAGATGTCATCAATAAAGACCTCCACAAACTTGTCCAATACATCATAGAATACCAAATTCATCAGGTTCATGAATGTTGTCGGCGCATTAGTCACACCAAACGGCATCACTAAGTATTCATAATGTCCATATCTCGTCCGGAACGTAGTCTTGGGGACATCAAAATCCTTAACCTTCACCTGGTGATACCCGCTCCGCAAATCTAGCTTAGAAAATACTATCGATCCTCCCAACTGATCGAAAATATCATCGATACGGGGAAGTGGATACTTATTCTTCACTGTCACCGCATTCAACTCCCGGTAGTTGATGCACATCCGCTTGGATCCATCCTTCTTCCCCACAAGCAACACAGATACTCCCCAGGCCGATACACTAGGTCGTATCAAGCCTCTCTGCAAAAGATCATCCAACTAAGTCCGAAGCTTGACCAACTCTGTCGGGGGCATACGATAAGGAGTCTTAGGATCGGAGCAACTCCAGGCTTCAAATCTATGGAAAACTCAATTGCCCGATCCGGTGGCAATCCGTAAATATCATCGGGAAACACATCTTCAAATTCCCGAACTACAATTGGCTTCTCGGATTCCACTTGCATCGTAGCTAACGTCGCCTTCTTCGGTCTAGTTCTGTACTCTACAGGTCCGATCGATGTGCTGCCACTGGTGAACTCAAATCTTGGGTGATCCGGTATCTCGAATACTACGCTCCGATGACGACAATCAATGGTGGCAAAGAATGACCCCAACCAATCCATCCCAAATACTGCATCAAAACTCGGCAAATCAATCACCAGAAAGTCTGCAAAGAGTTCCCTCCCGCAGATAACCACATGACATGCTTTATAACCACTGGATGCTACTAAGACGCCACTACCAGTGTTGATATTCTAGCCCGTAGTCGGAGAAGCTATAGGAAGAGAGTGGGCACTCGCAAATCGACGAGACAAGAAACAATAGGAGGCTCCAGAATCAAAGAGTGATAAAGCCGGAACAGAAGAAACAAGAACATTGCCTATTATAGGAGGATGTAATGCAACTAACTTAGTATTCATAAACAATCCTATCATAATATCATTATGTAATAAGAAAATTCATATGCAATTAAGACTAAGATGAACAATTCTTACCAGTGATAACTTGATCGTTCGCCTCAGCTTCTATGGCTGACATCATGAACATCTGTCGCTGAGGTTGTTGCATGTGTGCTTCCTGATAAAGTTGTTGCTGTGGAGGAAGAGGCCCTGCTCGAGGATAGGATCTGTGCTGAGGCTGTGTTGTCGGGACTAGTCGAGGTGGAGCTGGGAGAGTTGCCCGAACTGGAGGTGGGGGCAAACGAGCCTTCTGCC
>NC_033796.1:61131760-61237662 GCF_001876935.1 Asparagus officinalis
GGAGACTGCACTCCAGAATGCTGATAATGATGAGCATGAGGAGGTGGCTGACGCTGAGAATGTTGCTGCCTCTGCGGAGCCTGCTGCTGCTGCCTCGGAGGGGGACGCTCGACATTTAGGGACGGAGCTGCTAGGGTCCTGCTCTGAATCATGTGTGAGTCTTCAGGTTCCTTATGCACGCTCTCAATCTCGTGTGCCGCATCTAGCACTGCATCATGGGTCGCCAAAGCCCTACCTACCAGAGCCATCCTAATGTACTTATCCAGACCCTTCTGGAACTAATGCCTCCTAATCGTAGGGTCTGTAACCAAGTGAGGAGCATATCGGCTCAAAGAAAAAAACACGGCCTCATACTTGTCGACTGATCGACCCCCCAGCTTAAGCTCAACAAATCTACGCAGGAGCTCATCCCGAGCTGACTGAGGAAAACACTTCCTACTAAAGCGATCCGTGAACGTCTCCCACAGAATCGGCCTCTCTAGGTGTGTTTTCTTAGCAACCCACCAGATTCTAGTTGTATCTGTGAACTGGACGTCCATAAGGTCCACCCACTCTGCTGGGGCAATGCGGGTCACCGTAAGGATAGTCTCGGTAACCTTCAGGAATTCTTCTGCTGCTAGAGGTCCTTCGGCACCGGAGAAAGAAGGAGGCCATATATATCGGAACTCTCTAACACCAGGCTCCGAGCGAGGGGGATGCTGGTGCTGAGGCTCCTGCTGTAAATGCCCTACTAAGAACTGCTGGTTCGTCACCAGCCCCTAAATCATCGCTAAAAGCTATTGCAAATCTGCTTCAGGCATCTGACCACTGCTACTGGATGGGTTAACATTACTACGAGTACCCACCATGGTTCTAAAGAAAACGAGGATCAAAAGGAAAACTAAGGTTAAAATCAAACAATATATTTGGAAAATAGGAACTAAAACATAGTTATTAAGATAATAGTATAAGAACTTAATTGTAGTCTTACGGATGGAAAATGATATGTATTTGAATTGTCCAATACATTCTTACTAGTGAGAACTCGGGACCGGGACCTGCATGGGCCACCACTAAAACCTGTCACGCCCCGCTTCCCAAAATACCCGGGAATCGGAATGTGAACAAGTCCACGACGTATTAGATTAAGAAGAAATATACACTATTTTTTTCTATTTCTTTTCTTCTCAATCTAATACGCTAAGCGTCAAATACATAAATCTCAATCACAGGTCCCCGATCACAATAGCAAGAATATAAAGATAATCCAGAATAAGAAATAAACACATCATCCATAGTAAATCATCCCAGACATAAAAATATGGGTCAAACATACCCTTATTACAAAAACAGTCCAACTAGGAATAAAAACACATAGTCTATGATAAAAGAAAAATACTTATAAAATAACTAAATCCATCATCAAACTAAGGACAATACTATAAAGAGTTCTACTGTTTATCAGCTACTATAGAAAAGAAAAACACGTCTAGGCTTCAGTTTGTTCTTCCACTTCATCGGAATGACATTCCGGCTGGGCATACACTGGCTCGGCTACATCATCGAACCGAACCTGTTCGTCTCCTAAGTCTGATGCACACCAGAAAAAACAGGTGTACGTCAGCGTGCATAGCACACGGCAAAATCTCACATGGAAAATGAAACGGTCGAATGACCCATGCTATGACAGTAATAATACTAATGGAAAGGCAATGACATATGCAACTGGAAATCTAGTAAATCAAGATGGAATCCTATAGTAAACATGATAACATAAAGCCATACAATAACTGGGTCGAATACTAACCATCCTAAATCTCAATGGTCCATATCTCTCACAGAGTCATCGCTCATATCATAGGATAACTAACTGTTCACAAATCCCCTACGTGCATCCAAACCCGCGAAACGGTTCGGTGAGAGGACCACACGCAATCCGATTTCGGCATGGTTCGAACTCAAGCAAAACCCGGGTGACGAAACGATTTCACTAACCAAGTACGAAACGGTTCACTTGGCCCAATAAACTAACCCCAGTGTGAAACGGTTCACTGGTGCGAGTCTGGAAGATACATCAACAGTTTTATCCGATCACATGAACCATGTCTTCCTCATCCCAATTCTTCTTATTTTCTAAATCAACTATAATCCTCATTGGAACTCTGGTTCACCACCTAAACTTAGTCAACACACTTACACATGTCACTAAGTCTGTTCATGACGCACGAGGCCACTAAGTAATGAACTACTAAGGTTCTCAGCACATCAACAAATCATGAATATAGTATAGCATGTTAAACATGATTACGCGGGTTTATGTAGCAGAAATGAGAACTATAATAAACATGAAATGCATAAACAAAATACTATAACATGAATACATACATAAAGGACTTTATCACTAGTAGAATATCCAAAGTCCTCATGCAAAATCTTCGTACTTACGTATTTTCTAAGATAATAATACGGTAGAAAGGAAACTAGAAACCGATGTCGTTTTGCACATGAAATGTCGTGCTCTACGATGATCAGTCATACTATCATAAATGATAATACTCTTTTTCCAAAATTATTCTTTAAAACTATTTTTCATAAAAACTAATTTAAATAAAAATATTTATATAATAAAAATATATTAATTCCTTTCTGCATGAAAGTAATCTTTTTCTATTTTATAAATTTCCCTTAATTAATTTCTTTTGATAAAATTTTCATAAATTCTAATTTTAACATATAACTTGAAATTTCATGCCCGCAATTAATCACATTATTAAACTAATTTTCATCGTGCGCTCACAATCATCATTCCACGCAGATATTCAAAATTACATATTAACCACAATAAATAATTTAACTACATATAATAATCATACTAATCATAATATTAATCACAAAATAATTTATCTACATCCAATCATCCAAATAATACAGTATTAACCATTAATTAAGAAACAAAGGTAAACTCGAGATCTTGCCTCGGCGCATCAAACAGATCGACGTCGACGATACGGTCGGATCTGACACGGAGGAGTGCAGCGGCGAACTCGGGAAGAGCTCTGACGAGGGCTGTTCAGCGACGTGTAGCGGGATCTGATGTGAGCGGCACTATCGGGGAGCTCACGAGGAGGTCGTATCGGAGTCGTTTACTCCGTCTGTGTGGGCTCTCCGGCAAGCGGCGCGGCCGCGGGCGAAACAGGGCACAAGAGAGCGGCTCCAGGGGGTCTGTCGAGCTGGTGACGGTGGCTAGGGCGGTTGTCGCGATAGGAGGAGCAGGGCCGCCGAACAATGGGGCTAAGGGCTCCGTCGGAGGCGGCAAGCTCAAGGTGCGGAGGAGGGAAATAGCCGGCCTGGAGGCTGGGCTGGCAGTGTGCTATCAAGATTTGCCTTAGCGTAGCAGGCGCGGGCTGGTCGAGATTGTGAGGGGGGGATGTGAGCGTGCGACGGAGAGGGGAGCGGACGTTGCAGAGCGCGGTTCAGGCGGGGTTCGAAGGCTGGGCGGGCCGCTGGCGGAACGGAACCAGGGGTTCCGGTGAGCAACGGCGGCGGTCAGTTGGGCGGTGCCTAGGCACCGGGTAGGGACAGCGGCGGTTGCGATGAATGCTTTTAGCCGGGTCCTCGACGAGGTGGGCGTTCGGCGTGGCGTTGTCGGGAGCGCGTGAGAGCGGGCCGGTGGTTTGAGTTGCACGGGAGTACGGGGCTATTCGGCGGGGGTTTTGAGCGCTGAAGAGAGTATAAGAAGAGAGAGAGAAGAACGTAAGAGAGATGAAGAGGAAGATGGGATGATGGTGACAGGTGAGGAGAATGTGAGAGAGAGAGAGAGAGAGAGAGAGAGAGAGAGAGAGAGGAAAATGTGGGCGTGAAAACCGAGGATGGGAGGTGTTGTATACTGGGTATTTATATAGGGTAGGGTTTGAGATTTAAATCAATAAAATAATTAAAATAATTAATTACTAAAAAATTAAACTAATTACAAAATAATTTTCTACAAATAAAAACGTACCTGTTGTGCTAATACAACAGTTTATATGAAATAGTTGAAATATACACATATTGTACAATTAAACTAGAATAATTAATAATAAAAATATATTTACTTACATTTAAAACCAAATAATTATAGGACAATTACCTATACAATAAAACGTACCAGTTGTGCTAATACGACAGTTGATACGCAGTAATTAAAGTAAGACAATAATTTACACAAATAATACGTAATCAATAATTCAACATAATACACGAAATAATACGTAATAGTAACAATAATATAACGTATTATTTAAAATAATACGTAATAGTACCGATAATACAATAGATTAATTTCAGGAATTCTTACCGCACAAAATAAATTTATAATATTAATATCATTTAAATAAATATGAAACTTGGACATTAAATCATAGAAAAAAAATCTAGAAAATCAAGAAAAATACAAATACTCTTTTTAAAAATCATATTTAAATATTTTAAAATACTAGATAATTATTTTAATTAATATCAAAATTTTACGGTCCTTACAGGTGGCGTGCTCCCTTTCGTCACGATCGAGGTTAGGACTTTCCCCAGTCATCTCCGTGTATGGAGGGTAGCGCTGGTGAGGGCGGCTCAGCTTGCGTGGATGAAGAGACGTGTGCTCGAAGAGGCTTCTCTACTGTCTAGTATAGGCAGCATGCAGAGGCGGATGAGCCTTTAGTTGAGCTCCTATCAGAGGATGAGTCGTCAAAGACTGACCCCCTGATGGTTGAGGAGCAGCGGAGTGAGCAGGCTGGGGAGGAGTCATCTAATGGAGGAGTTCGGTAGTGAAAGCAGCAAACTGCTGCTAGAAGGCTTGAGTGATCCGCTGGGTGGATTCTTCAAGCTGAGCTTGTGTGACATAATTTGGCCGTAGCTCTCCAAGGATGAACTGATCAGGCACATGCTGAGAGTCAAACATGATTGCTCGGAGAAGAAAGAAGGCCACACGGTGGGCGCCAAACTGTTGATGTATGAAATCTCACAATCAAATAAGGGATTGATTAAGTTGAAGGAAGTCCTCTAACCCTCCAAAATGTCTGGTTCTTGAGAAAGCTGTCCTTTCCTACAGAAGTAATGAATCGTAAGAGGGCGGAGTCTGGTTCTCTAGTTGTTTTTTTGACGATCAAGTTAGTGAGTTGCTCGTGTAGAAAAGTAAAGAATTAACTGCTTAAACACAGAGAATAGTAGCAAAGAACTTACACTGTAATTGAAAATAGTATCTCCTTTATAGTAGTGACAGGAACATAGAATGGTAACTTTTGTCGAGTATGGTATGACGGTCACATCAGCCTCATTTTTACAGTTGTCGGCCGACGAGTGGATGAGAGGTCACTTCGGTGTTTAATGCGAAGTGATGTGGGGTGTGTGACGCCGATGTGATCTGATGTGTCATAAATACTATTGGGGACAGAGGAATGATGACACCCATAATGCAATTAATGATATTTATTATGATCGGTCACAAGTGCACAGGAGGGGGCTCGAGGCTCGAGGTATTTTGTCGCCTTTCTACTCGTCTGGTGGTCAAGAAGAACCGCCTTTTGAGTCGCCCTCGTAAGGTGTCGGTCGATGGGTCGGCTGAGTGGAGTATTTAAGCAGTCGACTCAGCCAGGGGACGAAATGTAATGCCTTTTGTGTCGTTGACATGTAATTAGGGGTGCTAAACCGTATCCGTATCCGAGAAAATATCTGTAACCGTATCCGTTAGGATACGAATATGGTTACTCAAATGTATAACCGATAGGATATGGTTACGGATATGGTTTTGTAGTGAAATATCTGTATCCGTATCCGAAATATCTGAATACATATTAGTCATACTCTTATGATAAATTCGATTCTTAGATTATTGATTTGTGGTTAATTTTGATAATCAAGATGTCTAATCTTAACTTTTCAATTATAATGGACATATTAACAAACTCTTTTGTATCACATGAACTATGTTTTTCTCAATATTATCTAGTTTTCTCATATGTGTTTTGTATCTGCATGCATATTCACTTATATATCTGCATGTATATCCGTAACCGTATCCGATTTTAGCAGATATCGTTATAAATTTTTCTTACCGAGTTATATCCGTATCTGTATCCGTATCCGAGATGGATAAGCAGATATGAATATGATAAGCATCATATCTGAGCCATATCCGGACCGAATGCACCCCTACATGTAATGCCTTTCGAATCGTCTTCGCAGGATGTCGGCTTGTCGAGTCGACCGAATTAGGCTTCTGACTATCTTGAACTGCTTGACTTGATTATGCATAATATGAGACACTTGTCTGCCATTGATTGGAGATTATTTCTCATTACTAAAATGGCTATTACAGACATGCTCTTATTTTTTTAATTTTTTAATGTATACCCTAGTAAAAGATCCTCCATAGACTCCTTGACATGCCGCAGAAGCCACGTGACAACTCTAGTTTCTTGTTGCGTAACACCCTCTAATTTACGCATATTATATTCATTCTATTAGATGTTAGATCTCTTTGGTACATGAATTGCTAGCTTCCTATTTCCAAGTGGAGCATGAGTGCAAGGTACTTATCATTCTTTGGGTCTAATTACTAATTGTTATTTATAACTATTGCGCCTAACAAGTACTTTGGAACATCACGCCCAATCTATTTCAATGTGCTTTCTCCTCCGTTGGCTAAGCGGTCTGAATTGCGCCTGACCTGTTAACGAGCCTTAATATTGTTCACCGAACACCATCTTATTAGATAGGCTATAAATGGCACTTACATACGCTGTTTCACATACTTCTCACTTATATAACCTAGCCTGTATTTGGTAGCAAAATAATATTCTGAAATTTTTTAAACTCGCTCGTATATGTCCTCACTTAAATATCCTAAAGGTTTTCAATCCTCCACTTAAACACCCTAAAAAGTTCTTAAATTTTGCACTTAAATATCTTCAAGTTTGCATAACTGAGGGTATGCAAACTTGAGGATATTTATGATCAAGTTTTAAGAACTTTAAGTTGTTTAAGTGGAAAAAATTTAAAACCTTTAGGGTATTTAAGTACCAAATTTGAAAACTTTAGGGTATAAAATTGCTAAAAAAACAAGTGAGGGTATATAAATGCAAAACTTTAGGGTATTTTCTCACTACTAAATACGAGTCAGGGAGGGTGAGGGGGGGGGGGGGGGGGGGTTATTCATTGGTGTAAATATTACGATAATGAGATAATTTTTGGAACACCATTTTTTGGTGTTATTCATTGGTGTAATTAAAACTGGAGCCAACTTTGTGGTGTTATTGGTTTGTTGGGGGTAATTATGGGACAAATACCTCACTTTCCCACAAATTACCCTAACTATATGAAGAGTTTTTAGCCCCACCCCAAAAATTACCCCATTTCGTTTTCTTGAACAAGAGGGGGGGAAAATTACCCACGATCGTCGTTCTCGAGCTCGATCGCTCGCTCCGCCGTCGTCGTTCTTGAAGTCGATCATCACCGTTTCTCGAGGTCGATCGCCCGCTCCGCCGTCGCCGTTCTCGAGCTCGATCGCCCGCTCGACGCCGTTCTCGAGCTCTAGTCGGACCCACTGTCGCCCCTAGCTAGTCGAACCCAATTATCCTCTGCCCTTTCTCATTTTCCCCTAATCCCTAAACCCTAGCTAGGGTTCCCTCACCCTAATTTCTCCGGCGATCTCAAGGCAGCGCCACCGCCGTCGTGGTTTTTGCAAAAAGGGTGATTTTTTTAGTTTATATTTTATGCATATTTACTTATAGGTAAATGCTTAACTTGTCAGTCTCCGTTCTCGAAGTAGGCAGCTCCCATAATGTAAAAAAGCATAGGTGTAATACTAATAACTGTTGGAGTTGAGGAAGCGGGATGGATTGAGAATGGAGGAAATAGGAGGGAAAATGAGAAGAGGTTAAGAACTTGAAGAAACTTTGTACGAATTGCTTCAAAACTTGTTTACAATGCTTACATCCATTGCCTATTTATAGGCACATATAGAACTGTCTAGAGCATAGATATTTTATATGAAACATTCTAGAGTATTGTATAATACACCACTCTTCTAGATATATCTTATTTGAATCATATTTCTAGGCCCACTTATTTCTAGAATCTTTGCATATTACAAGATTATTATAGAGTGTTCTAGAGAATTACAAATTGCTTCTAACACCCCTCCTTAATTTGTAATTCCCAACTCATTTCTAAATAGTATAAACTTTTTGAAGGGTAATGCTTTTGTGAAGATGTCTGCTAGCTGTTCATTTGTTGAGATGAACTCTAGCTCGATCTCCTTATCTTCAACAAGCTTCCTGATGAAATGATGACAAATCTCAATATGTTTGGTTTTAGCATGGAAGACTGGATTCTTTGTCATGGCTATTGCAGACTTGCTGTCACAATAGAGAGTAGTCAGTGACTCTTGGTCTTGTTGTAAATCAGATAAAATCCTTCGAAGCCATACTGCTTCACATGCGGAATTTGTAGCTAAAATATACTCTGCTTCTGCAGATGAGAGAGCTATGATCTGTTGTTTCTTTGAGGTCCAGGATATTACCTTAGATCCTAGAGTGAAGACATATCCTGAAGTGCTTTTGCGATCATCAATGCATCCAGCCCAGTCGCTGTCAGTGTAGCCAGATAATGCATTGTCTTCTTCTGTTGAGTATTTGATTCCCATACTCTTTGTTCCTTGAAGATATCGAAGAATCCGCTTCGCTACTTCATAGTGTAGCTTGCTTGGATTGCTCATGAATCTGGACACAATGCTTATAGCATACAATATGTCTGGCCTAGTGTTTGTGAGGTAGATTAGTGATCCGACTAGGCTTCTATAACTTGAGGCATCTACCTTTGGCGCTCCATCGTTCGATGATAGCTTTTCATTTAGCAATGCTGGTGTAGCTACTGGATTGTAATTCTTCATGTTGAACCTCTTCAGAAGATCTTTGCAGTATTTCTCTTGATTAATGAATATTTCTCCTTCAGTTTGTTTTACTTGTAGTCCCAGAAAATATCTCATAAATCCTAAATCTGTCATCTCAAAATCTTCTTTCATCTTTCTTTTAAATTCTTCAATCATCATGGTGTTAGTACTACAATAAATTAAATCATCAACATATAGGCAAACGATAAGGAAGTCTACACCTTTTTCTTCACATGTAGAGATGGTTCACTCGGGCTCCTTTGAAATCCATTCTCATGAAAATAGCTATCAATTTTGCTATTCTAAGCCTGTGGTGCTTGCTTCAACCCGTATAGTGATTTGTGCAACCGATAAACTTTGTTTTCTTCTTTCTTGACTATGTAGCCCTGTGGTTGCTTGACATAGACTTCCTCTTCGAGTTCTCCATTTAAGAATGCTGACTTAACATCTAGCTGAAATACTTTGAGCTTGAGCTGCGCTGCTATAACCAATACCGTCCTTATGGTCTCCATACGAGCAACTGGGGCAAATGTCTCATTGAAGTCGACTCCTAGTTGTTGAGAGTAACCCTTCGCGACTAATCGAGCCTTGAGTTTCTGAACGGAGTGTAGGGTGTAAATTTTATTTCCCGAAAACAGGGAGTTTCGTTTGTATTGATAAGAAAGCTTATTACAAACTAATAATCAAATGTTTACAACAGAAGCAGAGGGCATGCCCTCTTTGTTTAGTGTGGGGACTTTAGGTGGCTATAGGACGCTTCGCTCGATGCTTGTGTCGAGTCTGCTTCCCTTGGACCGTTCGATCGAGGTTGCTGGAGAGCTTCAGTACACAGTAGAAGCTCGAGTCGATGGAGTTCGGGTCTGCTTAGTTCGTCGGCGATCAGAGCTCAGAACCAGGCAGTAGTGCTGTGATGCAAGGATTATGCGAACAGCTTGGTCCCAACTGCTTTTCTCCAAGTTTTTCGACATCCTTCAAAGTTTGCTGGAAGAGGCTTTTAAATGGAAGAAGGACAGCTTGACTTCTCCTTGAATTATGGGATGTGACCATACATTGTTCGGAGATATCCTGCTACCCATTCATACCACTAGTGGTCATTCGAAGAGCTGTGCTCTGCATCACGTCACGTAGGAGTGGGAAAGCCCCTCCTCGTATGCGTGACAACGGCTGTCGGATGCTTGCGTGGCTCTGACCAACCACCGAGCGCCGGCGGCTCTTGCCTGTTGCTTGGACAACTGAGGTGGGTCGCATTTATGAGAGTGCAGGCTGCTTTGACATCTGTCTGCTCACTTGTACTATGGGCGGCTATTCGGCGGTCCTGGAGTGCCGTGCCTTCTCTCTTCAGGTCAAGAGAGGCGGGAAAGCATGTTCCTGGTACTCGAGTAGGTTTGGACAGCTCGCCGAATGCTGGCGGATCCGTCCCCTAACTCAGACAGCCGAGGTGAGTTGCATTTATGAATGCTCAGGTCGACTCGACACCTGCCCAGTCCTTCGTACTGTGAGCGGCCGCTTGACGGCCTTGGAGTACTGTGCCCTCTCCCTTCGGGTCGAGAGAGGAGGGAAAGCCCATCGCAGCACGTGGGGTAACAGATATCTGGCCATATTGGCAGCCTTGGGGTTTGCGGGCGGATTCGACTTTGGACTCGGGCAGGCGAGTTATGTAAAAAGTGAAATTCCGCTATCCCAGCTGATTCTGGCTCGTGCAGGCGAGTTGGTCATTCAGGTGAGTTTCTTGCAAGCTCACAGAGGTATTTTTTTACCGTCTACAAGACTCCCTTCAAAGTTTTCAAACCTAAACCGGCTTGCGTGTGGTCTGGAATACTTTGAATGAAGAAGTTTTTTGGTGAAGTAAGCGCAATTGGTTTCTTTTAGGATTTTTAGCAAACCCTCAGCAATCAACGGGTTTGATGTGCCTTTACTGGTTACCGTTTGAACCGGGCTAGCCATACTATTCCCCTCAGTATGATGAGTTGTCGAGTAGTTTCTATTAGACTTGATGCTAAGATTTCTACTCTCAACCTTAGCCGTTCGAGGTGTGGTTTTAAGCGAGGCCATCTCTTTGGCGTTTTAAAGCTTGGGACAAGTCATGTTATTTGTCGTTTATCTTCCAGAGCGAATGAGCCGTTCAGGCGAAGTTAGGTTTTGGAGGTGAAATTCTGTTCGACTTGCGGGTTTGGGTCGAATTTTCGCAGGCGAGACCTTTCTTTTCGGGCGAAACTCGGTCCGGTGTGGGTGAGCCATGCGTTCGCTGGTGGGCTTCGTGCTTTCCAGCTAAGACGGCGTGGTTCTGTCACGTCGCGTTCTGACGTAAGCTTCGTGCTCCCCGTTTGAATCGTGGCCGTGGTTTTCGAACCCAACCGTCAAATACAACCGTCGATTTCGGTTCAGGTTTGGGGTTTTTCGATCGACCCGTTTCCCGCCTCGACGTGGCACTTCGAAATGTCAGGGGGCAATCTGGACCGTTGATTTCGATCGTGGTCACGTTTCTCGTCCGCCAGTATTTCGCTTTTTGAGGGCGATCGTGGCCACGTTGGCAACTCCTCCGTTAAATAGGCCGTTCCCTTTCTTTGAGAGTTACCGTGCTCAAGAATCTTGAAAGTTTTCTAAAGAGAGAGAGTTCCCGCTTAATCCCCTCAATGGCGCCAAAATCCAAGATGTGTATTGCGAAAGGAGGAGGTCCCGGGCGCTATTCCGACCACCTCGCTGCCGGTGCACCCGTCCGCATACCTGAGACACACTTGGGTAAGTCCAGGGTTCATCTAACGACTTCGCGTGGGTTATAGGTGTCGGGTCGGGCAGATGAGCCTCGTTTATCCCCCTTAGGTTCGATCATCTTTGGTAGCTTCTCCGATTTAGGGCAAAGTCTGCCCCTTTTTGGGCGGATTTTGTATTTGCTCATAGAGGACGATTTCTGCCTCTACAGGCGAAATTGACTTTTGTTGGGTGGAGACGAATTCGTTCTTGATAGGCGAGTTCAACCTCTTCTCTGGTAAAAGGGGAGCGTTGTTTTCGCTTTCCGACAAGCGAATTCGTCCATTTTTACTGGATTGGCGGATTCATCCTTAGGGCGGATTCTATCCTGACTCTTGGGTTTTTTCTTGCAGCAACCTTTTCTGACGAAGCCCTTCCGAAGGGCGTGGCCATCGGTCTCGCCGGAGGCACAGGCTATACGGCGCCTCCTCGATTTTCTTCTTTGGATCCGATGCCCTCATTCGCTGCTGATAAGCCCTATAGCTTGATGAAGAGGGTTACGGACGGTCATCATTTGACATTACATGAGTTGACGACCGATGCGATGCTGACAGATGATGCCAGGACGGAGCTGTCGAAGCATCGGTTCTTCTTCGGCGATGCTATGACTGATCCTTCCGTTCTGCTACTCAAGGAGAGCAGGTGGTTCCGCATAGTGGAATGGACTCACTATTACCTCCCCAGCATGCCGAGGGGTTTCTCGATCGTTGAGCTATGGTCTCTCGCGGTTCCCCGAGTGATGAACTGGGATTTGACCCCAACTCAGGACGGGGTCACTTGTGGCGTCTTTACAGGCTCCACGGCTGGGTATGGAGTGGAGAGTTCTTGTAAGCACGTGACGGGTCTGCGCCCTGGCCTACCGTCCAACGAGCCGCCGGCAGGAGAGACGACGGCGGTCGCAGAGACGTTCCGCCATCGCTTCTTCCGAGTTGGCGGGAGATTTCCCCCAAAAGACTTCAGAGCCCCTGGGTGGGTATATTCTGCGCCCGGCAGCGACACTTGGTGGTCCAAGATCACTGACTACGTCCTGGCTGAGAATTCTGACCTTAAGAATTCGGAGCTGTATGTGGCCATTCAACCCACTCGACATGGTTTGAGGATTAATACTTCTCAGTTCCACAGCATCTTGGAACTGTATTGTGCGGAAAGTAGCACATTCTTCACCCCCAACGGCGAACTTGGCATAACCCACCATGAGATGTATGACGTGTCGGGGCTGCCTCTGGGAGACTTCCCCTACGAAGAGTACGTCCCAGGCCAAGAGGAGATCGACCAGCTTTCTGACTTTTCCCCCTTGGTAGTGGAAACTCTGTGGGAGTTGCTCTGCCATTACCACATCTGCCTCAGTACTTTAGGGGCTGCGGATCACAAGGGGAAGAAGAAGAGGACTCCGGGGATCAGCCACAAGAATTGGGCTGACTATCTGTTCCCGGGGAACGATGTCAAAGGGCAGCCTGCTCTTCCACTAGGCGAGTGTGACCAGGCTGAGGTGGAAAGGAGGATGGCCGAAGAGGAAGCCACAGTAATTCTTGAACGTGATGAGGGCGGATTCAAATCCGGAACGGTCCTCCACTCGTTTCACCACCAGGCCAAGTCTCCTATATCTGGGAAGGCTTTGCTTGCAGAGTATCTCATGTTGTGGCTCAAGAGGTGTGTAATCCCCACTCACTCTTTTGAGGCTATTCCCATAGAGGTCGTATATCCTGCGGTTTGTTTAGCCCACGGGAAGTCCTATTCCCTGGTATCGGCGATGATAGCGTGTATCCACCGGGGGCTCCGCACCCTGATGGCCTAATTCTGTCGTGTGTCGACTATCGATGAGGGGAATGGAGAGGTCATCAGGACTCCCAATCCTAGGGTGGGGCTGCCATACACCTACTTGATGGCGTGGTTTGTATACCACTGTGAGTGTTTGATGAGCGCCCCCGCGACTCTTCAAGGAGACAGGTTTGTTCCTTTCCTTGAGTGTTTGGAGAGGTGCTCTTGGAAATGTAGAGACATTCCCGATGTGCGGAAGATGCTCTCCCACTTTGTCCACTACAATTTTCGTCGCTTCTTCCCCTACTTCAGCGGAGGAAGATACGGTGAGTCTCTTAGGGATGCGCCGATGGCGGACCATCACACGGCTCTTCCTCGTGGCGCTTTTCGATGGTTGGTAAACATTCGGCTGGCGTATCACATCCTACGCACAGGTCCCGTGTGTTACCTCGAGCCGTATATCCCTTGCAGGTTTGCCCGCCAGTTCGGGTATGACCAACTATATGTGGGCAACGCCAATCCCCATCTGCACTTCGAAGGAGGGCTGGTGGATGGAGCTCGGGGATGGTTCTGGACTCATGCTGGTGGTACCCATGGCCGCTTTGAGCTACCCGCGAAGGACCGTGATTTGCATCACACTCTCCTGTACTGCCGGTGGTATCGGGGTGCTAGCGCTAATCCCGAAGGCTTCTGGTTTCAGGGTTCGTGTTTGGCGGAACAGGGGCGTCCCCCCATAAGGCCTCTCCGTTCTTCGAGACGGAGGGGTCGCCAAACTACTAAGGAGTGGCTTCTGGAGGACCCAGCTGAGGACGTTGAGGGCGGCGACGCGGGTCTAGACGAATCTGAGGTGCCTGAGACCCGAGCTCCCTCTCCTGGTCTTTCGTTGGACCCCTAGAGTAGGCGAGGGGTAAGGACGTTGAGGGCGGTGACGCGGGTCTAGATGAATCTGAGGTGCCTAAGACTCGAGCTCCCTCTCCTGGTCTTTCGTTGGACCCCCAGAGTGAGCGGGGAGAATCTGAGGAGTTAACCCGGGCGGGCCAGAGGCTGGAGCGAGCCCGAAGCGCGATAGTGGGGCAGATGGGAATGCCCCTTCTATCTCCGAGTAGTTCCCTGCACTCCAAGCGGCAGTGGGAGATGATGGCGGAGGGTTCCAGAGTGGAAGCGGCTAAGAAGACCCGTCGCGAGGAAACTATGGAGGCCGCTAGAGCCGCGGAGGGTCAGGATGATGATGCCTCTGGGGCTGGAGCTACTCGGTCTACCTCTCCTGCCGCATCGAAGGCGGCTCCGGCGTTCGAAGGACCAGGCGGGGGTCTCAACGACCCCTACGCCCGCACTCGGAGGTAATGATTTTTAGTACTCTCGAGCACAAAGCCGGATCTTGTATCTTCTGACATCAGTGTCTAATCTGAGCAGGTGCAGCTGAGAGAGTGATCTCTATCCCTTCGGACGAAGAGGAGGAGACCGGAGACGGAAAAGAGACTGGTGATTCAGGTAAGCATAGGCTTAAATGTTGTCGGTCTTCCTGAGCCGAAGGGGCATTTGTCAATCTTTTCCTTTGCATCCGCAGTCGGCCCTTCTCATGAAGCTATTGGCAAGGAGGATCCTCCTTCTTGGGAGGGTCATTCAGGCGGAGAAATGGGCGGATCGGAGGTAGATGACGACGTCTCGATTCATGAGGCACTGTCTAGCGAGGAAGAGGCGTTGGCTCCTGAGGACAGGTCCAACCAACAAGAGGAAATCTCCATTCCCACGGGAGCACTGATTGGTGGGGAACCCTCGTCGCAGGAACACTTGACTCAGAGGAGGACTCCTACTCGGTTGGTGGCCGCTTCCTCCTCTGTAGTGGCTAAAAACGCCACGGCTGCTACCCCGATGGCATCGGTGGCCTTACCGGCTTCGGCGTCGCCCACCCCCGTTTCCGCGGTTATGACCACCAGCACTTCAATCGTAACCTCGTCTTTGGCGGAGGGGGCTGCCCTCTCTCCCTTGGAACGTTTGCGGAAGAGGAGCACAGCACGAGCCTTGGTTTACTTTGAAGACACCTTGGATGACTGCATCAGACTCGTCCTGGAGGATAATTGTTCTTTCGAGGAGTTCAAGGAGGACCTTGATCAAAACATTTTCTTCTTGATCAAGAGGCTCGGTGCCACCGTGGCGAAGCCGTACTTTTCCCGTTTGAAAGAAGCGGAAGAGGCTGCTCAGCGGTTGCTCACCCTTCGTGCGCAGAGTTCCAGCGGCAGTGGAAGACCGCGATCGCCGCCTGAATGAGACTATGTCGCTGGAGACAAAGTTGGCCGTAGAATTGGAGCAGGCCAATGCTGAGGATGCACGAGTGGCTCTTGAGCAACAGACAGTCGATAACCGTCTTTCTCACCTATCCTCCGAGATAGAGGAATTGAAACGGGTTATAGCTGACGCACAGGCCTCTTTGGTCACTCGAGAGAAGGCTCGCGAGCAAACAGCGAAGGAGTTGGAGGACATTGGGTCTCGTCGGCAATTGGCCGCTGATTCTGTCGAGGAGAAGGATCGAGCTCTCAAGGAGGTCAAAGATGCCATTCAGGACTTAGTCTCGTATACCGAGGAAGATCTTCGCCGAGAGATCCTGAGGAGACTTGAACTTCGCCTAGCTGGATAAATTCGTGAGGCAGAACTGCGGTTGAAAACCTTGTAATTTGCCTTTAATTCGCCGTTGTAATAGGATTTCTTTATGAATGAAATTATCTTTCCGTTCTTGGTTACTTTTACTTCTGTGCATGCTCCATTTCTCTTTTAACATGCGTTAGCTAGAGCGTTAGTTGTGAGGGACGGTCTTCAGCTGTCGGCGAATTTCGACCGTAAGCTTGTCTCCTCTGCGAGCGGATTTCATCCGCAGGCGGATTTGGAATTGACTCAAGTTCCAGCGGGGCGATTGATTTTGACCCGCGGGAATCTCAGCGATGAATTCGCCGTCAGGTAGGCTCCGCTTTCGGTGGGCCACGTATTGGTCTATGCTTATGTCAGCCAAGAAGACGTGGGCACGTCACTTCGTATTGAATGTGGCGTAGTGGGGCTCTTCGTCCATCGCGCCCAATTCGGGCCGTTGTTGAAGATCGTGTCTAAAAACCGTTGGATCCTGGCTGTCCAGGTAAGATCTGATTTGTTCGGCCTTACCCTTCAACTGTTTTAGCCTTGAACGGTGCAATCAAGTATTGAGTAATCGTCTAGGGTTCTTAGGGTATTTAATGCCCTTACCCTCTATTAAGAGGATCTACAGCTTCCTTCATCGTCTTCCCCCAGAGGAAACCCAAATTTCCCTTCATCGTATCCCTGATGGCACCAATGGTGAAGAGGGTCGCTTCTAAGAAAAGGAAAGAACCGTCTTCTTTGGGCACTGCTGAGGCCGCCGCGATCGAAGGTATCTTTTCGTCCTAACTCTCGCGTGGGTTGAACAAGTATTCTTCCCTTGACTCCTCTCTGTGTTGTTGTTGTGTTTTACAGATCGAGGGGAGGCGCTGACTGCCGAGGAGCATGCGGTCGAGTCTATTCTGATTTTGGACGACGAATCTGAAGGTCCTGCGACCTCCGCCGCCTCAGGCTCTGCTCCCCAGCCGGGAGCCGAACCCTGTCTCGAGATTCCACCCATTATGGCGCTCGCTCCGGGTCAAGAGCCTGCTTCCTCCGAGTCCTTGCCCTGGCAGGCTCGCGTCGAAGAGTTTGAGAACGATGTGAGACAGGTGATTTCCCTCGTCAATCTTAGCATGGGCAGCTTTGACAGCTTCAGGCAATCCCTACTGGACCGCGTGGTCGACTTTTGGCGATCGGGCGAAAATCGGCTCGCTACCCGTTGCATGCAGGAATTCCGTCTCTTGGAGTCACGCATGATAAAGTTAGAGACCTTGCTACGGGAGGGTCCGGAAGCCGACATGGAGTCTTGCCTGGTTCATGTCAGGCATCAGGAAGCTTGGGAACAGGAGGTCCGTTCCAAGAAATAGCGGATTTGGAGTCCATCGCCAATTTCTGGGTGGGTCAACAACATTCGCTGGAGGAGCAAATTATCGACCTCAATCGTACTATAGCTCGCCTGAGGTCCGAATTGGGACAGGCGGAGGCGAACTTGAAGGGGCTCCAGTCCGACGTTGTAAGGGTCAGTAAGAACGCAGGCGGAGGCGAACTTGAAGGGGCTCCAGTCCGACGTTGTAAGGGTCAGTAAGAACGCTGAGGCGGAAACTCGACGCCTCCTAGGGTCAGTAAGAACGCTGAGGCGGAAACTCGACGCCTCCTAGCCTTGCGCTAGGCAGACGCTGCCGCCAGGTCAAGCTCTGAAGACCGGGTTCGGAAGGCTGCTGAAGACAAAGCTCGGGAAGACCACGCGAGAAAGGTGGTGGCGGCCAGAGAAGAGCTCTCCACTTTTAGCGTGTTCGACTGAGATCTCGGCCTTATGATTGTGTTAAGACATTTTGCTTATGACTCGTTTGCTTATGAAGTCATAACTTTGTTCAAATGTATTGTCTTAAAAACTGAGTGCATGTTTTGTTTTGTTTTTGAACGTAATATTATGACTTTCGCAGTTGCAAAAAGACCATAACTTTGTTCAAATGTACTGTCTAGAAGCATCTAATGAGGTTTGTATTTGCTCATTGTGTGTACACTTTCTGATACATCGCCCTTCAGTGTTTTGCCCTGTAATGGCCGGCAATCTCGCGTCCCAGGCGAAGTTCCCTTTGTGACGACGAGTTTACTTTAAGGGCCAAGCTCTATTCCAGCGAGTTTACACCGTTGGCGAAGTTAGGGAGACGATGAGTTCGCTTGAATGACAAAACTCGACTCCTGATAGGTTCACATTACTGTCGAAACTTAGTTGATTGTCGAGTTTGTCTGTAGGTGAGACTCGAACACGGCGAATTTTACTCAGGGGCTGAGCTCAACTGCTGGCGAGAAGGTCAAATTCGTCTGATGGCGAGTTTACGCTACAGACGAACCCGTATAATGGTGAGTTTGAGTTGAAAGCCAAACTCGATTGATGGTGAATTTACGCCGCAAGCGAAACTCGTATGATGGCGAGTTTACATAACAGGCGAAACTTTTGATATGTCAAATTCGTCCCCCAATTGGAGATCCGACCGTGGGCGAAACTTGTGCCACGCGTCTGTCTGCGGGCCTAAGTGCTTGCCAGCTAAGGCTCTGCGGGTGCATTAACGCTCATTAATGGTGAGGCGATGGAACGCCTCGCCTCCTGGGCTCAATCCGATCGGTCGGTTTGGAGTCCCGAGAGGAATGACCTTTATTGGCGTTGAGCTCAAAGTGTCGCAGGACACCTGGACCGCTCGATCGTCTGAGGGGACAGATCATGGCCGTCGAATTTTTGGCTATATATGTATAATGTACTTGCCGTCTTTTCAACAACGTCCTCTTTCTTTCGAGATAATTCGCTAGAAGAAGAAAACTGCTGCAAGACTCCTCTTTGACCCATGGCTTCTGACTCCGACCACAGCGTTTCTGAGGGTATTGGGTCTTCTGCCACCGTTGTCGACGTTGGCGCTCCGTCCGCTTCTCCTACGAGCTCGGTCCAGGGGTCTTCTTCCCCAGACCCTACAGCTCACCTTGCATTCGAGGCTCTCCAAAAATTGGAGGGCTTGGTGCATGGCATCAGCATTTCGGTCGGCGTAGGTGACGGGAGGTATTACGATGCGCTCCCCCTCGTGGAGTCGGGCCTGAAGGCGGTCCGCCGTGAGGGTGGCGCCTTGCTTGCACGAAAGTGTAAGCGGGAGCTTGAGCACGTGGAGGGGTTGATGTACTGCCTCGAGGAGCTGGCATACCGATGCACACCTTCCCGACGTGCGTTGTGCACGACCTATCAGGCGCATGCCCTGCTCGCTGCGCGCACACCGGTGCTCGCAGCGCCAGAGCCGGACGATGACGTATTCAGGCCGCGAAGGAGTTGGAGGCTCAGGCCGCGCTGCACAAGCGCAGTGCAAGGCGGTGCAGCCCTGGATGGCATGCCCCTCTATCTGGACGCCCGCTTTTCTCAAAGCACGCGCGGGGTCCCTTTAAGTGGGCAGGCGATGCTGCTGAAGCTCGAACAGATGGACGAGCAAAAGGCAATGGCGTCGTGCTGCTGCCGCCGGAGGTGGATCGATCACAATCTACAGCTCCTCCACCGAGGAGGAAGACGGAAGACGTGAAGCCACGATTGCCAAGCTGGCAGCAGCGAGCAGGCGAAGGTGGGAAGTCCTGGCGCTAGTTGCGGCAGCCTTGGGCCGCGGGCTTCAAAGCCCGAGGTTGCTGCCTTCAGCCTGTTGAAGCTCCTCTGAGGCTCGCCTCCTCTCTGCTCTCTTTTTTTTTTTTGTTGTGTTTATAACTTAGCTGATGCCGTGCGCATCATGACTAAACTAAAAACTTATGTAAATTTTGGCCCGTTGTGGCTCTTTTGCTTTGCTTATTCTTGCTTTGCATGCACATCTTTCTTTTTTCTTTGTCTGCGCTGTTTGGCACTTGAGTTGAACTTGGCGAGCCTCTGACCATTTTGTTTCGGACTTAGTCGTTTTAGGCTCTTATTCTGTCCTTGGTTGCTCATAGCGTGGGATCAGGTTAACTCCGCTCTTCGCGTTGTAGCTCTAATGGGATCGAGAGAGCAACCCTTGGCTTGCAGCGAAGAGAAATCGTTCGCTCATGCGACCAACTGAAGAACCCTGCAGCACAGAACAATCGTTCGCTCATGCGGCCAACTGAAGAACCCAACTTCGACTCGCCACTCGGCGAGTTGTTGCTTGGGGAACTGGCAGACAGGTCGTCTGTCGAACTGCTCTCGACAATTGTCGTCGTCTGGGTAGGCGACGACACAGGTGATAATCGAATCGTTCATAGATGTAGGAATGTGACGATTGATTGTTATAGGAGCCGTCGCGTGGTAGGCTACTACCCATCAGCTACCCTAAGGGAATGTTAGGCTATTTGGAATAGGTCAAATAGTTCAGGGACGTGGGAGTGTGACTATTGACAGAAGTAATAACACGTCGCGTGGTAGGCTATTACTTAGGCTGTGTTACTTGTAGGAATAACGGCGCCAATCATCAGAGGTGATCATTAACCCGATGGGATTTTTGTCACGATTGGAGCGACTGTGGGGACCTACCATTCTTCTGAAGAGGATTGGTAAGTGGGTTTTGTCAGAGGTTTAATGTTAACGTGACAAGGTCTGTCGTGATTGGAACGACTTTGAGGACCCACCATCCTTTAGAAGAGGATTGGCGGGGGACTGTGGCTCTGGTCCTAACTATCTGAAGGTTTGACCAAGTGGGCGTTTGATGTCGCCTTCCTGAGATGCTAGTCTCGCCTGCCTTGAGGGATTCGCCAAGACAGTGAGCTTAGCTCAAGAAGTGGATTTCGCCTAGACTGATAGGCTTGCTTGATATGAATGATTCTCCTGATCTGAGCGATTCGCCTGATCTGAGCGATTCGCCTGATTTGGGCGATTCGCCTGTACTGGTAACCTAGCTTAAGAAATGGAAGTGTAGGAATAGTTTTACCTCTTGTACTAGTTGGAGGGTGTGAGGGCCAGTTTAAACTCATGCACTCGTAGGAGTTGGTGAAGGAGAACTAGGGGTAGTACTTCTTCAGATACTTGCCGTTGATGGGCATCATGATCTTATCGCCATTCGGCTTGACGAGGCGATAGGCGCCGTTCGAGTAGACTGTCTCTACTACGAATGGTCCTTCCCATTTGGATTGGAATTTCCCCTTCTTCTTGGAAGTGAGGATCATCGGTCGGCGAACGGACAGTACCAGTTCTCCTTCCTTGAAGGCTCGACGTCTGACCTTTTTGTCAAAGTTCTTGGCCATTCGAGCTTGATTAAACTCAATGTGCTGTTGAGCTTCCAGCCGTTTGTCGTCCAACGCTTCGAGTTCTACGAGTCGTAGTTGGTGATTTTCCTCGGCCGTCATCCCTGTTGCTAAGGCGACGCGGAGGGATAGAATTTGAATATCTAATGGCAATACAGCTTCACAGCCGTATACCAATGAGTAGGGCGTGGTGCCAGTCGGTGTGCGAACCGTCATGCGATATGCCCACAGGCTCTCGCCTAGATTTTTGTTCCAATCGCGTTTGCTAGTGGAAGTCAGCTTGGTCAAGATCTTGATAATTATTTTGTTGAAAGCCTCGACCAAACCATTCGCTGAAGGATTGTAGGCCGTGGAAGAGAGGTTCTGTATTCGAAATTTGTCACAGAACCTGGTGAATGCATGGCTAACGAATTGCGTGCCATTGTCATGAATAATACGTCGGGGTACGCCATATCGGTATATGACATGGTGCTTGATGAATTTGATCACGTCATTAGTCTTGACTTCTCTTAAGGGGATGGCTTCGGCCCACTTAGAGAAGTAATCGGTGATCACGAGGATGAAGCGATGGCCTTTCGCCGATGGTGGAGATATTGGCCCGACTATGTCCATCCCCCATGCTTCGAAGGGCCAAGACGCCCTCGTTGGATACAGATCCTCAGGAGGCTGGTGCATGTAGTTGGCGTGGATTTGGCATTTGTAGTAGCGCTTCGCATAAGCGACTGCGTCAGTAACCATCCCAGGCCAGAAGTAGCCTATCCTCCGCAGGCGATCCCAAAGTTTGGGTCCAGGCTGATGAGCCCCGCACGCGCCGTCATGGGCTTCGCGTAGGGCCTCTTGTGCCTCTGCCTTTGAAAGACATCGAAGCAACAAGCCGTCGTATGACCTCCGATACAGCGTTTTAGTGGTTGAATCGTAGTAGAACCACGAGGCACGTCGTCGGATAGACTCTCGCTCCTTCGCGTCTTCGGACAATATGCCGTATAGGACGTAATCGATGATCGGGAGACGTCAGTCCTCCTGATCAGGCTGATCCGGGGTTTGATGAGTGGCGTTCGCCTCTGGGACGTCTCTTAGCCGAAAAAGTTTTCGGCTGGCGATAGTGACTCGTTGGGTCATTCCCAAAGGCTGGGCCAAGTTAGCCGCCAAGGAAGCGAGAGCGTCTGCATGCGTGTTCCTGGAACGGAGCACATGCTCGATGCGGAAACTCTCGAGTGACTCCACTAGTCTGATAGCCGCTTTGTGGAGCGGGATGAGATCGTCGTTCCTGACTTCATACTCGCCGGTCATTTGCTTAACGATGAGTTAGGAATCACCGTAAGCCTCTAGACGCTTGATTCCCAACTCTCTGGCCAACTCGAGCCCTATGAGCAACGCGTTGTACTCAGCCACGTTGTTGGTGCATGGTTCCGTCAAGGAAAAAGCCCGGGATAACACGTGGACATGCGGAGAGGTGAGGACCACCCCCACTCCTGCAGCGGTGAGATGCGCCGTCGAAGAACATCTGCCACACCTCTGGTGACGAAGTCACATTGGCTTCGGGTGGTTCATCTGGCAGATCTTCAAATAGATCGGTCTTCGACCCCAGCGGGTGACTAGCCATGAGATCGCAGATGGCCTATCCCTTGACTGATTTTTGTGGCATAAAGTGGATGTCGTATTGAGAGAGCAGAAGTGCCCACTTGGCCAGGTGCCAGTTTAATGCTGCAGGTTGTGTCATGAAGACCCGAATGGGATTCATCCGGAAAATGACGTGGATCGTTTGGCCAACCAAGTAGTGCCGCATCTTTTGGATGGCGAACACCAAGGCTAGGCATTCCTTCTCGACCATTGGGTACCGCTGTTCGGCGCCCTGCAAGGTTCTGCTCAGGTAGTAGATGCCTTGCTCGTGGCCTGCATCGTCGTTTTGTGCCAAGAGGGCGCCTAGAGAATGTTCCATGACCCTTATATATATGAGGAATAGCCTCCCTGAGATTGGCGCCGCGAGGACAGGCGGGTTTGAGAGATAAGCTTTGATCTCTTCAAAGGCCTTTTGGCATGGCTCGTCCCAGACGAAGGAAGTACCTTTCTTCATCAGCTTAGAGAAGGGTTGACATTTGCCCGAGAGATTTAAGATGAATCTTCGGATATAAGCCAGTCATCCCTGAAGGCCTCTTATCTCTTTAAGATTGCGGGGTGGCTGAAGCTCTTGAATAGCTCGCACCTTGTCTGGATCAATCCGGATTCCTTTCGTCGTGACGACGAAACCAAGGAATTTACCGCTAGACATCCCCAAGAATGACTTAGTAGGATTCATCTTGAGTTGATGAGTCCTCATGAGTTCGAACATCGCCCTCAAGTCTTGGAGGTGGTCCTTCTTATGGCGACTCTTCACGACCAGGTCGTCTACATAACACTCGACCGTCTTTCGCAGATGATCTCGAAAGATCATGCTCATGGTGCGCTGGTAGGTTGCGCCAGCGTTCTTGAGTCTGAATGGCATAACGGTGTAGCAGTACACCCCCATGGGAGTTCTGAATGCAGTGTGCTTCTCGTCCTCGGGGTGCATTTTGATTTGATTGTACCCCGAGAAGCCATCCATGAAGGACATCCTCTCGAATCCGCACGTGTTGTCAATGATGACATCCGTGATGGGCAGAGGAAATTCGTCTTTAGAGCATGCGGCGTTGAGGTTCCTAAAGTCGATGCAGATGCGGATCTTACCGTTCTTCTTCAAGACCGGAACAATATTCGCCACCCAGTCGGGGTGTTGCTCCTCTCTGATGAAACCGGATTCAATCAGCTTCTTTACTTCAGCTTCAATCGCCTCCATGATTTGGGGGCGAAACCGTCTCTGCTGTTGTTTGATTGGCTTGGCGTCAGGGCTGATGTTGAGGCGATGCGTGGCGACCCGCAGATCCAGACCAGGCATGTCCTCGTAATTCCAGGCGAAGACGTCAATGTATTCTCGTATGAGGGCGATGGGGTCCTCTTTTTCCTGCAGAGGCAGACTACCGCTGATGAATATGAGTTTGGGATTCGCCTTAGTACCCATGTTCACCTGGAGGACTTCGTCTTCGGTTGGCGGTTCGCGTTGTTCAAAGCGACTGTTCCACTAGGCGTTAACATGGCGATCCCATGTCTCGTCATAGAGTGGAAGTTGTCCGTCCTCCTCTTTTTCTTGAGGAGGCAGACTGCCGCTGATGAATATGGGTTTGGGATTTGCCTCAGTACCCATGTTCACCTGGAGGACTTCGTCTTTGGTTGGTGGTTCGCGCTGCTCGAAGCGACTGTTCCACTGGGCGTTAACATGGCGATCCCATGTCTCGTCATAGAGCGGGAGTTGTTCGTCCTCCACCATTTCGGCGGGGTCTACCGTAGCCATGTTGACTGTAAGGCTATCGAACAGATCCCTCACGCTGACGTCCGAGTCCCAAGCCGAGGTTGCTGATGATTGATTCCCCGAACATGCATAGTCGGAATCCTCGTTGACGTAAAAACACAAATCCGACGAGGAGGAGGAGTAGCCTAAGCCTCTCCTAGTCCTGTTGAAGTAGTTTGAGGGCTTCCCTTTGGGAACGTAGGCGGGTCGGATGACCGTCTTACGTCCTCGGCCGTAATTCAGGCCCTCTAAACGAGTGAGGTCATACCCCATGTCGCTCATCATACGTTTCGCAACTCGACTGTATTGCGAAAACTGGGGCGCTGGGTCCTCGTCCTCAGATTCATCCCATAGCATGCGCAGGGGATGATCGAGCCGACCGAAAATAATATCTTTTCGATAATTATTTCGGGCCGGCACGACGAACACAGCTTGCGATGACCTGATCGGCTGCGTCTTGGCGACGTATGACGAGCACACCGGCAAGTGTAGGAAAGGATCACTGTAGAGTGTCGACCACATGTTATTGGGTGCATCATCCTCAGATGTGGAGCAAGACGACAAATAAGCAAAGTCGGATTTCTCATTTATGATAATTTCTTCCGCCTGAACAGCGTTGGTTATATGGTGACTCTCGTAACCGATTATAATTGACTCGAAGTCATTCAGAATTAAGCTGTCACCGTACTCAGGCTCGCTGTCCGCCTCGTTGCCACTCTCTAGTTCTTCTGCTGGTGGCTCGTCGGGGTCCTGGTACAGCAGAGAATCCGCAAAGTAGTTTTTGACGCCTTTAAAGGGCTGCTTGTTGGCCACTACTGTCTTTACTCGCTCGTAGTCGTCCACGTACTTCAAGCACTGGTGCAGTGTGGACGGAACTATTCGGTTGCCATGAATCCACGGACGTCCCAAGAGCATGTTGTAGGAGGGTTCGGCGTCGATGACGTAGCACGTCACCTCCGTCTTCATGTCGCCTATCCGACATTTCAGGCGGATTTTGCCGAGCGGCCGAGTCCCCGTGGCGTTCGAGGCTAGGCGCTTTGACGGTATTCCCAAGTATTTGATTAACTTTAGGGGCACGATGCTCAGCGCAGACCCCGGATCGACCTGAATCCGATCCACTTTCGACGAGCCGACGTATCCTGTGAAGTACAGCGGCCGGTCATGGGATGTGCTCTTGATGAGCATGTCCTCAGGAGTGAAAGTGATGCACGGGACCCGTCTCTCGAAGACTTGGCAGCAAGTCGCACATTCCTGTTCCGCACCTGTCTCTTTCGAGAAGTGGGTAGAGAATGCCTCTGAGTTGGCCAACGCCTCTTGTAGGGCCTCCCGGGTAGATCTGGATAACAGGAGGAGGTCGTACATGGTGATTCGCGCGGGGATGCTTTTCAGTTGCGCGAGCACGTTGAACCGGAAAGGCTGGCGGCTTGAGCTTGGTCCGTCTGGATTAGGAGGCTGCCGGGTTCTCCGCCCTCGCGGGATATTCTTTCGCGAATTCTTTCCCTGCTCTCGTGACGAAGACGTTGGTGTCCTCTTCAGAGTCCGTCAGGACAGTCATCGCCGTGTTATCTCTATCCAGGATGGCAGAGACAATGTTGCAGTGTTTTCCCTTAGCCTCCTTAGAAGGCTGTGCAGTCCATTGCTCGTCATTGAGGAGGTCCGGATGGATCCACATCACCTGCCCCGATGGCAGAGTCTGTGGGACCAAACCCTTCCCCCGCTGATTGTGAGGATCGTCATTAGTGATTTTCAAGACCGCCTTGGGGATAGGAATTACCCCCGCTGGAGCTTGAACCTCTGGGAGATCTGTCCCAAAGCTCAAAGTGATCATGTTCGCAGTCACTTGCTTTTGGACTTTCTCTTTCTTCAAAACCCCCGCGTCGTAGAGGGCCTGGAGCTTGTCCTTGAGGACGTAGCACTTGGTTGTGTGATGGCCAAGGAATCTGTGATATGCACAGTAACTTGGGTCACCGGTTTTGTCTGCCTCCTCGGGCTTCGCAGCTTCTGGCAACTTAATTCGCCCACTCTTGAGTAGAGTGTCGAAGGTCGCCACCACCTGGTCTTCTTTGAAGTCGTATTGCCGTGGGGGGCGCTGTTCAAATTGCCTGGGTTTCGGCTTTTGAGCAGCCTTTGGTACCGGGGCGGAGTCGACTGACATGATCTCTTTTCCCCTCGACCGAGGAGGATTCTTTGGCGCAGCTGGCTCTGCTGCTCCCTTCTTGGACTGCGGCTCCTCGGCCTCCAGCCTCTTGATCATGTTTTCGACTTGCTCGCCCTGGCGAACAAGCTCCTTCCAAGTCTGGGTCTCTACTGCCCCTATCTTGGACAAGATATGGATCAACAGGTTATTGCGGCACATCTCAATCAGTGTCGACTCGGAAACTTGGTCCCGACAGTGGACTGATCGATTCTGAAATCTCTTCACGAAGTCATTGACCGACTCCGACTTCCACTGCTTCTCAGCAAGGAGAGTGGCCATTGACACTTCCGTGTCGTCGTTGAAGAAGCGAGCAAGGAAGAGCTTTTCAACGTCGGCCCATGCCTTGATAGAGCCGGGTTCCAGTTTGCGGAACCATTCAAAGGCCACCCCCTTGAGGGTACCTATGAATAGTCGAGTAAGAATGACGTCATTCCCCGTAAGGAATCTAGTCTGCGCCATGAAGTAGTAGATGTGCTGCGAGGGCGATCCCTTGCCATCAAACTGTACCAAGCTGATTGGCTTGAACTTCGATAGGTATGGGATCGTGTCTCATTCGATAGGGTAAGGACGTACCACCCCCAGCTTGTTCATGTTTTGCTGAAGCTTCAGCGCGTTGAGCTGGTCCTGGAACTCGTCGAATCTCTTGTCACGGATACTACCGGTATGTGACGTCCCCAGCGACGTCTTGGAAGAGTAATCAGATTATTGATTACTGTTGTCTTCTGTTTCAGTCGCCGGGCGACGAGGAGGTACCCACTCTTTGTCTCTAGTTTGCCGAGGTAAGGGACGTTGGGTCCTTTTCTTCTTCTTTTTCTTATTCAGCAGTTGCTCCATCATCTCTCTTAGAGAGTCGATGGTCGCCTGCTGCTCCTCTAGCTTTTGAGCCATTGTCTGCTCGGGGTTGAGTTCGGTCATGTGCACTCTCGCCAGCGCATCTTGACTTGAGCCTGAGGTCTGAGATGTGGCTGCCGCCGAATGAACCTCGTCTTCACCGCAGGAGGGAGGTACCAGGGTGGAGTAATCGAACCCAATACTTACCCCCCTGCGACTGCTTGTTCGCTGGAATATGTCGTCCTGCCGGCGTTGAGCGAACCGAGTGTTAGGTCTCAGGACGGAGTCCGAGTCTGGTGAGTCGGAGAGTACCGCCTTCCCCTTGTCCGTCATGTTAACTGTGGCGGATGCGAGCTCTAGGTCGTCGGCAGCGCGTCCTTTTTGGTGACGACGCCTTCGACGGGAGGGCCTTGGTCGAGAGGACTGTTGAGAAAGTCTCTTAAACATCGAAGGTTTCGCCGTTCCAATGCATTGGCAGTCGGCGAGGACCGTGTGGATGAGTCTCTCGCAGTGGCACTGAGGATTCACCTCATGGGTAGTGCATTTGCGAGTTAAGTATTCTCTGAGGTCTTCTGTGGGCGGTTGGTGACAACCCCCAACCTCGGAAGGGTCACTCGGGTGAGTGCACGAGAGATTTTTGGACGTGCTCTCTGGTGCACGCTGGGTGGAATGCTTTGGTGTTGGAGTTGGGCGATCTCGCCTTGACCGGCGGGTTTTCGCGTTTGGGCAAACTCCAGTACGTAGGCGGGTCTCAACCCTTCGTTTGGACGAGCGGGTTTGTGAGGTGTCACCTATTTCCTTGCCTTTACGTTTATCCGCCAAAGGGTTATGGCGAGGCTGGATTTATTCGCATCAGGGATATGACCTGAGAAGCGAAGTCCTCCTGAGCGGGTGGCCCTGCCTTCCTCGGTCGGCGCTCCTGACTTGGAGAGCCTTCCGACGTCGGGCAGTTTGCCTTCTCGTCTAGCGTTTCTTGGGCCTGTACAATGATTCAGGCCATTATGAGAAACGGAGGTTTGGACCTCCTGTCTGACGAGCGTTTGCCGTCGCTGTTGGCTAGCTCTCCCAGCGAGGAGAGCATCACCGTGGGCTGTGGCAGTGCATTTTGTGCCGGAGTGAACCGGCGTTTCTTCCGAGACAGGTGTCTGCGGGGACCGCTTGGCGATCCATTTGGCAGACCCTCGTCCCTTGCGCTCGATCTCCGGCTTGGCCTTGATCGATTGCGAGGGAGCGGGTTCCCCCGACGAGACTCGATCGGGTGGAAACCTTCAGGCATGGAAGCTTTAACCGTTTGAGGTGCGGCTTTCGGCGCACGAATGCCACTGCTGTGCGCCGTATTGCGGACGGCATCGCACAAGAGGATGAGGAAGAAAGTACTCTTCGTACTTGGCCTGGTCGAACTCAATCTCCCAGGGCTCTAGCAGTCGTTAACGACAGGCCAACTTCATCAAATTGAGGCCACCGCACCATTTCGTTCGATCCCACCTGGCCCGCGTGGCCGCGTGAAAGCAGCTCCCTCCCACTGTGGTCGCGGCATCTTCTGTAGGAGTGTAAATTTTATTTCCCAAAAACAGGAGTTCGTTTGTATTGATAAGAAAGGCTTATTACAAAGCTAATAATCAAATATTTACACAACAGAAAAGCAGAGGGAATCGCCCATCGTTTGTTTAGTGTGGGGACTTTAGGTGCTATAGGATAGCTTTCGCTCGATGCTGTAGTGTCAGTCTGGCTTCCCTTGGACGCGTTCGATGGAGTTCTGGAGACTTCCATTAGCGGCAAGTATGAAGCTCGAGTCGATGGAGTTGCGGCCGGTCGCTGCTTGAGTTCGCCGCAGACAGAAGCTCAGAACGCCAGGTCAAGTAGTGCTGTGATGCCCAAGGATTATCGCGAAGCAGGCTTGGTCTCACTGCTTTTCGCTCCAAGTTTTTCGGAGCCTCCCTTCCAAAGGTTTGCTGAAGAGGCTTCTAATGGAAGAAGGACAGCTTGAGCCTCCTTTGAGATTATGGAAGTGACCATGACATTGTTCGAGATATCCGCGCGGCCCCATGTTCGTACGCTACCAGTGGTCGATTCGAAAGAACTGTGCTCTGGCATCACGTCAACGTAGAGTGGTAAAGCCGGCCTCCTCGTATAGCGTAAGCAACGGCTGTCGATGCTTGCGTGCCTCTGACCAAACCACCGACTGCGGCTCGGCGGCTCTTGCCCTGTGCTTGGACAACTGAGGTCGAGTCGATTTATGAGAGTGCAGGCTGCTTTGTACATTCTGTCTGCTCACTTTGTACTGATGGGTGCTGTTCGGGCATCGGCCTGGGAGGTGCCGTGCCTTCATCTCTTCAGGCTGCAAGAGAGGCCGCGGATAACGCATGTTCCTGGCACTCGAGTGGTTTGGACAGCTCGTCGAATGCTGGCGGACCCGTCCTGCCTGGACTCCAGACGAGCCGAGGTGAGTTGCATTTCATCGAATGCTTAGAAGTCGATCTCGACACCTGCGCGTCCTTCGTACTGTGAGCGGCCGCTTGACGGTCTTGGAGTACTGTGCCCTCTCCCTTCGGGTCGAGAGAGGAGGGAAAGCCCATCGCAGCACGTGGGGTAACAGATATCTGGCCATATTGGCGGCCTTGGGGTTTGCGGGCGGATTCGACTTTGGACTCGGGCAGGCGAGTTGTGTAAAAGGCGAAATTCCGCTATCCCAGCTGATTCTGGCTCGTGCAGGCGAGTTGGTCATTCAGGTGAGTTTCTTGCAAGCTCACAAAGGTATTTTTTTACCGTCTACACGGAGCTATCTTCATTGTACTTGGTTTTGTATATCCACTTAAGGCCAATGACCTTCTTTCCTTCTGGAAGATTCACCAGCTCCCATGTTTTGTTCTTCTCGATCATGTAGATTTCTTCATCCATTGCTTTTCTCCAGCCTTCATCTTGGACGGCTTCTTCAAATTTCTGTGGTTCACAGGAGAAGAATGCTACGTCACAGGAGTCATAAATATCTTAAAGTGAACGCACCTTTTTAGGCAGTGAATCTGTGTCTGAAGTTGATGCATCTGAGGATCTTGGACTATGGGAATCTTAAATTGGTGTTGAGGTTTGATGCGGTTCACCGTTCCATGTTCCTGCTTCATCGAAGATAACATCTCTGGAGGCCACTAATTTGTAAGTATCAGGATTGTATAATCTGTAGGCTTTGGATTCTTCACTGTAGCCAATAAAGATGAGTTTTTCTCCCTTTTCATCAAACTTTTCCTTCCTTAGTTGTGTTGGTTTATGTGCATAGGCGATACAACCAAATACCTTAAAGAAATCCACTTTCGCCTTTCGCCTATACCAAGCTTCATATGACGTCTTGTCTGGCACAGCTTTTGTTGGTGATCTATTCAAGATGTAGACTGCTGTATATACTGCCTCAGCCCATAGTTTGTTTGGGAGATTTTTACTTTTTAACATGTTCCTCGCCATCTCCACAATTGATCTATTTCTTCTTTCTGCTACTCCATTTTGTTGTGGAGTGTACCTTGTTGTTAGCTCCTTTTTAATTCCATGTTTTTTACAGAAATTTTGAAATTCATTGGAAGTGAACTCTCCTCCATGATCAGTTCTCAGAACTTTTAATTTCTGGCCACTTTGCTTTTCTACAAGAGCCTTATACTCAATAAACTTTGAGAATACTTCTGATTTTGCTTTTAAGAAATATACCCACATCATTCTGCTATAATCATCAACAAATAATAAAAAATATCTTCTTCCATTTAATGATGAGGTTTGTGTTGGGCCACAAACATCAGAATGTACTAATTCTAACGGGGCTTTTGCTCTCCAAGATATTTTAGTAAATGGTAAGCGATGCATTTTTCCATAAATGCATCCTTCACAAACTTTTTTTTCTTTATTTATGTGTGGGAGTGCTATCACCATATTCTTCATTTTTAGCAAATTTAGACTCTTGAAGTTTAAGTAGCCATATCTTTGATGCCATAATAGAGAATCATTGTTTTCTTTTGATTTGGGTGCAAGATTCTCTATTGACATTTTTAAGGGAAAAACTTTGTTAGGAGCCATTTTTATTCTAGCCACTATCTGTTTATTCTTATCATCTATTATCACACATTCATTCTTAAAGAAATTGATTGCATATCCTTTTTGGATTAATTGTCCCACACTAAGTAAATTTTGAGTTAGCCTCGGAACATAAAGAACATCTGAGATGTATTTCGTCTTACCTCCCTTTGTCTGGACTGCTATCACTCCATTTCCTTCAATGTTTTGTAATTTTCCGTCTCCAAGCTTTATTTGAGAGCTTGTTTCATCCTTCAACTCTACGAAGATGCTCTTATTTCCTGTCATATGATTGCTGCATCCACTATCCAAATACAAGTATCTTTTTCTTCTGATTGTGCATTAAAACATGAATAAAGTAGGTGATCGGTTTCTACTTTTGTATAGTGGACTTCATTATTTTTCTAATACCAGCAATCTTTTTGGGAGTGATTAGCATTTCTACAGTTTGTGCATTTAAACTTACAGTTGTATGTGTTATGTCCAGACTTAATACATATTTTATAATAGGCGGTAGACTTACCTTTTGAGAAATCTTTGTCTCTCTCATTAATTTTTCCTTGTCTCCCAAACTTTCTTTCATGGTAGTTGCCTCTTCTATCTTGTACTTTCTGAGAAAATCTTCTTTCTTTATTTTCTTTAGTTCCATCTCCTCCTTTCCTTGAAAATATTAGTTTTGACTGAAATGCTTGCTCCACCCCTTGGCTTGAAAATCTGCTTCTTCTAACCTCATGTGACTCCAAAGAAGCCATTAGTTCATAAAAACTTAATTTTGATATGTCTTTAGATTCTTCTATGGCATCAACAATATGATCCCATGTAGGGGGAAGACTTCTTAGTATCTTCTCAACTATCTTCTTATCCTCTAGTTTATCCCCATAGCTTCTAATTTAATTAATAATTGAGGTAACTCTATCAGAAAATTCTTTCACAGATTTATTATCTTTCATCTTTATGTTGTCAAAGTCTCTCCATAATGATTGTAGTTTGATAGATATTACCTTATCGGAGCCCTTGAATTCTTGTTTGAGTATGTCCCATGCATCCTTTGATTTTGATGCGGACATTATTCGGGGAAAGATTACTTTGCTTACCCCTTGTTGGATAAAGAGAAGCGCCTTCGCATCCTTTTCTTGTTCTCTTTATACTCCTTTTGCTTTGCTGGTGTCCATGATGCTAACATTGCAGAGTCATCTGGACCTTCATAGCCTTCTTCGATAAGCTCCCAAAGTTCTTGAGAGATGAAGAGTGTCTTCATTTGGAGGCTCCAGAAGTCATAGTTTTCGCCGTCGAAAATGGGGACTAAGTTTTGAGAGTAATTAAAAGGAGAAGGGGCAATTGCTGATGAGGCTGCCATTTAGAATGGTAGTGAAAGACTAAATGCTTTCAAGATTGATTTGAGGTGGAAAAGGATGGCTCTGATACCAAATTTATTGGAGTTGAGGAAGCGGGATGGATTGAGAATGGAGGAAATAGGAGGGAAAATGAGAAGATGCTATGAACCTGAAGAAACTTTGTATGAATTGCTTCAAAGCTTGTTTACAATGCTTACATCCATTGCCTATTTATAGGCACATATAGAACCGTCTAGACCATAGATATTTTATATGAAACATTCTAGAGTATTGTATAATACACTACTCTTCTAGATATATCTTATTTGCATCATATTTCTAGGCCTACTTATTTCTAGAATCTTTGCATATTACTTCTAGATATATCTTATTTGCATCATATTTCTAGGCCTACTTATTTCTAGAATCTTTGCATATTACAAGATTATTGTAGAGTGTTCTAGAGAATTAATTTCTAGGCCTACTTATTTCTAGAATCTTTGCATATTACAAGATTATTGTAGAGTGTTCTAGAGAATTATAAATTACTTCTAACATAACTTTTGTTGTGAAAATATTTGAATGACAAAAGGGCATTATAAGCTGGCAACACATGCTTTCTTACCTATTTCCCATTTTTGTGGAAGTAGGAAATTTTAATTGCCATCTTTCCACAGCATTCTATAACAAGATTAGTAAGTACTAAACGAGAAAAATAAAGAATACCACATGCCACTACTACAGAAAATGTAAATCAAACAACCAAATCCAAAATGCTTCACAATTTAAAACAGTAGATGCAGTATCACTATATATGTTTTGAAGTTCATTTCGATTATAGATGAGAATTTAACAGCACATTCATTACAATAGAAGACGACAGCAGATGTTATTTGATAACCAATCATACCTTTTTTTAAAGTCAAAATATATTATAGTTTAACTTCCACGGACTTCCTGTGCTTGTCCTTGTCCATTTGAGGTGTTGTCCTGAAGAGGCATTTGAAGCATTAACCCACTGACAAGTTAAGCATTTACCACCGTCGCCCCATTAATTTTGAGACCAATTTATAAGTCTCCGTTCTTCCCATATTCTTCCATCCTGTAGTCATCTCCAATGATTTATAATTATGACCAAGTAAGTGAACTTAAATTCATAGGAGTTAAAACAAATAGCCTGACAGAAGCATTTCTTTCACATCGAAAAGCAAATGTATACATATTAATATGTTTTTGGGGCATTGCATCAATACTATGTTGTCATTGTGTATTTATAATCCTCTATAATGGCAAATCCCTTGTATGTGTTCCTTCAAATCAAGTACAATCCTACCTTATATAATGGCAAATCCCTTGTATGTATTTATACTATGCTATCATTGTGCATTTCTTTCACATCGAAAAGCAAATGTATACATATTAATATGTTTTTGGGGCATTGCATCAATACTATGCTGTCATTGTGTATTTATAATCCTCTATAATGTCAAATCCCTTGTATTGTGTCATTGTGTAGTTCATTATCAAGTACATTTTGCTTATTTGGATTCTATATGGAGGATATGAGGATAGTTTAAGAGAAATTGTTCGCAGTCTTATGGGTTAATTGACGAGAACAACTAAGTTTTAACAATATTTCTAGATTATATGCATAACTTGAGCTTTTCTCCCCCGCATATTAGATAACTATTTTCTCAGACAGGAAGCCCCCCCCCCTCATATTAGATAACTAGGTTCTCAGAAAAGAAGATGGATGAACATGATGTTATATCTAATATTAGATAACCATCTTTACATCTTGTTATAAGTGATCCCTCTGTTTTGAATGATTGTTACAGTCTAAAAGTTGTTTGTTATCATGAACATAAATGTTGTTATACGTGCTAAAGTTGTTTGTTATAAGTGATTCCTCTTGCGTTGTAGGATGAATTTTACTTCGGAATCTCAAACTATGGAAGAGTACTCTCAAGATGGTGAGAGGGCCCAAAAAGCTAGGTGTGACTATGTAATATGGTCAGAGCAAGAGAATAGAGAGCTACTAAGACTTTTAGTGGAGGATGTGAAGAATGGCAACAAGATGGACAATGGGAACTTCAAGAAATATACCATCACTCAAAACGTGTTGCCATTCATGAATGCTAAATTTGGAAGAACTTTTAAATTTGATCATATAAAGAATAAGATCAAGAGTGTTGCCATTCATGAATGCTAAATTTGGAAGAACTTTTAAATTTGATCATATAAAGAATAAGATCAAGAGTTGGAAGAGGAAGATTGAACCAATTGAAGAACTTTTAAATTTGATCATATAAAGAATAAGATCAAGAGTTGGAAGAGGAAGATTGAACCAATTGAAAATCTATTGAGGAACAATTCTGGGTTTGGTTGGGACCCAATATCTCAAAGAATTACTTGCTCCATTGAGGTGTGGGAAAATTACAAACAGGTTAGATTCTAGATTACCCAAAGTTTCTAACGACATAATATATTGTTATGTTTGCTAATTACAAAAAAGAAAAAATTAACTTGTTATCTTTGTTTTTTGACAGGCTCATCCTAATACACCAATGCTTAAAGATAAGTTGTTTGAAAATTTGGAGGATATGCAGATGGTGGCGGGTAGTCACTCAGCTAGTGGGAGAGCAGCTGAAGGCTTAGGAAGTGAGGGTGTAGAGAGTGCTTCATTACATAATGCATTGGGTGAGGGTATATTTGATGATGAGATTGGACTTGATGCTATAGGTGAAGAAGAACCTACCCAACCACCAGTAGATCCTCCACCACCTCCCCCTAATAGCACTTCAGGTCCTGCCACTCCCGTGGCTGAATATGTACCATCAACCTCTAGCACTAGTAGAAATGTTCGTAGAGTATCCTGCCACTCCCGTGGCTGAATATGTACCATCAACCTCTAGCACTAGTAGAAATGTTCGTAGAGTACCTTCCCGCACCACAGCTAACACAATGTCTCAACCCGCCGTGCAAGAAATGGTGAGTGGAATTATAATTATAAGTAAGGCTTTACAAGAGTTAGTCACAGAGGTGAGGTTATTGCGAAGCCGCAACCAACCGTGAGTCGAGGGAGTGGCTTTAATTCCAGAATTTACCGATGAAGAGCGATTGACTGTCCTTAGTCAAAATATTTCTCAAGACGTGAAGGATATGTTTGTAAAGATGAATGATGGTCAAAGGAGAAGGTTTATGATTTGGCGACTGACTGGAGTATTTCCAAATGACTATGCTTGTGGACCGTAGTTTGATGACTACTCTTTTGGAGTTGTATTTTTGGGAACATAGATGATGTTAGTTATATGATTTTGTGTTTTTATGGATTAGACATGAATGTTTTGATGTTGTTAGTTATATGCTTTTGTGCTTTTGTACTTTTATGGATTAGACATGAATGTTTTGATGTTGTTAGTTATATGCTTTTGTGCTTTTGTGCTTTTGTGCTTTTGTACTTTTATGGATTAGACATGAATGCTTTGATGTTGTTAGTTATATACTTTGATGTTGTTAGTTATATGCTTTTGGTCTAAGTATGTTTTGATTTCATGATTAATACAAGATGGAATCAAATTAGAATGTCTCTATTTTGCTATTTCATGGGGATACTGTTGATTATCTCCTTATCCGCATTATCAACATGGCTGCACAAATAGGAGGTCTAGTCATGAGTATCACACACATCATATCACAAGAGGAGTTAAATCTACGCATCTCCTAACTCAGACATGGCATTACGGACCTTGGTCTTCAATATTTGAAATCTAAGATGGAGAGCAACCCACGTGATTTTCGTCGAGTATATCGTATGTATCCGGATTGCTTCATGAAATTGTGTATGGTCTTGCGAGAACGTGGGCATTTACAAGATACACGGTATATCAGCGTTGAGGAGATGGTTGCTATTTTTCTTCTCACCGTTTCTCAAAATCAACGATATTGCATCACCATTGAGAGGTTTGATCGATCCCGATTTGCAGTCAGTGTATGTTTCAATAAGGCACTCCAGGCCCTTGTGTCATTAGCCCCTTGTATGATGGCTTCTCCTCCTACCGATCCACCATAAAAGGTCACATCCGAATCTCGTTTTTGGCATTATTTCAAGGTATTGATATTTAAATACACTATATAAGTCTCCATTCATCATTATTATAATTTTAAAGTCACATTTCATATATGTTAATGGGAATATATAGGACTGTATCGGTGCTATTGACGGGACCCACATTCCATGTATGGTGTATGACGAGGACCAAACTCCATATCGTGATAGACATCGCTATCTTTCTCAAAATATCCTTGTAGCATGCACATTTGATCTTAGATTTATTTATGTCTTAGTGGGATGGGAGGGATCTACCAATGATTCACGGGTCTTGAAGGATGCAACGAGTAGAAGTGCATGCAATCTTCCACTCCCAAATGGTAAATATTTATTTTATCAATTTGTTAGATTTTATATTTATTTATTATAATGCTTAAGAAATGTTAATGCAGGTAAATTTTATCTAGTTGATTGTGGTTACCCAAATAGGCTATAATTCTTGGCTCCTTATCGGGGTACGAGGTACCACCTTAAAGAGTTTGGCCCAGCTAACAACCGTCAACGACCACGCAATACTCATGAGTTATTCAACCATCGACATACATCTCTTAGAAATTGTATTGAACGTTTTTTGGCGTTTTGAAGTCTAGGTTTACTATTTTTAAGTCTCAACCTCCAGGTTTTCCATATGAAACTCAAAAAAGTATGATCTGGGCATGTATCGGTCTGCATAATTTTCTGAAGATGGAGAACTCTAACGATGACTTTGAAGTATCTGATCTTCCTCCAGAGGCACCACACAATGTTGCTCCGATTGATGGTGATTCTGATGAGGACGATGACCTACAAACTCAACAAGCACAGCGGACAGCTGCATCACGTTGGAGAGAACAAATGACAAACATAATGTGGGAGGATGAGACAAACGTAGCCCAAAGAGTTTAGAGCAAAGTTATTTGACGGTAGATTATATTTATAATAATTAAGATTCAAGTTACTAACTAAGATTTTATTTGTAATAATTAAGACTTTATCATCATCATTGTAATAAATGTAGGAATGATTAAATAATTATTGTAATTAAAAAATTTATTAATATAGCATAATATTTAAAATAAACTTCAAAATATTCAAAGTTTGATTAATATTAATATTATTATATTATTTTAATATTTTATATTAAAATAATTTTAAACATAATATTATTATATATTATTATTATTTATTTAATCATTTGATGTAATATTAAGTTAAACTTGTACTTAATTAATCTATAAATATCATATTATAAAAAGATATCATATCAATTGTCCCACTAATTATCCAATTTTATACCAATTTATCCCACTCAAATTATCCTATTGGATAAATTTATTCCAAACAATTTACACCAATTTGCCCCAAGTGTCCAAATGAATAACCCCGCTAGGTGAAAAGTAGATGAAACGGGCCGTTTATCCTACTAGAAAACCCAAAACCCTAATTCCTCGCGGTCCCTTCGGTCCCCTGCCGTCGCCTCTCTCTTTCGTCCCCATCAGTTTCATCTCTCTCTCAGATCAAAGCGGCGCGCGGGCGATTCTCCATTGAAAAAAACAATGGAGGACGTCTGCGAGGGCAAGGACTTCTCGTTCCCAAAACAAGAGGAGCAAATCCTAGACCTCTGGGAGTCGATCCAAGCCTTCAAGACCCAGCTGAAGCGCACCGAGTGGGGATCGTCACCAGGTACGTGGCTGAGTGGGAGGAGGTCATTACGAGGACGGGGAGGTGGATCGACTTCAAGAATGATTATAAGACGATGGACCCGAGTTTTATGGAGAGCGTCTGGTGGGTTTTTGCTCAGCTTTATGACAAGGGATTGGTGTACAGGGGTTTCAAGGTATTCGGACATTCTCGGATTGTTTGTTGCTTGCACTTTAATACCTCAACCTTTCGGTCTTTGTTAACTTTGTTCAAGAATATCAACATCGAATGTTAACATTGAAAAGGTGAATGCGAAACAATTTAATACCCTAAAATTTCCTAAGGGTTCATCTATTTTTAACTTTGGTTACCAGGAAGCTTAGATTTGCACAAACGACTACACCAAATTTTGTCATTTTTAACTTTAATAGGTTCGGTTGCAGCACCATTTAGTTTATCTTTAAAACGCATCCCGTGCTGATAACTTGATAATATTTGAATTTTTATGCCCTAGGGGTTTCCCATTGTTTTTCTCCTTCAGCTGTTTGAACCCGTACTCATTGAAAATAAAAGTATTTGTCCATCTCTCCAAGTTTTCATAGCAAAACAACCATGTTAAGCAATGTTCACAACCAAAACTGAATTATGAACAATGAAGGTATTGTAGTTACAAGTGATGGAAACTTTGGGATACATTTTAGGGGAAATTTAATTGTATTGAAGTTAAACAAGGACGAAACTTTGGGGTATCCAAAGGGCAATAACCTTCTTTTAATTATAAATCTAATTCATTCCTTGTTGGTGAGTGATACTTTCTTTTACTACCTTACTTGATTGCACCAGAAGTACTACTAGTCATAGTCTTACTTCTTATGCAGGTTATGCCTTACAGTACAGGTTGCAAGACTCCTCTTGCCAATTTTGAAGCTGGGCTCAACTACAAGGTATGCCATTTTTCTCGGAATAAAATTATTCCAATGTTTATTTCTCTGTCAAGCAATTGTCTTTGACTATGTAGGAAGTGTCAGATCCGGCAATTATGGTGTCTTTCCCTTTAATTGGGGACCCAGACAATGCTGCTCTTGTCGCATGGACAACAACCCCATGGACGCTTCCCAGTAATCTTGCACTCTGTGTCAATGCAGGTTTCCAATATGTTAAGGTAGTTATGTTATTCATATGAAAGAATCAAACTTATACAATATCGTTATAAATGGAAATGATTGATTAAATGATGTTTGGAAACCAAAAAAATTGTTGTAATGCTGGTAAGAACATTAAGAGTACTAACTTATGGGTTTCTGATAAATACTTCTCCTATGTCATTAATGAGTCCATGGACACTACTGATCACTCTTACCTTCTGGACAATTATAATGCCAATTTTGCATGTTTGGTGAGCCTTAGGCATGTTACACGAGTACTTAGAACTTTAAGTAAATCGTTTTGTGCAAATAACGAACTGGTGCAATTACAATACGTCTATGCGATGCCAATAATCCTGTTGATCACCAAGGTTTAAGTGAACATAACTACTTGACCTAAACATTAAGCTATAAAATAAGACCAACTAACCGACTTTAGCATGAAAAGAGCTATCTCATTTATGTTTTGACTGCTTAAAGCTAATGATATACTTACAGTTCTGCATACTATATCCTTTGAGATGTCAAATTAAAAAGATATTTGCAAACAACCTATTGTTCAACTTGATGCTAGACTTGTAAACACCCTTTTGATTAATATGTAGACCAAACATAATCCCACAATCTATTCTGTTAAATTTCTAGATAGTCAACTGACCTCTGAGACAACGGATGGATGAGCTTTCTAGAGAGCACCATGAAAGTAATATGAGAGTTTATATGACTTTCATGCATTTTAAATTTAATTGATCATTCACAAATATGTCCTGGATTGTTATCATGGCCCATTGCATTCCTCACATTTTGCATTTATTGAAACCGCATCGAACTACTTTCTTGATATCTCTATAACTCATCTCAATGAAACAACTCAAAAGTTAAAAAATTTACCTGACTAGGTCACTGCATGTTCTATTAATGTATTAATGAGGAGAATTCATGGCTATTTTCAGTTTATCAATGTTTACTTGAATCACCAATATCCATGTGCAATGCATATAAAGTGACAATTCAGCAATTCTGCAACATACTGTAGGCGCGCGCTACTTCCCTTTCAGTGGGTAGTAGTAATTTAGACCCATAGATCGAGAATAACCTGCTTTGCCAGGAACGAAGTATTGGAGAATTCTTTTTCCTCATGTTTGTTTTTTTTCCTCATGATCAAAAAAGCCTAGTGCTTTTGCATCCTTTTTTCCTTTTCGAAATTTGCTATATGGTAGCCTTACTTTTGTTTAATTCCTTTTGGAATTTTCAGTAATTATAAGATGCTCTTTTTTGCACACTACTGTTAGTTTACACTTGGCTTGACAGAATATAGTTTGATATTCTTAATTAAATCATTTTTACAATTTATGATGTGTTGATCGGTATTACCACTACCCTGTAGCAGCTAGGAATCTCATTTTACTGTGAAATCATAACAGGTTAGGGACAAGTTGACTGGTGCAACATATATTGTTGCAGAATCTCGGCTTTCCCAGCTACCTGTAAAGAAACCAAAAGGAGATGGGTCGAGCTTGAAGCAAAGCTCAGCAAACTCAAAGCCTAAGAGCAAGGACACTCCAGATGGAAAAACTAAGTGCACAGTGGATACTGGATCATATGAAGTGTTGGAAAAAATTTCAGGCGCTTCCCTTGTGGGCATGAAGTGAGCACTCACCACTTTCTGTTTGATTATTATCTGCATATCACTATATCTGTTTCATGCGCAAGCTACTTTTCAAGTGTTTGTCACTCAGTCTATATTGTTTCCTTTAGAAAGTCAGGTTGTGGTAATACTTCTGTATGCGTGCTACCTATACCAATATTAGTTAGGTTTTTTTTTATCTTTGCTTCACAAGAAGTTAATGCATGATTAGTTTGTATAGGGAAGTAACACAACCAGAATTTGGTCTCCAATATTTCAATACTGACTGCACACATAATTACTTTGGTGCTGCTATTGTTGGCTATATATGGATGGTGTTATAATAGTTGGCTATTGGCCGCTTCTGCTTGTTGGATATAGCACAAACTGGAATGGGATATCATTACATCACCATTTCTTGATATCTCATTTAGTGATTCAATCTATGAGCAGTAACCATGAACTGATAATGCGCGCGCGTGTATGTTTGTGTGTGTTTAATGTACTTCTGTGAAGTGAACACGCATTGACAATGTATTGCATTCATAGTCCAATTGATCACAAGCATAGGTGGACAACTTCTAGGACCCAATGTAACAATGTAGTGGATATAATATTCATTGTTACAGCGGCCAATGTTGGAGCCGTGGCAAGTGCAGAAATATATTAAGCTCTAACTGGGTCAAGTTAGCAAGGGTTCATGGTGTTATTTCTAACACAATGTGGGCTCTTTGATTCATTGCTGAAAGGAACGTTATCAATTTATAAGCATTGCAAGTTTAAATAAAAGAAGACTCTTAAAACAGCTTACAGTTTCCTTCGAAGGGATGAATAAAGGGGTGTGACTTTGAAATATTGCCATAAGGTCTGATATGTTTCGGAACATGAGGGTTATCTACTGCCATATTTCATAATCAAATCAAATCCTCTCTAGTTCTTTTCGTAGATGTTAGGAATTATTGAGTCATGCTAATTGGTTTTCTCCTTTTGGATATTATCCTCTGTAGTTACTCCCTCCAGTTCTGGTTTGACGATAACATTAGTGTCGTAAAAATGTTCTTGGCTTATGGACAGATAGTTTATCATAGAATGTGTTGTATAGAAGTTCACTACTATCCTTATATAAATATCTTAACACATGTTCCTTTTAACTATTTTGATGTGTTACACTTGATATTATGTAATTTTAGACTAATATTCAACTTTAAATTCTGAGTGATAGTTGTTGGAAACTGTTCCGATGGAATTTTGTGCAGATCATAATGAAAATTTTGAATTTGATTTGCCTTGATTCTTTATGTGTTTGAGGAAACTGAAAGCTGGTAGTTTTCTGATACAGGTATGAAGCTTTGTTCGACTATTTCAAAGAGTGCGCAGACATGGCATTTAGGGTGGTTGCTGATGATTATGTCACAGATGATAGTGGGACTGGGGTTGTCCATTGTGCTCCTGCATTTGGTGAAGATGATTATCGTGTTTGCATTGCTTCTGGTATAGTACGTAAGGTAGGGGCTTTGTTGATATGCCTAGATAATTAATAATTTGATTCAGCAGTTACCTCTGTTGGACATGAGACAGTTATCAGAATCGCCATCAAGTATGTAGTCTAGGATGTTTCCCCCTGTTTAGATTTCACTTTTACTGTTGAAATTGTGGTCTTTGTAGCAAGGCTCAAGTTCTTTTGGTTGCTGTTCTTGACAAATTGACACAATTAAATTTAACATTCTATCTAACTTTCATGGAATCTGGTTCACTCTACAATCTATAGTCTTTCATTCCTGTACAAACCCACTTTTCCTCTCTATGCTCCACTGGAAAGCTTTTAGAGTACTTCCCATGTTTATGTCACGTGGCATGAGTTCATTGTTGGAAAAGTGGTAAAAAGCGATGGTATAAAGTGGAAGCAACCCTTGGCCACTTTGCTTTGCCTCAAAGCAGTGGTATAAAGCGCAAGTGGTGCCTTTTGCTCACGAAAGCGTGAAAAACGGGTGAAAAGTAGTGTAAAGTAGAGAAAAGCGCTAGAAGGCGCTTATTAGCGCTTTAAAACGGCTAAAACTCATTGTATCCAACCATCCCTCTTTCTCTTTCTTGGTTGTGACCCCAAAAAGAAAAACCCTAAGACCCCAAATCATCCTTTGGCTCTATTTCCTCCAAGCCCCAAATTCTCCACCTCCTGCCACCAATTCTACCTTTAGGAGCTTCTCTTGCCTCCACCACACATCCAACACTTTCTCTTCACCGCCTCTCTTGATGAGTTCCTACTCATCGTCTTCACCAAGCTTCTCAGCGAAGCTTCAGTCTATTGCTCGCTCTCCTCCACTGCCTTGACAAAGCACCGATACTTTGTTAATATTGTGTGTTTGTTACACATCTATTTTATGCTTAGTTCTCTATAAGTCTTCAAATATGCATTTATAGATTTTTTACATTTTCATGAATTTTTGTTTGAATATTTATCCATATTTAAAATGAAACGTCTTTTTAACTTGCTGTTTTTTTTCCACTTTAATCTGCTTAAGCGCTAAAAGCCTAAGTGCTATCTCACTGTCACCGCTTCGCTCTGCTTTCCGTTTTTCACAACCTTGCATGAGTTACACATTTCAACTGCTTTTCTAAGGTCCACTAATATGCTGCATTTAAACCACTACTGAATAATCCCTTCTCTTCTAGTTTAATATTTCCTATTTGGTTCTCTCCCTCTTGGGGTGCTCTTTTTCTTCATTGTTTCTTTATTGTTGCATGTGTCATACCATGTGGAATGGGCATACTAAATGAAATTCTTACATTATCAGAAAGCCAATATATTACACAATAAAGATACTGCTTTATGTGCATGAGCATGTACAAGCAAGTGTGTACATTCATACTCACATGTTTCTCTATCATACATCCAACGTGCATCTACCTAAATGCCTTAGGTCAACAGTTTTGTCTTCATCTACTTTTTTTGTGTGCATGTTATATATTCGTTTGTTTGTCACTTCATCTACTTCCACCATATGTGTTTTACTTATTTTAAAACATGTATGATGGACACCAGACACAAAACAATGAAATTACATGCTATTTATAAAATTATTTTCCTTTTAATACAAAATTATTATCAGTTCGTTTGGTTCCTTGTCCAGTTTGTGAGAGAGATGGTAATATAATAGAGAACCCACAATAAAAAATAAGCACTATTATTTGTGTGAGATCTCCAGCATAATCATATTTCTTAATTGATAAAGAAGAAATTGTAGTCACGTATCCACAAGAAAAGTTGGCAATGAAGCCAATATTATGAATAGTATAATTTCTTGGTCTTGAATGTATCCTTAATATCGAACATGTTCGTGCATTAGCGAGTTGTTGAAAATATGGAATTTCACGAGGTATATCCGAGATAGCACCAATATAAATTTATCCATATATCCAATACATGCCAACATGGGTAGATTTCTTTTTCTTGAAATATATGTGCTTTTAAATTCCTCTTGGTTTTGGAGAAGAATATATATTTGCAAAAGAAGTAAGATGTAAGTTACTTATGCGGGGCTACAATATATAAGTTAGATAGGTTAATATATGTGGGTTTTTTTTAGTTTCGTTGAAACATGTGTGTCAAAGAAAAGGAAGATAAAAGGTTGCTTCCTTGCTTGCATGGTAATGATAGGTAAAAAAACAAAGACAACAACAAAGCCTTTATTCCAAATCTTTTGGATCCACAACATGAAAATCCTATTTGTCTATTCACTTTTGTAAGTCTTATCTCTTTTGGATCCTCTTGTCCTTTTCGCTCCATTAGCTATAGTCCTTTCAGGTCTCCTAATTAATGTCGTTTAGTGGCCTTTGTTGCACATGACCAGACCATCTTAATTTTTTCTCATTGTATCTTTGGATAGATGCAACCTTTAATTTTCTACAAATGTACTAATTTCTTATCTTATTTGTTAGTTAATATCTATGTGTACATTTTAACATTCTCCGTTCTCCCCCAATCATTTCCGGCTCATGTTTAATAGTCCACCATATTCATAAAGCATTGTTGGTCTTATTGTTAGAAGCATCCTATACAATTTCACCTTCAGTGCAGTATGTATTTAACAATCACATGGGACTCTGGGAGCACTCCTCGAATTTAGCTCATCATGATTGTACTCAATGAATCACATACCAAAACCACTCCATAAAAAGTTGTCCATTGACAATCTCACAATCTTAATGCAATGATTCTAAATACCTAAAGTGATTACAACCAGATATTTCTTAACTATCAAATGTATTTCATGGTCATTCTCTTTCATAGTTTTACTAAATCCATCTATTTTATTTTTGTTTCGAGTACTTCTTTTCACCTTGTGCTTTGGAAAGTTTCTTTTCCCAGCTCTCATTAACTAATACTATGCCTTTAGCAAATGATATACACAGTAGGTAATACTATGCCTTCAGCAAATGATATACACAATAGGACTGTCTTATATATATCTACTACGCTTGCACAACTAATGCAAAAGATAAGGGTTTTAAAGTTGACCCTTGCTGCAAACCTATGTTAATAGAAATAGTTATATCTCTTAATCAGTTGTGCATGTTTTAGTTGTTGCTCTATCATACATATCTTTGATGAATAATGCTAACTAGACTATCCTCTTCCAAACTACTCCCACACTTTTCTCTCCTTGAGAAGTGTAGGCTCCTTTTATGAGTCATCAATGTTGAAAAAAGTTGATGTGAATGGACCCACCTTTCTCTCTTGTTAGTGTGGGAGTAGTTTGAGAAAAGTAGTCCAACAACCAGTTATCTGCTAGATACTTATTTCTTTTTGAAGACCCACCAAATTATATCCTTGGAACTCTACCATAAGCTCTTTTTCAAGAACAATGAAAACCATGTAGATCATTTCTCTTCCTTTAGTACCTCTCCATCAGTTGTCTTAATCTATAAATATATTTCATAGTTAACCCCCTTACATAAACTGATAAAAGTAAATTGGTTATCCGATACGTTTTCTCTCTCATTCTTTGCTCAATTATCCTCTGAAGTTTTATAATGTGACTCCTAAGTTCAAAAATTTGAAGTACTTCATGTATCTTCTTTATTCATGCCTATGAATAGAAAGTACTAATTCTCCATACATCGTGCATTTACTTCATATCTATAATCTTGTTGAGTTTGTCAACCGTCTAAGCCTACATTTCCAAGAACATATTCAAACTTTGGTAGCAATATCGTCAGGTGTCCTACGACTTTTCCAGTTTTCATTTCTTTAAAGCATTTTGGTCTCACTAACCCTAGTTTTTTGACAGTACTTGCGGTTCCTACAAGCATTATGGTGTTAGGTTCTAACTTATGTTTTCCTGTGTGGTTGTGATTTAACAATCTAAGAAAATAGCTGCTCCATCTCTCTTTAATTTTATGATCAATTACTAACTATTTGTTCCTCACTCTTTGATACATGTAAAATTACCTAGTTCCATACTCTATTTCTTTATATATGTGTGTATTAGTGTTTAAAAAAATATATTATATAACTCGTTATAACCCGTTTTGTAACTTAACGGTAACCTCTTGTTAGGTAACACACCAATTTAACCCTGAAACTGTTTAACCTAAAAAAAACGTTATATTGCGTTAAATGTGCGTTACGTTACATAACCAGTTAACATAGGTTTTTTTAGGTTAAATTGCATCTCTGATTAGGACACATTGATGCATCTCCACGTCCAAATCATTTAAACCCTAGCCCTTTTAGCCCCGATCACCCTATTCTCTTGCTACTAATATGCAACCTCTTCGCCTCCTCCAACAGAAACCCTAGCTCTTTGCCTCTTCTCAAACTCCTCTAGCTATAAGCTGCTTCGGTGAGGTAAATTTTTATTTTTTAGTTATATCGGGCATCTTAATTTATTTCTTTAAAATAAATAGTGATTCTGAAAATTACCTTCCAAATTCTAATCTTTTGTATTGCCAATTTACCATAAATCAAACTTGTTGCTCCATTACTTTACCCTTCAACATAATTTTTTAAAAGATTTGTCATAGAATTAGAGTAACGAGATTAATTAGTGGGTTCATTGTGTTGATTAGATAATTACTTTCAGTTATTACTTGATTTTTTATTATGTTTTAGTTTTCATTAATACTTTGTGAAATTAAATTTGCATGCATCTCTGTGTATGCAAAATTTCTTACTGTTGTTACATAACCATGTTTAGTTTAGTTGATATAGTGAACTTAATTAGGAATTAGAATGTTTTTTTGATGTTCATAACTCCAGAGGTGGAAGTGTTTAGACTTGTTTTTATTGCCTTAAACTTAATGACGTTAACGTATTTGATCATTTGATGATACTTTTTGGAATGGTGGTTAGTCATATATGACTAACTTTTGTTAAGAAATTGTGATACTATATTTTTATATTTGATAATTGTGATGTTATGTTTGAAAAATTTGATGATTCTAAGTATTAAAGTTATTATGAATTGTTAGTATTTATAGACTATCTAAATAATTAATAAACAATATATATTAGACTCTAGCTCCTTGCACAAATTCTCATAAGCCTTGTACTTAAGTCTCCTTTCCTTCTTTTTTTGCTTTCTTTTCTGCTCATTTATATTTATTCAGAAGTCTCAAAATTTTCCTCATTCTAAAATTTCTATCAATTTTTTTAGATTTTCTCTTCTCTTTAGTTACTTATAAACTTCTTCGTTCTACTACACACTCTGTTTCCATACATATACTGGTAAAGTGAATTGTTGGTAGATTGAAGAAGCTCAAAAAGTAATCGGAGTGGAGAACATTTTGTAAAGTTTGGTGGAAGTGGCAGGTTGTTGAGTCGTGTATAAGATGTACAACAATGGAAAGGCTTAAGCCTTTTTCGTAACTTCTAAATTCAGTTACATGAATCTTTTCCTTCCATTCATCTCCATTGAGGACCATCTTCTATTTATTACCAACTTATTTATAGTCATAGTTGATTTCGCCTACTCTTTATATAATTTAGTTGTGCTTAAAGGTAATTTTCATCGAATTTGAATTCATATAATATTTATTTATCTGTTTCTTACTTGTATAGGATGAGGAGCTCATAGTTGCAATTGATGCTGATGGACGCTTTATTGAAAAAGTATACGATTTTCAAGGACGCCATGTCAAGGATGCTGATAAGGACATCTTAAATGCTGTGAAGGTGAGACTAGCAATTAAGAATCATATATGTCTTCAATTTGTTCATCGTGACTTGATTTCCTGTCAAGTCCCTTGCTTTAGTTGTTGTGAATTATTATATTTTTCATTGTGGGTTGTCATCTTCTGTATTTGTTCAGCACTACTTATTATCATGTCTGCTAGTTTTTTTATTTACCTCATAGGAAAATCTCAAGTACATTGGAATAATGGGAATGAAAAAAATATTAATAGATTGTTCAGAAACAAACTCTAAAGATATTTTATGAAAGAAGTGATTAATATAAACATACAGTATCACTTTTATTTGTTCAGTTCCATGAGATTCTAGTACTCTAAAGTGAACAATAAATAGCATTAACCAATAAATAGCATTAACCACTATGTTTCCAGTATAGGAAACTTTTTAGAAGGAAACCATGATTATATTTCCATGGATGGAGAAACTAAGTGCAACTAGATAATCTTAAGATAATTTTTTTTAAACTCAAATGCAGCTTAGAAATGAACCTTCACGATCCACAATACTTTTCTTTTTAAAGTGAGAATATCATCCAGAAAATAAGATATCTACTGTAGTACTGAACTCAAGATGAAGGAAGTACGCATCTTATCACATCATCCTGTTTCACTACTGGTGTCTTTTTTTTCCTCCACTGATGACCTTAATTGATCATTCCTGATAATTTGCATCTTAGGAAGTCTAATATTTGCAACTTCACTACAGGCAAAAGGAAGACTTGTAAATTCAGGAAGCATTATGCATTCTTACCCATTTTGTTGGAGATCTGAAACTCCACTCTTGTATAGGGCTATTCCGAGTTGGTAAGTTTTTATTGGTTGTGTTACACTATTACTTAAATTCAATTGGGTTTTAGATCTATGATCTTTTACAAGATGTAAACTTGTATATAATCAGAATTTATTTGTATGCACCAGTTATCTTTGTCTTAATAGTAATATGACACGTGAAAAAGTTTGTTGGTTATTAGTGTAATAATTCTTTATTTTCTTTTTCCCCTCTGGGATATAATATTGTATGCCTATTTCCTTGATTTGTTTCAGTAAGAATTGGTGTTTGGTGACATTTCGCCAAAAACCAGATATGTGCAGCTGCATACATCTATTTAATTAATATTCATGTGAACTGTGTGCATATTCCGAGTAAGACATTATGAGCTCTTAGTTATGATTTCTCATGACTTTACACCATAAGTTCTGCATCACCTTGTTCATAACTTTTTTTGTTCATAATTATTCATTCTTGCATGCCCTTTGATATACTTATGTCTCATCCTCGCTTTATCCCTTCTAGTTCACTACTCATCTTAACAGCAGTATGGAGAAGGTTTATTTAGTATATGATTTTTGCATTCACATTATCAGCTGTTTTCCACACCGTAATGTTATGTACATCCTTTTTACATTTAAACCTTCCTGTCTCAAGAGCATCAGCTGTATTTTCTATATTGAACTTAAGCAAAGATTTAACGTGCCTAATTTTCTGTAGAAGAGCTTAAACTTCTTCATTGTTCAACTGTTTTCTTTAAGTACAGTTATATCATGTACGCATCTTATGGAGAATTGCTGCAATTGCTTCTGACAACTTTGCTCTGTGCTGTTCAAAGCTTCACATATTTATTGAATTGTTTCTGGACTATCTGAAGGTTTGTGGCGGTTGAAAAGATTAAAGATAAATTGCTTGAGAGTAACAAACAGACGTACTGGGTTCCTGATTATGTTAAGGTTTGTTGTTTTTTCTTTTTATTTTTTTTCCTATCGTTCAAATTATTATTATGGATTGCTGGCTGTCTGTTAGTGCTAAATTTCGTTTAGTAAGTTATTGAGTTTTCATTTCTATACAAATTTGCATATATATTTTGATTTCGTCTTTAGATTTTGGGATGTTCAATTTTAATCTTATTTAATCTACGGTACACAATGTGTGTCCCCATGTTGAGTAACTGTATTGGTTCTTGACAGGAAAAGCGTTTTCACAATTGGCTTGAAAATGCTAGAGACTGGGCTGTGAGCAGAAGTAGGTTTTGGGGAACTCCTCTACCTGTATGGATTAGTGAGGATGGTGTGGAGAAAGTTGTAATTGATTCGATTGATAAACTTGAAAAGTTGTCTGGTGCAAAGGTACCTTCTTTCTTAATTCCTATTTTTCCGTCAATCATTTCTTGTTGTTTTCTCATCAGTATTGTTCTTCTGTTGTATATGTTTTATGTTTTCCTGAATCTTGCTTTGAGGTATCCTTTAAAAATTTTCTATCAGCCAAATGTTTGCTTTTGTTTTTCGTTTTTTAATTACATTGTTTTCTTTACAGATTGCATTAGGTGTGATATGAATTTGAATTTGATGTCAAGGCAGGTCGTTTTTCCTTATTTTGTTATTGGTTTGTGCAGGTTACTGATCTGCACCGTCATCACATTGATCATATCACTATTCCCTCTAATCGTGGTCCTGAATTTGGTATGCTTCGGCGTGTTGATGATGTAAGTTCTGCAGAGCACCTCTTATATTGCCGCTGGAATTGACTAATTGTAGAGTTAGTTCATCATATTTCAGAGCTAATAATCATCATCAGAGTAAAGACTTAGATGTATATTGATAGTATATTGTTATGAAAGTTTATCATTTTAGATGATTGAACTCTATACATATGTCCCTTTGTGAATAGTTATTTTACATATGTTACAAGGCCCGCATAACTCTTGCACATCTATTGATTATTTGAACCATTTACAAGGTAGTAGGACATGCCCGGCATATAGATGTTTGCTTTATTGAAGGCCTTGGCATCTTGTATCCTTTAATCAATCATTTAGCAGATGGTAATGTCAGAAATGAGACTTGTGTATTGTGTTCTTTCTGGAAGTGTAATTGCACTTAAAGCCATGTCGGTTTGTGCCTGCAAAAGTCCTTTGTTCAGAAATGTACTGGATGGCCTCAGGAACTATGAGTTGATGCCTTGATGGTATCAGGGGATTCTAAAGATGGTGACAACTTGAAATCCGCTGTAGATTTAAGAAATTTCAGCTCATGGAGAAAAGTGATATTCAGAAAAGACACAAAGGAAAATTTTGCAGATCTGAAGAAAGTAAACAGGAAGAAAAGGTGGCACTCACTGGAGATAGAAGAGAAGTTAAAAGGAAGAGGAGGGTGATCATACTGTTAGTATATCCTAATAAAAGTTCATTCATAATGAACACTATCCTGACTCCCTCTCTTTTTCCGCCTTTTATCAAACATATCCAACCATATCTTCACTTTCTTTCAAGTATTGAGAACTTATCAGGGTAAAACGAATACCTGCAAGAATATTTTCTTGATAAAGGAAAATTCAAGGAAAAATACAAGTGGCATATTTATCCTTACCGCCATTCTGTTCTCTTTGCATTAACTATCAAGATGTATGCCCAAATGCAGGTAATGGAACCCCTTAAAGTAAACTTTGGGATTATAAAAGTTAAATTTCTTTCTATACCTTATTGGTTCATAGTGGGCCAGCTCAATGTTCAGAAGTTTGAAAGTATTAAGGAGATATAATACAATCAATTGCATTTGTTGTGTTTGTTGCCATCAAATAAATATCAGTTTCCTTAATGTTCTCCCTCTTTGATATTGTTTCAGCTCCAAAATTGTTAACTGGTTTCCTAATATTGCATCTGCGTTGTCAAAATGAGGATGAGTCATTTGTTTGTATTCTTATATATCCTTGCACCAAGTAAACAAGATATATTCTATGTTTTGTAAAATGCATTTCTAGAGCTTAAATTTCTAACCATTTGAACGAACTGTGGTCTGGCCATGTTTGGGTTTATGATTAAAAACCAATTCTTTCAAGCTTTCCTAAAACAAGTACCATCAAATTCTTCCATGTGTGATATTACTTCATATCTGCATCAGTTCTTTTCCAGAATAACTTAGAAGATTCTGCTGCAGGTTTTTGATTGCTGGTTTGAGAGTGGCTCTATGCCATATGCTTATATTCACTATCCATTCGAGAACGTTGAACTCTTTGAGAAGAACTTTCCTGGACACTTTGTTGCCGAGGGCCTTGACCAAACTCGTGGATGGTTGGTTTCTTATCCTTTAGTATGTTCTAGATATTTATATGTTGTTTTTTCCTTTGTTTTTGCTATTAATCTTGGTCCTGTTCTATCGCATTACATCTTATGTACCTTTATTGAAACCTCTTAACTGTTAGGATATTTCATTTCAACAATTGAAGTGAGTTTTGATGGATGATATGAATGGTTCTTCGCTGCGGTTTCTTTATACATCTTTGTTTGTGTTGGCTTTCTGCTATTCGTGAGTCATTGCATTGGAAAGGGTCAAAATCGGGTTTGTTTGGACAGTTGATTTGTTAGCTAATTATTTAGTCTTGCTATCCCACATCCAATTTCAGCTGTTGGTGTTTACTTGTGGTCTTAGACCAAAGATGAAACAATGGTCTAAAAAGACAGTAATAAAGGTCAAGTAGTATAATTTGGAATTTTTATTCTTTTTTACTTTCTTCTGTTCTTGGTTGAATGTTTGGCTGGCTAGGAGCCTACAATGATTTTTGAGTACTAGGTAAGAGCGCAAGGTGGTCTTTGTTACCTAAGAGGTGCCCATTTGGGATGATTTATCTTTTGATTAATATACGTCTAGGTAATCTGATCCTTATTTTATTTTTACTGAATGAGAAACCTATATTTATTTCCCATCCTGTTGGTGCAAAAATATTCTATTGTTATGAATTAGAGTTCGATGTTCAGAACTACTGGTTATAAGAACTTTTGTGTTCAACAAGCGAGTGCTTGTTTACCTTGAGGGCAGATTTGTTAGCCCATGGTTTTGAGGGGCAGAAAGTGTGAAGTCTCTCTCTCTCTATGTGTGTGTCTATATTATATATATATATAATATATATATATATATATATATATATATGATATATATATATAATATATATATATATAATATTTATATATATATATATATATAAGATATATATATATATATACTATATATATGAGATAATGCGGTAATTTCCTTGATAAGGCGGCATTTCCTTCTTGACAATGCCATGTGGCCCACATGTGCAAATCTACTCTCTCCTACTTTATTCTCTTCTCCTTCACATGCGTGCGGGATCTGCGTGCCTCACATCATTGTCAAGGCAGGAAATCCCCTCACTTGTCCAAGGATACCCATTAATATCTCTCTCTCTCTCTCTCTCTAATATATATTATATATATATATATATATATATATATATAAAACCCTTTTTTATAAATAACCAATTTGGCATGTTGAATCTATTAAACCTTTGCCTGTGGATGCTAAAAAAATTTATATTTACCCTTTCTATCTATTGCAGCCTGTGAAATTCTGAATTCTATATTTTAAACAATTTTGTGTATCCTTTTATCATCTCTGGTTTCTGTCTGGAGAACTAGAGTAAAAGCTACTTCTGTGCTAAAAAAACTGAAAGGCTCAGGTGGCCAGCCTCTAGAGTGTATGCTGCAACTTGTTTTAGCGGTGCTTTAATGTTTAATAAATGCTAAATTGCTTAAATTTTGTTTTATATGCAAGGTAAACCTTTCAAATCCTAATCAAAATTTAATCCCAGCTCTTTTTTCCGCCATCTCTCTGTTGTAACTCTCAATTTCTCTTCTGCTCTTCCTGCCTTTGAACCTTTTAACTTATTGGCCCTACTTCATCCATTATCATCATTTTCGTGTCATCTTAACATTGACAGACATAAATTTAAGAATGAAACAGAGATCTAAGACAAATAGGCTTCTCATATGTGCTTGTCTGTCATTATATCCGTGCATCATGATATCCATGCAGGCAAGTACTGTCAATAGTTTAGTAAAGGATGGAACCTGGTAGAAGAGGATAGCAGAGGAAGTCTATTTGCCTTGATAATGTTTCTGCAGGTGTACAGTTTGCACTACTTTAGTCATAGAAGCAGCTGCTCTTTAATGTGGAGTTAAGACTATAACCCGTCTTCTTCCTGCACTTGTCTTACTTCTCTTAGATCATCTAACAGTAGGAACCTCGTGCACTACCCTGCCTTTCCTCTCTAGGAAAAGTGATATATAATTAAAAGTAATTCCTTTTCCTGCTCATGGCATTTTGAGCATAGAAGATCATGATTGTGCGAGTTGTATGTTGAGCACACAGCATGCATGTGTGTTTTTCTTCTTTCTTTGCAGGAGCATTTTGTGTTTTTTCTTTATGCTTATGTTGTTCTTTTTTGGTCGGTGGAGGAATGAAGGACTTGTGGCAAAAAATTTATGCTGAAGTCAAGTTAACGGTGGAAAACATTAAGTTAGATAAATGTATCAAATACAACTGTGGGTATACAAGTGAAAAGTTGGTGAAACTCTTGAGGTATTCAAGTGCTAATTAGCCAAAAATATTTAACACGGTTCTGGGTTTTTGCTCAATATTTTAAAGCAATAACATAAGCATTGATAGAGGATATTGAGCTCAGTTGTACGTAAGCATTTTGCAGAAAAAGGTTCCATGAAAAGAGCTTTAGCAACAGAACAGGAGAGGAAAGTAAATTCCTAAACTGCAAGTGTTCTCTTTTTAAGCAAAACATTTATTCAGTTCAATTGCTAATTTAAGTAAAACAAGATATAATATTTAACCCATATTGTTTTTGCCCCCTTCAAGGCATTACACCCCTTTATTAATCTACAAAACAGGTATCAGGCAATGTGGTTACCGCGAAAGCGATTTACTTCCACTATAGTTGCCTCCATATTGTCATAGATGAACTACAGAAGATAGGCAAAGGTATAGATCACCTTATGTGGTATCAGTTGGAACAACTTTTGAGGACGATCTAGCCTTATAGGTTCTAGCTTATGTGGTATCAGTTGGAACAACTTTTGTGCAGTGCAGATTATGCTGTTATCTCAGTTGTACTTGTTTTTTATATTATAAAGATTACTGCTACTATATATTCATTTTATTTTTTGTCTTTTTTTCAGGCAATTCTAGCAAATTATCACCTAAATGTTGAGCTAATGACAACCATATTTGCCAACTTAAAAAATTGAAATTATTCTTCTTTTGGCCTCCAAATTTAAAACATTCTTCTACATATGTGAATATATTCATTAACACAAATTATTGTCATCACTATGTCGATGATTCATTTGATTTTGCTGGGCTGTCGTGTTGTTTGGTTAATCAATATCGTACAATAAAATGTTTATATTACATTGGTTATTAGATACTATTGCACTGGTGTACTGAAATAATGGAACTGAATAAGTAATGCTATGGCATTCTTTAGTAGCGTAGTTGAAATAAAAAATCAGAAGCTTTGGCTTTTTGTAATATTTTTATGATAGTCATTTTTCAATTGTGTGGGTTTTGCAGGTTTTACACTCTTATGGTGCTCTCTACGGCTTTGTTTGGAAAACCTGCCTTCAGGAATCTGATCTGTAATGGTCTTGTCCTGGCTGAGGATGGGAAAAAAATGAGCAAAAGGTTGAAGAACTATCCCTCACCTATGGAAGTTATAGGTGAATATGGTGCTGTAAGTTGCCATTAGATGCTAAGCCATTCTTTTTGTGACTAGAAATTTAACGAGATTAGCTCCATACAGATTAGCATCTGCTTGTATTTCTACTCTCCTGATGTGATTGTAAAGTAGAATGCCATGATTACTATTTTCCAATTGATGTTTTTTCATTTATGCTTATAGATGTTAGTTTTGCAGTCAGTTTTTTTCTTAAACCCCTGCGAAAACCATCATTAAACTCATAGCCTTTGGTATGTCATGTGTGGTTGTTTGCAAACAAGTTGGGTTAAGGAATAATATTGAGGAAGAACAAAGAGACATAATCCATTCGTCTCCCCTGATCTTTACCAGTAGGAGAAGATACTGTCAACCTGGAGCCTGATTTTGTTAGACTCATGGTTTCCATTAGGAAAAAAAAATATAGGAAAGTTAAGTTAATTTTTGGACTGAAAATATGGCAAGCAAATGTTAACTCTTTTCCTCACATGGCTCTTCAAACCACATGGGAAAACTCCAGCAGAAACATGTTTTACTAGGAAAGGCAGCATAAATTTGTATGATCAAAGAAAGCTTTAATTTGTCAACCCCAAACTTTAAGGACATCTTGAAACATAGTGATGTGACACGCATAATCGCTTTCATGCGAAAGGTTATCAATACATAAAGCATAGTTGATAGTTTCTCTGCTCTTTGGCTTCTGCTAAACAAGACAAATCAATTCCTTTTATTTCTTTCTGTTGCTATCGTCTTCAAAAAGATCTGGCCTTGTGCTCTCTTGGCATTTTGCAATCGTGGTCCATAATATACACATACTAGAGGATCAAATTTTATATACTCTAATCCTGACCTCATGGTATTTCAGCCTGCTTGATTTATCTTTCATTTGTGTTGTGCAGGATGCATTGCGATTATATCTAATTAATTCACCTGTTGTGCGTGCGGAATCTCTGAGGTTCAAGAAAGATGGTGTATATGGTGTTGTGAGTGTCGTTTTACCTTCTTTGATTATTATTTGGCTTCTATTGAATTATATATTCATGCCTTCTTTTTTATGATGCATTACGTCTTGGTTTATATTTTTTCAAAAATATGAACAAGGAATACATTTCTTGCTTGACTATGTTGAAATGGCCTTAATGATCTTATGTTCATGCAGATCAAAGATGTCTTCCTTCCCTGGTATAATGCCTATAGATTCCTTGTTCAAAATGCAAAAAGACTTGAGATTGAGGGCTCTGCACCATTTATACCTATTGACCGCCAAGCTCTCCAACTCTCTTCAAATGTTCTTGACCAATGGATTAACTCTGCTACTGGAAGCCTTGTTCGCTTTGTTCGCCAGGAGATGGAGGCATATCGATTATACACGGTTGAATTATTTACCTTTGAATTGAAATGTTTTCTTTATGCATAATATACATTTATGAGAAGCTCTATTTTTTTCCTTTCCCCTTTTGTAGGTGGTACCGTATCTTTTGAAATTTATTGACAACCTTACAAATATATATGTGAGGTTCAACCGCAAGAGACTGAAGGGACGTACTGGGGAAGAAGACTGTAGAACATCACTCTCAACACTTTACCATGTATGGACTTTCAATCATTAGTTTCTTATGCATTGTTATAATGGTTTTATCAGCAGCCGATATGTTTGATTGGTGCACATTATATTTTCTTGTTATGTTTTATGGTATATACTGATGCTCAAATCTGAACACTAGGATAACATTTATGTCATTTTTCTGAAGTTCAACTCAAGAACATATATGTATAACGTAGGATGTACTTGTAGATCTCTGTGTAAGTCATTTACTTTATTTCGTGTTTGGTACATTTTAAGAGTCTCGGAGCATTTAATGCGCATCTTAAGCAGTCTTGAAATATTTGGCTCGAAGAGTCATAATTAGGGATGCAGATCAGTTCGAATACACCCTAATTGATCTGAAACTGTATTCGAATGGATGCGGATTCAGATATTAAAATCCAAAACCGTTTGCGTACGGATCTGGATGCCGATGCAACAAAGAGGCGGATATGCAATTGGATACAGTTTTGATAGAAAAAGTCTGATCCTAATTCGGATATCCGAGTATTTAATGAGAAATTTGACATGCAACTTTCACCACATGATTCTGTCGCGTATGGAGCCCGATTCCCAAGTAGGCAAGTGCCATTTCCTAAAGGCACAATTTTTTTTCGAAAACTTAATTTCTTCCTTAGAGAAAATCTGAAAACTGCTGGTGTTCTCCTCCTTTGGCGCTGTCTTCCTCCTATGCATCCTCCCTTCTATGGCGGTTTCCTCTTCCTCTAGAGGCAGTGTATATTCTTCTGAAGACGGTGAATTTCTTTGGAAATCATGAATTTTCTTATCAAAATAAGAAATGCTGCGGACCATTCACTTCACGAATCATGAAATTTTCTCTTGCCTCTTTTCTTTCTAACTTTGTTTTGTTTTTACTTACCGGACTTTTGTGCATGTGTTGTGTTATGGAAGTCTTTTGTATAACAGTCTTTAGTATAACATAACACAACATTTAAAAATTACACGTGCAATATCATGTTCCATGTTTTGATGTTTTAGTTAACAATGTATCTTTTGGTCTATTCAGTAACAGTATACAACAATACTACCAAGTCTTAGTCAAAAATTTCTTTTTCTCATGATTATTTTTACTTTTTACACTTTTATATCAATTTTCTAAGATATCTTTATGTCAAAATAGAAATATTTTATTTTGTGTTTATATTTGAACAATTTCTGTTTTATATGTATATCTGGATCATATCCGTATCCATATTTGTCATATCCGTACGCATGGGTTTGGATTGCAACATATATGGTTATGACTTTTTCTTACTGAAGTATATCTATACCCGTATCCATAACTACCAAGTAGATATGGATATGGTAAGCGTCATATCCGATCCAAATCCGAGCTGTTTGCACCCCACATCTAAAGCAGTCCTGTTGCCTTGGCCCTTGACTTCACCTTTCGGCATTGAAAAATTGTGCTGATAACTATGTTGTGTTTTAGGTATTTGCGAACCATGTTGTGGTTCAGGTGTCTATGTACCCATAATACTGTGGCTCAAGGCTAGCAAATGGAGTCTGAGGCGGCGCCAGTGGAGATAATTGAAGTCATTCTTCTCGTGAAAGTGACAGTATTAGGCCTAGAACTAGGAGGAAGTGACGTTATTAGGAGCTGTTTGGTTTGTTCAATTTATGGAATACACATGGAAAACAAAGAGAGAACAAAAAGTGCACTACGTGTCAAAATAGGATTGCTAATTTCCTATTCTATTGTTTGTTTCAAGAAAAATTTCAAGAAATGGTTTCTGTAAAGTGGGGAAAACACCCATTTCTAAGAAAAGCCAAATCCTCCTTGTTTTTGTAGAGGATTTGGGCTAGAAAGCTGACAAATTAACACCACCTGAGCATTTCCCCTCCCTCTCTCCTTTTCTAGTTTTGTTTTCCTATTTTTTTTTTAGTAAATGAACCAAACAGCAGATTATAAACAACCGCCCTACAATTGCTTTCCTCCTTGTCATGCCGAAACAAACAGTAGATTAACATGTCCAATAAATGTATGGAAACCAACGGAAAAGATTTCTTGCACCAGATTCCTTTTACTACATTTTCAGGAATTGAACCAAAAATAGCCTCTTAGCCTAGAACTAGGGGGAGCAACCTCATGACTACTTATATCAGTATAATATGCAGCTGATGAGTAAGGTGTACTGCCATTGGTATTAGTGCAGTCTGAAGATGATGAATAAGGGTCCATTCTATTATGCAGAATTGTGAAGAACTGAATATAAACTGAAAGAGTAAAGAGAACTTTACAGAGGCGAAGAGAGTATGGAGAGCTTTTACAATTGTTGCTGTTGTAAGCTTGAAGGAACCTTATAAGCTTGTAGAGAGTAGACAACATTCACATCTAAGCATGGGGGAGAGACGAGTTGTGAGAATGAGCTTCGCATAGTTGAAGATATTGTGAATTGGAGTGAAGTGAGGGGTTTATGCGATATTTATAGGAGAAAATGGGTGTAGGGTTTAAATAAAATCAACCTATTTCACAGACGTCGCTGAACGGCCAAAACACTGGCTGTATCGTGCCATGACAGCCGGGTCCAAGCATGCAGACACATTTTTTTGGGCGAGAAACAAACAGCCCATGCCCCTGCCAACCCTTGAACAGTGTCGATGCGGGATTCATGCTGCTGGCATAGGATGGCTTGTTCGCATGACACACCACCCATGCCAAATATGAAACACCCTCTTTGTTGGTTTTCTTTCGCATGTTTGTCTCTTCAATATCTTATTGGTGATGTTACATTTATGAATTATATTTACTCATTCACATTATTGACTACAGGTGCTCTTAACCACCTGCATTGCAATGGCTCCATTTACACCATTCTTCACAGAGGCTCTCTATCAAAATTTAAGAAAGGCTTTTCATTCATCTGAGGAAAGCATTCACTACTGTAGTTTCCCTTCTGCTACTGGGAAGGTGCTTACAATTTATAAACTTCAATGAATCAAACTATAACCAATTGATACTTTCGTTTGTCCTTTATATTAAAATGGTGATGGTTAATGTTTTCAGATAGAGGAGCGCATTGAACAAAGTGTTACTAGGATGATGACTGTCATTGATCTTGCTCGCAATATCCGAGAGCGTCATAATAAGCCTCTCAAAACGCCACTTAAGTATGCTCCTCACACATTGTAGAGTATCTGATTGTCCATTTTTGTTGTTCCTTATAGCTGTTTCTGTTTGCAACTTCAGGGAGATGATTGTTGTCCATCCTGACGCTGGCTTTCTTGAGGACATTGCCGGAAAACTAAAAGAGGTTAAATTCTATTACACTATGGTTTTAATCCATATAGTTAATTTGATCAATCTTCTATTATGGTCCAATTAGTATATTTGGTATAAAGAAATTTGATACGAAACATCGTCTGTTTATTCACTTTGTCTATCAGATAAAATGTTTTTGGCAAAGCATATCTCGAACAGATCAGCTGTCAATCAACATTTGTCGAGTATTTTGATATGTTCACCATATTTAACTTCTCATTTGGTTCCAGTGACTGATAATGTTTTATGTTTCGTCTATTTACTTTTTCTGTTGTTTTTCTGTATTTTTTTTCCATTTTCAGTATCGATTTTGAACTTTCAGCACCGCTGACATTCTCTTGCCTGTGACCTTATAAGCTTCTCTCTGATGCAGTATGTGATGGAGGAACTTAATGTAAAATCAGTGGTTCCATGCAGTGATCTATTAAAGTACGCGTCTCTGCGTGCCGAGCCTGATTTTAGGTATATTCTGAATGCCCTGTGCTAGACCTAATATTATTCTTGTATTTGTTTATACCTTTTCCCCCCCTTTTGTCTTAGTGTACTTGGTAAAAGATTGGGAAAGGCTATGGGATTAGTTGCCAAGGAGGTCAAAGCTATGTCACAAGCTGACATCTTAGCTTTTGAGAAGTCTGGTGAAGTTACCTTTTCTGGGAACTGTTTGAAGTCAACTGATATCAAGGTTCGGCCTCAGTACTTCAATCGTAATCCAATGGCCTTTTTTGTAGTGATATGCATTGATAGTGCAGTTTAATGGTGAATTAACTTTTTTCCCTTTAAGCCTTCAAAATTAACGTTCTTTCATTCACGAGTTCGTTCCTAAAAAACATATGGTTGTCTGAGTTGGATTTCTTGCTCACGATTACAATATTTTTTATGTTCAGATAAAAATATGTCTCTGAAGTCAATACTTAGATTTGTCTAGCACTTACCAGATTAAATGGCCTGCATGATTTTGACTGGTTATTAATCATCCATATCCTTATTATCAATGCATTACTCAATCAAAGTTGGGTCAGTTAGAGCATGTAAAGCTCCAGAATATAATTGACCTGTATGACCCACTATCATTGTGATGATATTTTGTCGTGTGGTCGTGCCAATTTCTTGGCAAGATAGCTATTAGTAAGAGGAGGTCCTTGCATAGGAACTTAGAGCAGGTCCTTCCATAGAAACTTGATGGCCAGTTGGCAAGAAGTTAACCTACCATTCTCGTCATAATGTTTAGGCTAAGGAATTGATGGTCCACTCCTAAAGCTATCTGTAGAAAAAAGCTTATATTGATTATATTATTTAAAAATAATATTTATTTCACGAACAGTTGATGAATGGTTAAGGGGATTAAGGTTCCATTAGCTTTTTTTACTCAAGCATGTGAAGGCATATGATCATGATGAATGCATTGAATGGTATTTCCTAAGATTGTCTCTCTTAGGAATACCTTTCCTATATTATATAAAAAATGTTCCTAAGGTAAATCCTAGGTAACTCTTTGAAGCAAAATTAAATCGCAGTCCATCTCAACTGATGATTGGCATTATTCATTGTGATCCCACGGCCTAAGTGGTCATGTATAATAGTTCAACTACTTGAGGAGGGAAAACTTTTAATTTAGAATTTTAGAAAAGACTATAATCCACATGCTACCCAACATTGATTATTCAAGTTTTAAGTCTTTAAGGCGCAAATCCAAATTTACACCAACACTACTAGTTAAGCAAGTTTTAGGATTTAAAGGTTCCTACCACCTTAAGACTAGAATGTTTGGTCAAGAGGATCAAGTTTCCATGAGTGTTTTGTACACAAGCAGTTTATGGCACATGATCATTACACAGTATCTCCTTAGATGCCTCTCTTAGAATGCCTTCCTATGTCATTAAAAAAAATTGTTCTCTAAGATGACATCATTAAATAACTGTCTGGAGTAAAATCAAGCCATAATCCATCTCAGTATATGATTGGGCCATTGTCATTGTTAACTGTGATCTTCATGGCCTACATGTTCATTTATAATTGTTCAACTGCTTAAGTTGTAAAAGAAAAAAAGGTAAATTTAAAGTTTTAAAAAAGCCTAGCGTGAACATGTTACCCAACATCAATTCTTCAACTATTTAAGTCTTTCAAGTGGAGTTTAGTGTCAGAGCTTTAACTATAAGCTTAAGACTAGAATGATCGTTTGTGTCTGGACAACATTCTCAGCCCCATTGTCTTATAGCTCCTCATTGGAATGTTGACAGTCTTAATGTCATTGAAAGCATTATGGAATTGATAAACATTGTTCCACAGGGAGCTTTCACCACTAAGTTGATCAACATTGGAGATTGCTATCGCCCTCCCTTCTGGCTGATATCAAATTGCTTGTGCACTTGCTTAGTAGATGAGCTCTCAAATAACAATAGGTGCAGCAAGCTTTGACCAAAAGTATCTAACAAATTTCAAAATTATCCCCACGCTCTGAAAGCGTGCTGCAGTAAATGCAAGCCCACTTGATATCAAAAGCTACCAATAGCTTGGTGAATCTTGTCATTGCATTGTCACTGCGTGTTTGCCCAAACTTTTCTCCTGCCATTCCTTTTCCACTTCATATTCAACCGTGACAAGCATATATAGGGCCTTTTTTTTCCTTCTTCTCCATAAACATGTAGCTGGTTTCCCTTGATGACAGTGAACACACTTACTACAAGCGGATGTTTTTTCCCCTTTGCTATTGGTGATAATCGTGGGGCAAACCTCTTGTTGTTCTACTTCCTTAAGCATGAATACCTAGCCGTCAATTGAAACCCAGAGTGCAGTCCTGCATGGCTTGTCATCAAGTGGGCACTTTTTTCTCTCCCTTTGTTTGTTGCTCCTCCTTTACTACATCGGGGCCTTTTAGCTTTAATGAAGATTTTTTGGGTCTTTTTTCCTTGTGGTCCCACTTTGAGTTCTCCTTTTGCCTTGAAATGCCCCCTTTTTAATCTACCTTGGAACACAAAGGTGATTTGTGCTTATGGGTCTTTTCTGTATCGTCTAAGATAATGTACTTTTATTTTGTCTCTTACATTCTAGTTATTGACCTAGTTTTCAGTTCTTGGATTTTAATGACCAATTATCAGTCGAAGCACGTGAAATTCACAAACATGCATGATAACCAATAATAATCATCATCACACTAATTAACATTTATGAAGAGTGATGGTAGTTTCATGAATCACAATGTTATGATGATGTTTACACTAGAAGTTCATGACCATTTTTCAGAACATAACAGCTAGCATGTTGTAATTTGCATTCAAATGAATAGAAAGCTGATAATACTGGATGGAAGCCATTATACGTCAAAGCAAAGTATTGATTTCTGGATGTTTCTGTCAGAGTTATTCCCACCTGAAGATCCAGAGTAGCCGCTACATATATAAACCCAGTGGAATTAGCAAGGGCATAACCCTAGTTGGGTATATTAAGGGAGGTGGCCTGAGCTAATTGGGACGGTTTACAGTGTCATGTATTCCATTTATATCAATTCCTTGCATCTTGCACAAATCGCAGGAAATCATGCGCTTCACTGCTGCTAAGTGGCACTGAACCTGTGTGGATCATTGATATTATGTGAAGGCAAAGATTTCAGCTACTAATCCATCAAGAGGTTGCATGATGAATTTTACTAAAATCTTATGATAGATGATTTCAGCACACGCAAAGGACTTTCTGAAGTTTTTTTGAAAACAACCTACATCATCTCCACATTGTTATCCTGCCGAGACATGCTTGTGTACATGTCATGTTACATCTGTTATACACAAACAAATGTGAGACCATATTATTCCATCCCCTGACAGTATCAGGTACATTTTAGCTAGCAACATGGTGAGTTTTATAAGGCCATATTCTCAGGACTAGGGAAAGGACAATATTTGTATAGGAGTGTGATCTGTTTTCACTGATGTTTAAAGATCTGTTGTTAAGTATTCACAAAGCAGTTGGTCTTCAATCTTGCTTCCAGGTCTTGCGGGAGTTCAAACGTCCTGCTGATGTTACAGAAAAAGAAATAGATGCTGCAGGAGATGGTATGGATCATATTAGTATATCTTTAAGAAATATTTTGAATTGAACTATGTGGAGCCATCATATTATGTTGCCTGATTAGGTGATGTCTTGGTGATCTTGGATTTGCGAGCTGATGAATCACTGTATGAGTCTGGAATTGCTCGTGAGGTAATTGGTGAATTTTTTTTGGAAAGCATCTATTAGTTATCTTGTAATTTGATTTATTTTTATTCTATGACCAGCTGCAAAACAACCTTCTTGTTCACATAATAGAATTCTTTTGGTTTTGTTGTCTTTTATTCCTACTGAACAAGCTTCTCCGCATAAGGATTGCAAATTCTAGATGAGCATATATGCCAAAATTGTGTTATTACTCATACATGGTGAGCTATCTTTAAATATATATAACAATTGACAAGAAATAGTAGTTAAAATATAAACATCCAGCTTTAATCAAACCTCAGAACTTGTTATTTTTCCTAGTCACCACTTTGCTGTTGGCTTAGATTCCGCTTGCCTCCTTTATAAGTCTATCTCCTCGCAAACAGGAGAAATTACTTCTTCTGAATTATTGAAGTGTTGATCCTTCATGGTTTAATTGCATCTTTTTTCGCTAGGAGACAATATTCGGCAGTAATCTTGGTTTCTTGTCATCATATGAAAAACTGAGATGCTCAATAACTGATATCTAATTTTGAGTCAGCTTCTAATTCCTAACTAATACTACATTTTGTACAAAACATCTCTGTAGGCATACATGATTTTGAGTCTTGAATCTCTTAAGACCTATTGTCTACACTCTAGAATGTGTTAGAATGTGTTAACAGTTAAGGCTGCGTTTGGCAAAGGGTTAGTGGAGGAGTTAAAAGGGGTTTAACCCTTCACTAACCCACCAAACGCCTATTTATGGATGAAGGATTTGTTAATTCTTTATAAGCGGTTAACATCACTTCATCTGTAGTTTCGACAGGGTTACAATTCTGCAGGGGAGACCATTTACATTTAACCTGCCTCCCTGTGAAGGGTAGTGGGTGTAATTTTAATTTTTAATATTTCAATGTTCACATAGTTAACTAGCTTGTTTAATATTTCAATAGGTTATCCATAGCAACAAGATGTTTTAAATTTATCTACCGTTACCGTATTAAAACATCTATAGCAACTAACAGTACTGTTAAATTGCATCCTTTTGTAAAAGAAGATACAAGAAAAGATAAATAGTGAAATTTGCTATCGACTATACCTTATTTAAGAAATTCATATAAATCTTAATTATCTGTGATTTGTACAATGTAAATTTTATTATTTATTTATTTATTTATGATAATTCTCATTTTAATGAAAAATTAAATTCCTTTTAAATTTTTGTTAGATCATTTTACCTCTTTATCATTTAATTTCATACCGAAGTGATAAATTAATTTTACAATAAGAATTGCTATTGTTTTATCCCTATTTAAACCAGTGTTTTAAATGTCGGCCGACATGTCCGACATGTCGGATTTAGGGCCAATCGACATGATATGGAGTTTTTCAATGCGTATTACGTTTTCAGGGTCATGTCGGATATATCGGGGGACATGTTTGGCGGATATATCGGGTGATATGTCGGTTATGTCGGCCGGTTTTTCAGTCTGAAAAATTAGCTGTTTTTTTGTTATGAGGGGTGGAAATGAACCAAATAATTAACAAATAGTTCGATAGTTCGAGTAACTATTCGGTCATATTCAATTCGGTAATTCATTTACCACTAAGCAAATATTTTTTAGTATTCGACTTTACTAACAAATAGAATTTAACTAGATGTAATCGATTCGTTTGTCTATCAAATATTCATTTAAAGTTTGATCACTTATTATTTGCATTATTGCACATGTGATGTCATATTTTTAACCCACTTATAATTTCTACTCAATTTTTATGTACTGATTTTAAGACTTAAATAAACTTAAATCTGTTTTCTAACAAAAATTTTGATTGAAATATATATACATCTTATATTATAAAGGAATAAGTTTTACTTATGAATTTGAATAACAACAACAATAACAACCAAGCATTTATTCTAAATATTTGGGGTTGACTACATGAATCATATTTTTTCATTCTGTTCTGTTGCGGGTTATTTCCTCCGTTACTTTAGTCTTAATTATATACTTCTTATTCTTAATTTTTTCTGACCAAGTCATTCTAGATCGACCTCTAGATCTAGTCCCGTTAACTCTTATATTATCATTTTTTCTAATCGGTGCACTAAGGGGTCTCCTTTGTACGTGACCAAACCATTTTAATCTATTCTCTCTCATTTTATCTTCAATAAGCGCAACCTTTAATTTATTACGGAAGCATTCAATTCTTATCATATCTTTTAATGTATACCCACAAGACCATCACAACATTTTTATTTTTGCTACACTCATTTTTTGAACATGTTATTTTTTAATTGCCTAACATTCTGACCTATTAGGTATAGTTGGTCTTATAACTGTCTTATAGAATTTTTTCTTTAGGCTGCGTTTGGGAACTTTGATTTGGATTTGGGAAGTTGATTTAAAATCAAGGGATTTTAAATTTAGGATTTGAAATCCATGATTTAAGAAATCTTTTATTTGGATATCTTTATTAAATGAAAGGATTTGAAATCTGTGATTTCAAAATCTAGTGTTTGGGTATTTTATTATACATGAATTTGAATTTAAAATTGATGAAAATTTATTCTCTTAACACATCTTGTTTATATCAAATGCAATGGAGATGTGTAAAATAATAACAAAAAAACACAAATTTAGGTAATTTTGGCGATGATAGGTACATTTGCTAAGTTTTCAAATTCATTGCCCACCATAACTTGCAAGAGTTTCAACAGAATAAAAATAAAGAAAAATCTACAAACATATCAAGTATCTTACAAAAAACATCTAAATAATACATTACCATTGCATATTTCATAGATATCCAGGCTGGAAAACACTTGAGACTTGCTTCATATTTCATACATATTTAAAGTGAGAATAAGTTGATATCAGAGCAAATAAGTAACAATTCCATTATCTTCTCAAATGCATTTACAACTGACAATTACATAGTCAATTTGGTCTTTGATATACCAAGAGAAATGTTAATAAGAAAAAATACAAAGAGTTGCAAACTGAATAGCATGTGAGAAGAGAAGTATTCTTGATGTAAAGAAATTACAACTGAGAATTCAGAAGTGCTTGTATGATAAACCCTATCCGCAACAACAAAAGAGTAATTCATATGCCATCACGATATGAGCCCAAAACCTTCAAAGAAAATGAGCAGATCAATAAATTTTTTTAATCAAGCTAACAAGCTAACAAATTAAACAAAAATGTCGGATAAGTGAGACTGAATAAGATAAGCATAAAAGCATATGGAGACCTGTGAGAGTATTGGTTAGGGAAATCAATAAACTAGATGATACACAAACTAATAACAAACATGAGAACTACATTTGCGCACACTTTACAACTCAGCCTAATATCATACATGAGACTTAGTCACTCAAATCTATCTAGCATCATACATGAACCAAAGGAAGAGCATAAACTGAAGGAAATGCAAGCCCCCCAAAATTAAACAGTCAAAGCATGTACTTCGGATCTCAAAACTCAACACATTCAGACATACGTTCAGATACTCGAATTAAACAGTCAAAGCATGTACGCTGAAACATAGAGGCTGAGAAAGCTATATTGGTATAGACATCCTCTAGGAAAGAGAACAATTTGAGGCTAAGAGTAAGATTTAAGAAAATGGCTGGCATTAATTTTAGTTAGCGATTACAGGGAATATAACTTGAGGGAGTATAACTTGAGGGAGTATAAAATGACCATGTTGTGTTTTGTGAAAGCAGTTTCGATCTTTAAGATATAACTTCTTAAATTTCCTGCGCAATGTTAACTATAATAATTGTAATGAGGCAACTTTGATAGAGGGTAATCAGTAATAAGTTTAAATTATTGCCTTTCACATCCTTCACTTAAATTTTCCCCAGGAAAATTACAGCTAAAGGATGTAATAAGTGTAAACAAGTATGAGGTCATCTATGATGAAGGTTGTCGATTTAGACAGTAATAAACAAGTATTATTTGTTGACATTGTTGTAACTGATAAAAATTTTAGTACGATTGGGTTTAGGCTCATGTAACAGTTTACAATTTCACTGAAACAATAGCAATAAGATCAAATTTCAACAATAGCACGCAAGCATAATACAGAGTTCAATTTTTGGCCGAGGGAGAAAAGGAAATGAAAGGTCTGTCTCCTTACCTTTTGTGGTGTATCGTCACTGTTCTCACTCTTCTCCTTCTTTCCTCCAAAGAAAGGTCTGTCTCCTTACCTTTTGTGGTGTATCGTCACTGTTCTCACTCTTCTCCTTCTTTCCTCCAAATAAACTAAATACTTGAAGAGGCTTCCTCTGTATCGTCACTGTTCTCACTCTTCTCCTTCTTTCCTCCAAATAAACTAAATACTTGAAGAGGCTTCCTCGTATGAGCTCTTTTGTTATATGTCCATAATGAAGATGGTGTGACTTTCAGTTAACCCGAAAGAATATCAAACACAATAATGTATGTGCAGAGAATAGCTAAAAAATTTTAAGTCACAAATTGATCATTTCCATAACCAACGACCAATAGATTTACCTATCGATCACAACGTAACATAAAAATTATATACTTTTCTGTGTTATTTCAGAGAAGTTGATACCAGAATAGTGCTCTAATTGTTAGCCAAATGTAAGTTAGATACTTAGAGAATATCCAACTAAATGAAATCCAAATGAATCATGCACGGAACAAGCAAGATGCATGTACTTTGAATTATGGAAGCATGGAGAGATTGCATGTTCACATGCTCATATGCGCAAGATACAGAACTTACCTATACATATCCATGAGAAAAGGAATACAAGCATAGGTCATTAAGTGTAAAAATAAATGGGAATGACAATGTAAATCCATTAAAATAAATTCAAATTGTTCAAGGATGAGATAATACTCCCTGAAGGTCAAGTTCATAAGCAACGAAACAAGAATGCCAGGGTAGACTAAGAAATATCTTGGTTCAAAAGGCATTTTTTGCCTCAAAGAATGGGCAACTCTTTGTCACAGAATATCAATATTTAGCTAAAATGTTGAATGGCTTGCATTTTGCAGACAAGACAATTGACTCTTTTAAAAACAAGACCCAACTTTAAAAAATAAAATAGAACAAAAAATAAACTACAGATATCGTAACCTTCCAAATCTTATGGTTCAAAGTATCCATGACACGTCACTAGCTTCCATTATCCAAATAGGGGGAAAACCTACTAGTTCGACTTCGATCTTTATTTGGGTATAAATTGACCTAAACAAGTAGTATTCAGCCAATCATAACAGCAAAAAACAACAAGCTATAATGTCAACAAATAACTTTCAAGCTGCATATATAATTCGGCAAGAAATAACTATTAACTAAAACCATTTCTAATCTACAAATTTCATAGATTTTTAGTGCTTAGAGCCTGAATGTTGAAGGGTTATGTAATTCTCTAAAAAATTCATGCCTTGATCGAACAAAACAAGGCAAAATGTCATTTTTATTACGAATTTTGCATCTGCGTAGAAGAAAATAATCAAAGAAACAGGAAAAAGTGAAATCCGAAGGCAAAAGCCCTAGTTCGAAGTAAAGGGGTTTACTTACAAGATCAGATCTAAAGTTCCGACTGTAGGGGGAGAGGCGGGGGGTGGGGGGTGGAGAGAGACTTTACCTGTGAGCGAAACCACAGAGAGAGAGGATCGAGACTTGAAACCAGAGAGAGGCAGGGGGAGAGGGGGAGAGCGGGGGTAGGGGGAGAGAGAGATCGAAACCAGAGAGAGAGGGGATCGTGACTTGAAAAGAAAGAGAGGATCGGGTCGGGATTTGATAAATAACAAAGGCTGGGGTGGGATTTGAAATAACTTGTTTTGGGCTTTCAAATTCCTCTTTGTTAAATCAATTGATTCAAAATCTAGGCCTAAATCAGAACCTAATCTAGATATTTGGATTTAAAATACCCTGGATTTTAAATCCAGACCCAAATTCAAGTTCACAAACACACCCTTAGTTTCATTGATATTGTACGATCACATAAGACTCCCGAAGCACTCCTCCATTTTAACCATCCTGATTTGATTCAATGCACAACATCATCTTATATCTCACCATCTTGTCTAATGATAGATCCTAAATAGAGAAAATGATTAGTTTTAGGTATTTCTTGGCCATCAATATGTACCATAGGCTTTCTTTCCTATTTTTATTAAAAATGCATTCTATATATTCTGTTTTTGTTCTACTAATTTTAAAACTTTTAGACTCAAGAGCTTGTCTCTATTTTTCTACTTTAGCAATAATGTCTTTTCTAGTTTCAACTAATACTATATTATCAACAAATAACACACTATGAAATTTTATCCTGAATGTGCTTAGTAAGTTGGTCTATAACTAATGCAAAAAGATAACATACACCATGAATTTGAATACTATTTAAAAATTAAATTCTTTAGCAGAATAAATATACCTTAATATTCATTACGTATTCGTGAATATTCATGAATATTTATCAACTACCAAGTATTCGAGTTCGAATTCGAAAAACTTCATATATGAATATTAATATTCATGAATATTTATCAACTACCAAGTATTCGAGTTCGAATTCGAAAAACTTCATATATGAATATTAGAGTCCGCATTCGAATTCGATAATTTAAGTATTCGAGTTCGAATTCGAAAAACTTCATATATGAATATTAGAGTCCGCATTCGAATTCGATAATTTGAAACAAATATAAATACAAACACCTTAGTATTCGATTCGATTCGATCGTTTACCACCACTGTGTTTATCTAAATAGGTTTAGGTTTAAATTCTTGATTTTCTTAATATTACTTCTAAAGACAGACCGATAAGTTAAGGGAAAGAAAAAAAAAGACCAAAGTAATATCCGTCGCTCATCTTCCGTCTCTCCTTCGACATCTCATCGGTCTCTTCTTCGAGCTATTCCTTCGATATTAATATTGAGCGATCTTCTCTCTTCTTAACCGCTAATATCAGAGTCCTTTTTTCTCACCTTTTTCCTTCAACATCAACCATAAGCATCATAATTTATTTATTTTTTTTATATGTTTAGACAATAGAATTTTTTAAGTCTTTTTATATTTTATTTATGATATTTATATTACACATATGCACACCATCCGATATAGCAATTCGATATTTTTTTCATGTCTCTCGACATATCCCCGATTTTTGTTATCCGACATGAATTTTAGTCGTCCGACATGAACCTGACATCCGACATTTAAAACCTTGATTTAAACTCAAGTTATTATTTTTCTAATTTAAATTGTTTTTTATTAGCCTTTCTGCAATCATTTATTTAACAAATACAGAGATAGTAATATTTTTTATAGTTCAAATGATTGCAAATTCTAATTGAATTTTATCTCAATGCAATAATTTTTTATTAAATCTCTTACTTTTGATACGATTAAAGTTGGTCTTTTAAAAAAGTTTTGAGGGTTTAACCTGCTTAACTCTTCTTTTATTTGCCAAGCACAAAAAGTGAACCCATCAAGTTTAACTATCTGATCCAAATGGAATTAAATTATTTTTAACCCCTCATGTTGAGTTAACTAAGTTAATCATTCTCGTTGACCCTTATATCTTCATCCCTGGCGAAATGGCACCTAACAGTCAAACCATGATTCCATATGATATCTTAAAGGTTTATATTTCCTAACATGCTGATCCTGAACTATGTTAAAAAAACATTTTCAAATAATATGGTTTTTGTGCTCCTCTTATTTAAGGGTCATATTTAGGTCATTATAACCCGGTGCCCTTTCAAACTTACAGTCCAACCTGCACCTCTTAATCTATAAATTATTCAGCGATTAATCCTAAAAATCATCGAAGTAGGCTTCTTTTAGAAGGATTTGGGTTAAATCCTTCCTGTCCAAATTGAGTGATAAACTTTTCAAATTGCAAATCCACTATTTCCTTTGTTGAGCCATAAGCTTTATAGTCATGAAACTAAAAAGAAATGATTTAAACTTTTCTTGCCCCTCTTCTGAATTGTTTGAAAGTACTGTTACAATAGCATATTGATTAAACTTGTCAATGTGAAATATCCCAGTCACTATGTACGGGTTCTGGAATTATATCCACTTACCGATGTTCTCACTCAAATCATCTTAGAGGTTTCTTTGGTGTAGACATCAGATTTTATGTGCGTCCTACATGTTTAATTATAGGCTTTTATTTATTTCAACAAGGTATCCTAGGATGATGTTTCTGGTTCAATCATTTAAAAAAGGATAATTGTTGTCGTATCCCCATGGTTGATGACAGTAAATAGAAGTTAAATGCATTGGCAAGTGGGCATGTAGCAAACTGATACATGCATTGTCTTTCTTACTGTTATTTTATATTTATCTAAGGGAATACCTGTTAATGTTCATGCTTCTTTTCAGACTGTTAATAGTTATTCGTGATTAAGGCCAATCTTCTATTTCAGGTCATCAACAGAATCCAGAAATTGCGCAAGAAAGCTGGCCTGGAACCTACTGATATTGTTGAGGTTTATTATGAACCTTTGAACGATGACAAGCATGTTTTGACGAATATTGTGAAATCACAGGTATAGTTTCTATAGTTTGTGACTGAAATGTAGACAAGTTTTTTCTAACCTTCTGATATTATTTGTTCAGGAGCAATACATCAGGGATGCACTAGGATCTCCTTTGCTTCAGCATACTATGGCTCCTGATTATGCTGTAAGCAATGTGCCAAAACCCCATCTTTTATACTGAAAATGTTTGATATCAGTGGGTTCTTTTTCTCTATATAGAACTTCCTCTAACCTACAAGTTGAAAATACTCCATTTAGGGTTTTAATAGGCAGCATACCTGGGATTCTAGTTAATCTGAAAATGTGAAAGCTGATTAATAAAATTAGATGGGTGTTTGTTTGCTTTGATAGAAGAAAGGAAGCCTTGTCTCCTTGTGCACTCAAGTTTTATTTCTTTGCTTAAGTAATAAGTAATATGTTTATATAGATGTATGCGTAATATGTTTTTATAGATGTATGCGGTGGCCGAGCCAGGAGGGGTTTTCCCCTTTTTATCCTTTAGGTTTGTTGGCTCGTTTTTCCTTTTTTTTGGGGTGGGGTTGGNTTGGGGGGGGGGGGTTGGGGTCATGATACATAAGTGAATCTCATTTATTCTATCGAAAAGAACAAACACTTCAATCTAAAATAAATATCCTTTTTCTATACATATACTAAAGTTAATGGGAGCTCGTGAATAGTATCTCCCATTTCCTTTAGTATATAGTTATTATAATAAGAAAAGTATAGAGGATTTCTTTACCTATAAACCCAAAATTTTATCTTTATTTATTTTTAAGCCCGATCACTTACCAAAATCACTTTTGTTAGACCCTAGAGGGGGGAGGGGGGGGGGGGATTAGGGTCTTATGCTCTAATCTAATCCGATTTTATGCCAATTAAAACTAATTCAAATATTATTCTTACAAGATAGATATACAATATGATATGAGCAAGAATATGCAATATGAACAAAGAGATATATCCTAGCAAAGAGGTATATGATGAAATATATGTAAGGATATATAAACTAACACAAGGATGAAATAAACATAAACAAGATAAGAGTGATAGTGTAAATAAACAATGCAAACACACAATATGATCACGGAGTTCGGACCTTCCGTCCTACGTCTCCGTTCTCCACTCCCGGGGAGAAATCCACTATCACAATCGGGTTTTCTACGCTTACCCGAACAACGTTTACACTTTACACTCGATTTTCTAGCTAACTGAAAACTTTACAACTACACAATTGTAATCACATTCTACACCCTCTAAGTATTGGCCTAGTCCGTGTCCTCCTCCTCAAGTGTTCGGGTGCGACCTCTCCCTAGGTTCGTCAACCGATGCCACTCCTCTTGGATTCAACCCCGTCTCTCACCAACCTCTCCTCTCGGTGTACAAGTGTATTACAAAGTGTATCCTCACAATGAAGCTCACAAATACAAATAATTTGTTTTCTACAATAGATGAGAACACAATGTAGGCTCAATCTCTAAGTTATACTCCCCACAACCCAAATTATATTATGTATGAAATACAATAAGCTTAATGGTTGTGTGTAAAAAAAGAGATACAATAAAACAAACTAAACTCAAATAAATCTAGCTTATGAAAATTAGAATCAAAACAATAAATAGCTAGAATGAGTTTAGGAAAACTTCTCTATAGATCAAGAGTGAGAGTGAGATGAGTTGAATGCCCAAACTTCAATTGATGATCTCATCAAGCTCTTGTGAAATTGTTTTCACAAAATCAAACTCTCAAATGCTTAAAAGCTTTTTAAACAAATTTAAACCAACCATAAACCCTTGCCAAAACTTTTTTAAATTTGTTTAAAATACTCTCATTGTTGTTACTGGTAGAAGGGGGTTTGAGGGGTTTATATAGGAAGAGAAACCAACAGCAGAAACCCCAAACAAAAGATCAGAAACCCCAACGAATCAGAAATCTGATTCTGTACAAAATATGACCGTTGGGCGATCGGCGGTCGACCGCGAAGGTCATCAAAACAGAGAAAACGATCAAAAAATGCTACGGTCGACCGTAGCGGTCGACCGCAGGAGTTCCCGAGAAGACGGTCGACGTCACGGTCGACCGCAAAAGTTCTTGCTGGCTCCTAAGGAAAAAACACAGGCGCGGTCGACCGTGGCGGTTGACCGCAAACAAATATATGAAATAACAGGTTTAGAAGCAGTTTGATGATTTTAAAACCCTATTTAAAAATATCAAATAAATTTTAAAAAATATAAAACTTTGAAAAATGATTGTAGACATGATAATACACATGCTACAAAAACTGATTTTTAGAAAGGACCTCCCAAGTGAAAAATATCATCATTTTGCAAAATAGTCCAGAACATGAAAATGTAAACATATGAGTTTTGACATTTTAGCTTAACCATGTTTTGAAACATTACAAAATGATTATATAGGCTTAATAAAAGATGAATATGATTGTTATTAACTTCATAAACCAAGAAAATAATATTTTCACAAAATTGTATATTTTGCAAACATATTCTGAAACATAATAGAATATGAAACAAATAAAAATGTAAATAAATTTGTTTGTTGTTTCATATCTATGTAGCTAAACCAAAACACAATAATAAATATGAAAAAAATATAATTTCATATTTATAAACATGAAAACTATAAAATCATGTACGTATATATATAACTATATATATACATAGAAACCAAAACTAAAATGTGTGTGTGTATATATGATTGAGCTTAAGGTACTAACACACATAATATAAATTCTAAACTAAATTACCCAAGTTTGATCTTGATCTTCAATAGCTTGACTTGGTAATCTTGTGGATGAAGCTTGAATTTGGATCTTAAACTTGAATTGTATTGCTTCAATCACTATATCCGCCAACCTCCATTTGATATGATCGTTATGGCACAATCCATCCAACTTCCAACTTGTTGTTTGTCTACAATAAATAACAAACAACATTAGAAGTAAATTGTTTGTTAAACATCATCAAAACAAGAAGGCAACAACTTTTACACCATTGCACTCTACCTAAATGGTTAGGTGTACGTTTATTTTCAAATAAAATGCTCAAAATATATTTTTGGCATTTTCATACTAATGTTCCATTATCGCGAACTGTATATAGGTTTTTGCCCCTTATAAACTAAAATTTTTTCCCCAATTTATGTTTAATGCCACAATTCCAAAGAGGGTTTTTTTGGGTTTATGAACCTAGAGCTTTACCTTATTTATTTTTAAATCTATCCGCTTCTGTAATCACTCATAGGCCCAAAGTACTGCCCCACTAGATTAATTTTGAACCCTCTTCAAGTTTCAGCGGTTTCGTATACTGTCTAATTTGTTGTATTTCTCCGTATCATGCAATCTTTTCGTTCTTATGGTTATATTCTGTGTATTTTTAAATTAAGTGCTTAACCCATTACTTCTTTTGCTTTTTTCATAATAATCAACATTGCGAACTGTGTAAAGATTTTTTTAACTAAGGACCCAAAGTTTAATCCCCATTTAATTTTAAAATTACCCACTTTGGAAAACGGTATTGACCTATAAATCCAATGTTCTCATTATTTCTAAACCTACACATCCAAAATCAGCCTTAGACCCATGATACTACACCAAATTAATGTTAAACCCACTTTTTATTGTAGCATTTTGTATGCAGTGTAAGTTTCTATTTTTTGTTATAACATGTTATAATCTTGTTCTAAGCATAGCTGCATAGAACTCGGTTTGTTCTGGTTCACGGAATAGGAAAGGAGTGTGGTACGCCACTTATTTAGAATTTGGGTATGAGGGGGCAGGCTTATATAGTACACTAGGAAATGTGGTACATTTTAGGTTCTGTGTTATATGTGGGATTATGAGTGTCTTAACGTACAATTTTTTGCAAAAGTTAAATTCAAGGATCAATAATGGTAAAAGAATTCTCTAGTTGCGGTTAGTGGACACTTTTTGTTTTTTCTTCTTGTAAATGTTTTGTTCCCCAAAATATTAACTAAATTAGAGTTCTAAATCGGCTCCAAGTTGCTAGTATACCACGTTCCGGGGCAATTGAGTTCCGGGGCAATCGAGTCCTGATCGTGGTTCGCTATAGTGTCGCATGTTCCTCATGTCTATGGTTCTAAGTGTTTATATATACTTGGTATGTTTTTTAATTAAATGCTTAAATTATTAATTTTCTGGTCTTTTTCACTATGTCGTGATTCATGAACGGGAATGGATTTTTTGGCTATAAACCCAAAGTTTTGCTCTCATCTGTTTTTAAATGCGCCCACATCCGAACTCACTCTTAAACTCAAAATACTCCCCAAATTAATTTGTTCCTAAGCGATTAGTTGAAGTATAGAGTTATCTTTAAATCAATTGCATTAACCATTTTTTAATCTTTCACCCGAGTGTCGCAGTATCACGTGGGTCAACTTTGCTCCTTTCATTCAAAGATATTCATAATAGAATCCAAATACAAAATATCAAACCAACTTATGAAACAATTAAAAAATATAGTGGATAAGATACCTCTTAAGAAAGATGCTGCAGTTCAAGTAATTCAAGCTCTCAGACTGAACAACTAACACATGTTGTGCTTACATATGGAATTGGTTGTATTCTCTTCCTATTTTCTACTCTAAACAAACACATGTTGTGGATAAGATACCTCCTAAAGTGGACGGATTGGTTCCATTCTCTTTCTATTTTCTACTCTAAACAAACACAAATTATTTCCATCACACTCTCTCCCTCTCCATTCATAAGTTGTCTATCCAAACACAGTTTGTTACTTCACACTCCCTCCCTCTCCTTTCTCTCCTTGTGGTTAGTTCGATGCCCCCCCCCCCCCCCCCCCCCACAAACAAACAAACAAAAAAGAAAAAGAAAAAAAAACCCTCCTCTATCCAAGCCAGGCCTTGGAAATGCCAATTTGCACTGTGTCTGATATTTTATGTGATATCTGTAGGTTAAATTCTGCACTGCTTATATTATAAAAAAACTTGTAGGTTGTATTGTGCGGTGAGGAGTTTCAGGGAGTATCAGGACTTTCATTTTCTATCAACATAGCAAGGCCTGCTCCAGTGTTTGTTTCTGATGCCATTCTTGATTTATATAATGGTTTGTCTTCTCCACAGAAGTTTGTACATTACGCTGCATTCATTTTTTCTTCTGACACCATCACGCATCGTTATTTCAGGGAACAAAAAGCTGGCTGAAGATTTGGAAACGTACTTGTTATCTAGGGATCTTTTGAAACTGAAATCAAAGTTTCAAGTTGGAAACGGCAAGGTTTGCGCCGCAGATAATGTTTTCTTTTCTAGTTCACTGACATGATTTTACTTTTTGTTGCTCGACTGCTTCTCTCATCCTTTCGTCTTAACCGGCAGTAGTGTTTTTGTTTGGACTTTTGCAGATCAAAGTAAATTGCATCGTGGATCATCCTGCGGTTGAGATTGAAGTGGGGAAACATTTATTTCTGAGCGTTGGCGATTACTTCTTGAGCAGAGCAGAAAATTTTCATCAGTAGAAGCCCGACTTTTGAATTTAGGATACAAGGAGAGGAGAAATGGCATGGCCATCTTAGCCACGTAACAGTTCATGTCATATATTCTATCCACTACATTCAAACTTACACGATTCTTATTAATACATGAATCAACTAAAGTAAAGAAGAAAGTGGGAACAGAGAAGATGGTGATAATAGTGACGATGATGATACGCAAATGGTTATGTTGTTTTTTTATTAATGCATTATTATGATAATTTCCGATACTGTTTAAATTGTATATGACTAAAGCATTTAACGTTTATAGAACAAATTTTTTTTTGCCCCCAGTTATGCTGTATTCTATAGTCAATTTTGCGAAGTTGGAGCTATTTGTGGTGTTTGCTTCAAAGCAAATTATAAAATTGGTCACGTGGGAGACACTGCAGAATATTGACAACCTGAGTTAACAGTTAGATTTTTAATAATTTATTAGAAATGCTTTTGTTTCCCTCATATGAAGTTTAGAAATGACGATTTATTAAATCTAGGATATAAAAATCTACAACTTACCATATAAGCATGAGAGTTTCTGTATATCACTAAATCTAATGGCGCACATCAATATAAGCAACATGTTAACGGTTTCGATCTTAGCAGGCACATGAGTATAATCATTTCTAATATTATGCAACGAGGGAAAGTGTTACACCCTACCATAGGATTAACACTCTGCAAATGCGTTATTTATTTATACCCCTCAATAGGATTTACAGAGATTCTTATTTTCCCCTAAAATCTTTGAAATTACTCCCTCAAATCACAGAAATTGATGAGGTCTCACAATTCTTTTAAGTTGGTTCAAAAATAGCTCTCCAGTTAAAGAATAGATGTAGCAAGATACAAAAACTAGAAAACCTAAAAAATAACTTTTATTATTTATAAGGGACTAATTCATGATATTAAAGAATTAAGGGACTGATACTAAAAAAAACTGAAGAGATTATTGTATTTCGCTCTGTAAAGAAAGAAATCACAATGATTGTATTGAATTTCTAGATTATCTCAGCATCAAAAGATCATTTAGGATATCAGTAATTAAAATGATATCTGCATCAAGCTCATCATTTGATCATCTCATTAAATGGTGTGATTTTCTTAATAAGATTTTATGTTGTCACTCAAAATGCAAAATGATTGACAATAAAATTAGAAGGGAAAAATGTTTCAAGGCCCCAAATAAAGAAACTGATGTGGCTTAGCCCCATCAACTTTTTTCCTTACTCTTTAGCTCCAAAAGAGCCTAAAAAGTGTGACCCAACCCCAAAAGTCCACTTTATACATGTATTCTATGTATTTTCACAAGTCTACCGAAAATGCCCTCTTCTCTCACCCAGGAAACCGTCTCCTTCACCATGGAGCCGTGATATCTGCCATCGCAATTAATGTGATTCGACGGCGAAAATGGAGGAAAAAAACGCGAGTTCCCTTCATTACTGGTCTAACTCATCATGAGTTATATATTTTATAGTTTTATCTCTCACTCTCTCATTTATGATATTAATGTTTTTATTCTTCAACTTTCAACAACCCCTTATACCCTAAAAATTCCCTCAATTACTCCTCATAACTGTCCTCAGAACTTTCAACAACCCCCAATGACCGCCAAAGACTTGATTTGCATGGTCTCATTAGGCGAGAATGCTATATTCTTGATGCTAAATTCTACAACAAGGTGTTTTGAACTGAAATTTGATGTGTCTGAAAAACCGAAAGTACCTCAAGATGCTTTATCATTGATATATAAATCTAAGAGGCACCCGAACCTGAGTTTTTCAGTTGATAATGAAGATGATTTGAAGTGCATGTTGGAGCACAATCAAAATATTGGTTGTGCAGAGATTCACATGTAAGTTGTTGTTAATATAAATAGTTATACTTCTGAAAAAATCAGAAAGTTCTTACTGAAATGTAAGTAATCAATAAACTTTTTTTAAAACTGTGCTTTGTGTGATGTAAGCTTTGTGATTTCAGGTTTCAATGCACAGGCGAACATAATTGTTATCTTTAATGGTTAGATGTTAACTCTTCCTATAAAATGTTAAGTTTCAAAGAGATATGTTAACTTTCACACGAACATGTTAACTTTCACATGAACATGTTAGTTTTTTAAGAAGTTGTTAACTTTCCTCCAGCGTGTTAACTATGCGTATAGTCTGTTAAATTCCACTGCTCTATGTTAAATTTTACCGAAACAAGTTAATTTTACTCCTAGTTAGTTAACGTTCATAGTTATCTGTTAGTTTACATAAGAAGCTGTTAATTTAAAATATTAAAAAATAATATTATATTATATTTGAATATGGTATTTCACTGGTTCATTAATTTGTCCAGCAGTGATACCTTTTTCAATGCAGAATATAGTCATCCTCATCTAGAAAATGTTTCTAATTTAGAGAGAATCTAAAATGATTGCCCGTCTGGTGAGAATGTAATGAGAGCTGATGATATTCTCAACAACACTTCCATCATTTCTCAATGGTGGCACATGACATTAACTGAAAAGGGATAACAATTTGAAAGTGTAATTGAATTGAGACTAGCTTTGCAATACTATTCTATGACGAAAAAGTTTGATTATGAATTTGCAAAGAATGAATCCAAACGTATCCGAGTTTATTGTCAATATAAGGAGACATATGAATGTACTTAGATGCTGTTTGCCTCTCCTGTTAAAAATAAAAAAAAGAATTGAAATCAAAAGTTTCATGAATGAACACAGTTGCAGACAACATACTAACTTATCAAGGCACTCACAGGCATCTCGCAAATTCATAGCAGTCCAATTGTGACCTGTATTGAAGATTTGACCCGAAATCTACCCAATTGATGTGCAAAAGGAGTTTCTCACTTGATATGGATTGAGAATTGAATATAGTAAGATATGGTGGGGCGAAAAAGAGCACAAGAGAATATGTACAGTGATAGATATGAGTCTTATGATCAATTAAGATAGTAAATTTTATAGTTCTTTTATTAAATATACAAATTTTATTGGTAGCTGCTTATAGTACAATGATAGTTATTGATTTATTGTGTAATATATTAACCTTAGACGTTTCATGTTAAGTTTCATTGATATATGTTAACTGTCACCATGGGATGTTATATTAACTTTCACTATAAGACAATAACTTTAAAAAATTAATACATATTTTCTCCAATGTATTATATTTACATGAAATGTGGTGACATTGATGTACACGTATGAGCACATGGTGAAGGAAACGAATCAAGGAAGCTACGTTTGCATTGAACAGAAAGAAGGAAGGTTTAGAAGACTGTTCATATGTTATGTTGCTTGCATCATTGGTTTCTTAAATGGAAGTAGACCACTATTATTTTTGGATGAGACCTTTTTGAAAGACAGATACAAAGGCATGCTCCTCAACGCCATAGTATACGACGGAGACCGAGGGATATTTCCACTTGCGTATTGCATATGCGATCAGGAAAATGTAGCTAATTGGAGATGGTTCCTTCAAGGGCTATGGTCCATACTGTATGAAAAGTCAGACCCATACAATCCTCCCCACCAATTGATAATTATTTCTAATGCTGACAAGAGGATTCGAGAAGCTGTGAGAGAATATTTTCCTAAAGCAATTCACTCAAGATGTGTTCTACACCTGGTTGAAAATTTTAGATCAAAGCTAAAGGATTCGGGAATGGGAATGAAGGCAAAGTACACACAAATTTTGGGAAATTTGCTCCAATATGCTTGCTATAAATACACTACAACAAAATGGAACGACTACATGAAGGAAATTTATGAGATGTCTCCAGCTGCATATGAGATTGCAATTAATTATTCGTCAGAGCAGTGGGCAAATGCATTCTTCCCTAGAATTAGGTACGGCATTCAATCATTATGACATTTTGCAGTTGATGTTAACTCTCTCACATATATGTTAAGTTTCCTTTGTACATGTTAACTATAGATAGTAGATGTTAACTTTCATTACTATGTGTTAGGTTTTGGGTTTATATGTTAACTTTCACTCTTAACAGTTACATTTTGTAGTTACGTGTTAATTTTATTATATATTGTATATATTATATTTTTTATTATTTGATGTTTGCAGATATGGTCATGTAACCTCTAATGTCGCAAAATCTTTTAACAGCTAGATACGTGAAGCTCGATTGTTATGTGTACTACAAATGGTGGAGCATCCGAAAATAAATTATAGTTTGCATGAATAACAGACGCATAATGGCTGATAAGTGGAGTGGTTTTCTTTTTCCTAAAACTGAGCAGATTGTTAGAGTAAATATGGGAAAATGATATACTTTAGAGATTAAGCAATCTAGAGATGATATATTCGAAGTGCAATCACATAGAACTACTCACGTTGATTTGGAGAAGAGGACATGCAATTGCCGAGCTTGGGACGTAACACGTATTCCTTGTGTGAATGCTTGTGTAGTCATTATTTATATGAAAAGAGATATATATCAATATTGTGATTGTTTTATGTCCGTAGAAATGTTTAAGAAGAGCTACGAAGAAATCCTTTATCCCATACCAGATTATGAGAAGCGGGGTGTGCCAAGAGATGAAATCCTGGTATTGCCATCAATTACCACTAAGAGGAAGGGAAGAAATAGAACTAGACGTATAAACAACAGAACCATTTACAAACGTCCAGTGAAATGTTCTCGATGCAAAGCTGAGGGTCACAATCGAGCAACTTGCAACGAGCTAATTGGTGATTAGTGTGGACTGCTTCTTACAACATACTTTTGTTAGAAAAATATAGGTTGTCCAAAATTTTACAGTATTTTAGGGAAGATTTTTGTAATCTGTGAAGTTGTAAGACTAATCATATTGCATATTCAAGCAATATCAGCTGTAAGAATGCAATAAGTTTTGTATAATGTACTTGTTTCGTCGAGGTATTCTGTTTGTGTTTCTTGTTAAATATCTTGGTACTATAATAACTTTCAGCTAAAAAACTTTTAGCTGAACATGTTAACTTTTATTTGACTATGTTAACTTTCAAATGAACATGTTGGCTTTCAACTGTACACATTGACTTTCCGACTATTTAGTTAACTTTCAAGTGAAGATGTTAACTTTTGCTGAATATATTAACTTTCATCTTAAATGGTTAACTATAAGCTTTACATGTTAACTTTCATAAGTATATATTAACTTTCAGTCGAATATGTTGAATTTAATATGAACATGTTAACTTTCACTTGAACACGTTAACTCTTAGCCGAACATGTTAACTTTCAGCTGTATATGTTAACTTTCAGCCGAATATATGTTGTATCAAGATAATGCTTAAATTTATGATGGTGAAAATGACAAAAATGAAAATAAAATGATAATATGCTGCTGTGAAAATGATATTGTGGAAGACTTTTGTAATATGTGAAGTTAAAAAACTAAGTATTTACTGCGTATTCAAGTAATATCAGCTGTAAGAATGTAAGAAGTTTTGTGTAATGTACTTGTTTAGCTGAGGTATTCTGTTTGTGTTTTCTGTTAATTATCTTGGTTCTAAAATATCTCTAAGCTGTACATGATAACTTTTAGCTTAACATGTTAACTTTCAACAGAATATGTTAACTTTCATTGTTACATGTCAGTTTTCTTCATAACATGATAAATTTCAGCTGAATATGTTAAATTGTCAAATGTACATGTTAAGTTTTGACTTTTTCTGTTGACATTCAGGTGAACATGTAGCTTTTTATTTGAACCTGTTAAATATATGTTGTATCAAAATAAAACATAGATATACTGTAGCAAAAATACCAAAAATATAATAAGAACAATAAAGGTCAAGCTTGTTGCATTGTTTGTCATCCACATCATATGTTTGCACAACTAAATTAATATACACAATATAAACATGCACACAAGTTTTAGTTCAATCAATCAATTTTTAGAACAACTTTCTCCCATCCTTATCTAATGTCTCTGCTTGATTCTTCTGTTCCCATCCTTCTATTAGAAGTTTAGCTGTATGTCAGACACGTATGACATTAGATTCATCATCGGGAGTAGTTACTTGCATTGTATCAACACCATGGATTATAGGCTTCATATATAAGGGAACGAAAAAATTAAATTACATAACAGCATAATGTAAAAAATAGATATGCATATATTTAAACATATTAAACTTGCATGGTCATGAGACAGCCTCCACGAAGCAGATACAGAAGCTCCAAAGCTTCAATACTACTGTTCGACGTATTAACAATAATACACAACCTAAAATATAGCAGTAAGATACAAACATTAACAGTTGCTGATAAATGTTGACATGTAACAGTGAAAGGTAACATATACGAGCAAAAGTTAACATAAATGTCCATAAGTTAACATATATTGGGAAATATTAACATTTATACACAAACATTAACATGAATGGATAAAACATAACGGGTAATGTGTAGCCAAACATGAATGAGAATTACTAAACTTACTGATAGAATTTCTGATTGTAAAAATTTGAGACCCATTTGTTCTCATCTGGTGTGAGCTTTGCCTCTACATGATGAGATATTCTAAAGTTGTGAATGAATGTTTCTTCACTATCAACCAAGCGTATGCCAAAATCAAAAAAATAGGAATACCATCGGATAAAAACTTCAGATTAGCCTCCTCCTTCTTCTTGATTTTTGTGTTCTTCAGAAAATCCCAAATGCATTCATCAGACTTACAGTAGTACCTGATTTTTTTCTCTCCTCATCCTTCTGGTGTGATACTATAATTATCTCTTCATCAACTTCTTTTTTCTTTTCTTCAGTGAATGGGGTTCGGACTAGCTATGATCGCATTCTAATCCTGCTACTTGGTGCCCTTGTCCCCATTTGAAGCTAATTTCTTCGTTCTCTTCCGAAAAACTTTTGCCTCCGGTGCGACAATGAATTTCTTAATTGATGACTCTTCAACATTCTCCTTTTTATCTTCTTTTTTTCTTCTTCTTTCTTCTCTTCTTCTTTCTCTTCCTCTTTCTTCTCTTCTTATTTCTCCACATTCTCACCATCCTCTTCTTTCCCTTCTTTCTTCTCTTTCTCTTTCTTCACATTCTCAACATCCACTTCTTGCCCTTCTTCTTTCTATACTTCCTTCTCTTTTTGTGCAGTTTCTTGTTTTTTCTCTTCTACTTCATCTATTTCCTTCTCCATTTACACAACCTCCTCCGCAATATGAGAAGCTTCTTATCCAATATTGGTTACATCATCATAATCGAAGCAACCAATATCATCACCCCTATCAAAAGAATCCAAACTACTTTTCTTCCTCTGTGCAGCCGTAGTATGCCTATCATTCTATGCCATAAGATTCTTCACATTATTCTTAAGGTCTTCGGGATCAATGAGATTACTAGTTCCTTCATAGATCTCTAATTTCTTGTTAAAGTCGTTGTATCTCCTTGGTGCAAGCATCCTATTGATATCGCTTGCTACGCTTGACAGCATGAAGCAGTTTCCAATTTAGTTTGACGGTATTCCTCCAAAAATAAATTTGCTCATCACTTGATAACTTCTCTATCTCATCTTCTTTTTCAAGAGCATCACTGATATGTTAGGAGAAAATCTAAAAAAAACCATATACCCATTATACTTATATAAACAATAAATTTTTTTTAAGGATAATAGTTATGAAAATCAACAAAATTTAAAATGCTAACATGTAATAATAAAAGTTAACATGTTACTCTGAAAATTAACATATACAGACTAAAGTTAACATGTAAGAATAAAAAGTAACATGTAAGCATGAAAGATAACATGTAAGGATAAAAGTTATCATGTTATGCTGAGAATTCACATGTTCTGCTGAACACTAACTCAACATTAATGAAGGTTATCATGTAAAGAATAATTGATTCTTATGTAGCCTATTGATGAGCTCTTAGATCTATCATTCACCTTCTCTGGCTTCTCATCCTTAACCCTTCTTGCTTATCCTTCTTCTTCATCTAGGCAACCTTCTTCGGCAGTGATTGCTCCATAGATTTATTCCTATCAGAGACGAGGGGGGTTCTTTTTTCCCCCGATGAGAGATATCATCCTTCTTAAAACTAGGCTCCCTTTGAGAGTATTTCTCACTCCGTGGGCTGCTAGGAGAAATTGGTTTCTCTATGATTTTAATGCTTACTTTCCTTGCCTTGAAAACAATTGTATCTCTCCTTAAAGATCCAGCCGTCCCTCCAACCCTTACCCAATTAGTCAAAGGAGGCTTCCATCTCAAGTTAAGGACTAGTTTTTTAATGTCCGTCATCTCTTAGTATCATAACTATCAAAATAGAATGAAATAATTTTTAAGCTTTTATAAACTAGTAAAACTACAGATAACATGAAACAGATGAAAGAGAAGCAACAAATGTTTGTCATAATTTTTCTTTCTAACTTTCAAAACTCTTTGTTCAACTTTAGTCTAAATAGCAAACTTTCACACTTAAATGTTAACTTTCACTATTATATGTTAACATTCAGGCGTACATGTTAACTGTCATATTTTAATGATACCTTTCATCTTCATATGTTAAGTTTCACGTTAACATGTTAATTTTCACCATATCATGTTAACTTTCAATCTTGTACATGTTTTCTGATGCATGTTAACTTTTATCATAGTTATCAAAACTGCTAATAACTAAAACAAAAATCAAACCATATGAACATACAACTTACATGAATGAGTGATATGCATCCAGGTACGTATGTAACCCCTCACTTTCTCATTTCTTCCATGGCAATTTGAATGCCTCTCTTCGTCTCATGAAAAATAAATTTAGCCCACGCAATATTTTTTACCTCTCATTGCTATCCACATATTGAAACAACAGTCTTAGGATACCTTGTGAGATGTTAGAGCACCAAATCATTACACACTGGTACAATATCTGAAGCAGCACAAAATCCTCAATATCCTTCTTTGAGGCTAACTCAACAAGTGTCTCTAGTAGCTCTTCAATATATCTCTGCATGCTATCCACTTCTTCTTTATCTTTGGCCTTTGCCTTTACATTTGCCTTAGCCTTTATTATTATTTTTCTCTTCAAAGTACTCCCTCCAGAGCCGGTTATGCGGGTCTCTATTTCCATAAATCAACTCCCCATCAATGGGGAATCTCGTGTGATTTTTCACCCACTCCTCATCAAATTTAACTGAAAACATCGACCCGATTTTGGAATCGGGAAAAAAGAATTCATCCTTTTCGCCAACATAATGACTTAGCATGTGCTCTAGTGCTGGTCGATCACATGCTGGAGGTCCAAACAAGACGTAGTGCTTAAAGTTACTTCCCTTGTAGGCATCCCAGTGCCACTTCTTCATTCTTGGTTGAAGGTTTTTCATGAACACATAGTACCATCCAAAACATGATATAGGCCTGATATCACCTACAACATCAATTTTCCTCCATAAACAAATATTTACTCTTAACAAATCATTCAAATTCTTAATGTCTATTATACTAATTAACATCAGTGGCAAATATTAACATTAAAGGTTAAAACTTAACAACCTTTTGTGACAGTTAACACTTACGGATGAACGTTAACAACACTCAACAAAACATAACATTTGTTCGTACAAGTTAACATTCGTTTATGAACTTTAATATCTAATGATGAAACATGTATGTGTAAAAGTAAACATCGTACAAGTTAACATTCGTTTATGAACTTTAATATCTAATGATGAAACATGTATGTGTAAAAGTAAACATCAGTTATTTACTTTTTTTTTATGAACTTTAATATCTAATGATGAAACATGTATGTGTAAAAGTAAACATCAGTTATTTACTTTTTTTCATGTAATGCTATCACTTAAACAAAAAATTGATGTACATGCTATACTTCTCAATATATAATATATGACAAATCCAATTGCAAATATTCACATACTTTTTATAATTGTTGGATGTGATTATATATTGTAATTCATATGCTATGATTATACTTCTCAATATATTTTATATGATAATATAACACAATGAACTAAATTCCAAACAATGAGTCTATATGTCATACAATAGATCTACACTTCATACATAATAATTTCACTCAGATTAAGACAAAAATTCTACAAATAAGGTCCCCGTTTTATCCACTTTTATTATCAATAAATTGAATATCAAACTATAATAGTTATGACCTTAGCCTAGCAACAAATGATTACTTGATGTAGGAGATCAAGTATTGGACAAACCGAGAAGAAAAGCAACCAAGTCGATTGAACAGATGGACGAGACGAGACTCGACTTAAACCAGACGAGACGATAATAGTGCAGACGAGTTGAGATGATGACAGGATGAGTCGACATAACCCAGCCGAGATGAGCAGATGACTCGAAGCAACATGGTGAGATGATAGGCGACAGGACGAGTCGACATATGCTAGTCGACACGAAAGGAGGGATGACTCGACATGCTTAGTCGATTCAGGTCCAATCGATACGAAAGGCGGTGCTAGTCGGGATGCCTCGTGTCGACTCGGACTTCAGATTAGTAAAGAGTTCCTTTTTTTTGGTTATTTCCTTTTAGACTTAGAGTTTCTTTTTATTAGAGTTAGGATAGATTTAGTTGGCTATAAATATTAGTTCATTTTGTAAATTGTGAATCAACTTTTCAATTATTCAATCAAGAGAATTTTTCTCCTTGTTTACGTTCTCAACTTTGAGAAATTTAGAGATTGTGGATTCAAGCTCGTGAAATACATGCTGTTGTCAAGACTTGTCAACATCAGAATGATATCTGATTGGCCTCCTCGTTTCTACGTCTGCGCCAAGTGGTATCAGAGCTTCGGCTTCAACATCTTCGACAATGGTAGGTGACGGCGAGAAGAATCTTTCTCCATAGGATCTTTTCACGAGGATGAATTCTATGGATGAAAGATTTGACACGTTGGAGACGTCTCTTCAGAACCTTCAACAAGCCATTGAATGACTTACCCTTCACCTTAACAATGGGAATAATTTCACCGACGATCTTCACCTAAGCAAACCCAGAGTTAGGCTACCCCGACATCCACCCCCGTACAATCCCCAACCCCCTCCAGTTCATCCCCCTTCATATCAACCACGTCCAAACCAAATCCCTCCATATCAGCCCCCTCCGCATCAGCCTCCTCCATATCAAACACCTACGTATCAACATCCTCTAAATCAACCCCCTCCACATCATAGACGACATCCCAACCAACCTCCTCTACATGATTATTCCAGTGACGAAGGAGCAGACTATGATGCCTAATTTAAGGAACCATGGTATGACAACGTCTCGAGTGAAGAAGAAGGAGGGCGACCTTATGGCAAAGGTTGGGGCAGAGGCTTCAACCCTCGTCGTAACTATCACCGACAGGGCGGACATCACTATGTTTGCGATGAAAGTTGATTTTCTCATTGCCAAACTCATTACAACTTCTTTTGTTACAATAAGTTTAAAAAGTAAAGTAAAAGTTGATCTTTTTATAAGATCTCTTTACACAAGATTACAACTTTCTCTTAAAACAAACGCATATGACGTTTATCACTCACTACTTGTGTGAGATTTTTGCTTATGTCGGGGACGTATTAGTCTGTGGACCGTTGTGGATCAGATCCGGTTGACAACAAAGTTATTCAAAGCTCTTAATTCACAAAGGAAGTAATCGCAGAAGCGATAATCACAGCCAAGCGAGATTGTGTCTCTTCTGAGATCAAAACCAAGTTTGATACGGAGGAAAAAAGGGAAAAAGAGTCTCAGATCTTTTGAAGGCTTCCTCTTTATGATGAAGTTCGCCAAGATCTGCCAACTCTCCTCTGAAATCCACGGTTTACTGCTCAAATTGATAGCACCTCGCCCTCTGATTTTAGATCCTCTCAAATGAAGACCACGAGCTTCTATTTATAGGCTTTTGTTGCCGTGTTTTCTGATAAGATCAAGTATTTTAACATTATTTGCAATTGATAACCGCCCAGGCGCACTTAAGGATAGCTTCAGAATAGTTGGGGAGATCCTGGGATGAAATAATTCTAACAAAACATCAAAATCTGCGTTTTGGAGAAGTTTAGGAGTTAGTAGTGCCCGTGGTGGCTTGGAACTGTGCGAGCCGGGCCACGATTTGGTGGCTCGCACTCACACAAGCCTCCTGGCTTGTTTTTTTCGTCTTTTTGACATTTTGGTTATTTTTAGCTCATTCAGTTCGCTTGTTTTGGGCTTGTTTTTCCTTTACGCACGTTTCGTCGCTTCGTTGACTCGTGCGCTTCCACGATTTGCTTCATGCGTTTCGTTAACTTGGAGGTGGACAGTGAGTGTGTTGGCCACTTGGAGCTGACCAATGAGCGCGCGGACTCATTGTCTTATTCTCAATGTTTCTCCACTTCGTTCTGTCGATGATTCATTGCCACATCGTCTTGAACTGTATTCAGGACCTATAGGCAGTTTTTAACACCTACAGATACCCCCTCTAAAGTATTTTAGTCTCATTTCTTTTATAGAAGAAGTTGGGATACTTTGGATATGATACGCTTAGTCTTTAGTCCTTTGATTTCTTCTGCTTTTAGTCTATTCAGTTCTTTGTTGAATAGCTAAAATTCCTTCGGTTCTGCGTTTATCGTCTGACCGTTGTTGAAATTTTGGGTTTAGACCAGCATGTTGATATCTGAATTGACTCGTGTTGTTGAATCAATCTTGAGCCTTGCCTTGATGAGGCTATGGATGAACTGATTGGCATTGAACTCTCGTCGTTGCATATTTGGACGATGTTGATTCGTGTCGATTGGCATTGGCTGACATTGAATTTCTTCGTCACGTGTTGAAACACGTTGGGTCAATTTGCGCTTGCATTCCCCCGGGAGCTTTATGAATTGGTTTAAACTCATATATCCATTGGGGCCCATAGGCTATCCTTAAGAATACACCATACGATATTCTCCAGGAACTGCCCGTTGAAGGCATGATACAGTTTAAACTCATATACCTATTAGAGTATGAATACGGGTGCCGAATACGGGTGCCGAATACATCAAAAATACTCAAAAATGGGCAAAAATGTAAGCGAAGTACCCTCAAGGCTCACTACACGTGCGAGCCAACATTTTGTGGCTCACACGTGTGCGAGCCAAGGGGGAGCCAGTGTTTCGTGGCTCGCATGCGTGCGAACCAGCGTTTGCTGCTAGTCGAATTAGGTTCAAGGTGGTTCGGTTCAAGTTTATTTGGGTACGGTTCAGTTCAGAGCTCTTTAAAAACCCCGACTTCTTCATCTTCTTTTCTTCTTTTTCTACCCGAACCTAATTCTTTCCTGGCTCAAAAACTGACTCCTTCAAGAACCCGTATCAGAGATTCTCCAGATCCTCCTTAACCTCCATCTCCCTAACTTCGAATTTGGCCGAACGAGATGGTCTCGACCTAGGGTTTCTGACATTCTTCAAGGTTCGAGCAATTCCCTCGGTCTTTTCTTCTCCCAAGCTCTGTTCTCCTTCATCTACTTCGGCCTTAGGTAACACTCTCTCCCTAGCTTCAATCTTGATTACAATTAACACTTGAATCTTAGTTTTGGGGGAATAATCAAAACCCTAATCCTTGAATTTGGAAAAAGGACCGAACTTTGGTTTTGGTTTGTGCCTAAAAACCAACCTCCACCCATGATATTTGGTTTTGATTTGTTTTCTTCCCTTTTTTTCACTCTTCAATTTTCAATTTTGGGGGCCTCCGATTTTTGGTTTTGATTTTCGGGTCTTTGGTTCTGATCCTCAGGTTTGTTTTGGCTGAGAATGGGAATCGAGCTCATTAACCTGTATTTAGGGCTTGAACTGAACCCTTTGCTTGGTTGTTGAAACTCTCCATAGCTCGTAGCATATATATACCATTTGGCTTGTATATTTGGAATGTTCTGTTGTGTATACCCTTGGTTGAGACTTGTAATCATGGCCCAACCCTTGTATGCACGAATTTGGCCGAGCTTAGGCTTGCGATCCTTGGGCTTTTAGCCGTGCATGAGAATCAAATTTGTAGGCATGTCGAGCTTTCTTGTTTGGCCACGTGCATGTCTTGAACCAAAATTTTGAGATATTTAGCTTGATCTGTTGCATGATCTGTTATGGATGAAAATCGAACCTGAATTAGGCCCATCACATAGGTTTAATTAGATTTTTAACTGAAAAATCATATTTTAAGAATTTTAGTCAAATATCACAATTTCCTTTTATATTGGACTGATACTTCTAAACTTCTGACGTAATTGAATTGTTAACTCTCTTTGTAGATATGTCCTCTAAGAGATCCCGTGTTGTTCGAGGTCGTTCGGCGACTCAGTCGCCCGAGCCGATGCCGTTCAGTTGCACATGTATAACTTTGTTTCCCTTCTTCTTGTTTATGAATTGGCATTATATATTGTACCCCGCTTTGTTCTCCTTGGTGAGGCAATTGGGAAGAGCCGCCACCCTCCTTCGTAGGGGTGGATGCTTCACAAGACGTGTTTTGCTTGGTCAAGGCATATCTTAATTAGTTTGGGGCGATTTCATGCTGCATTATACTCCGGAGAGCAGGTATATTGTCGCATTATTCATGTGCTGATATATCCCGTGCTTCGTGTGTATAGTGCAGCTTTTGATCGTCTCTCCAATTATAGGGTCGTGACTCTGTCTCACAGCTCGTGAGACGAGTTCAACGTATGTATTGCCTTAACATAGGTATTTTATAACTGTGTTTAACGATTGTGCATTGTTTACCTCAGTCGAGTTTTCCTCGAAGGTGTTTAATGCTCATGCGGTAGAAGGCTGCTGTAGTGAGGCTTATGCCTCTACTGATGAGCCAATTACCGTTCTGGCGGTTCCCCAATTTGCTCCGGCTGCGCCGAAAGAGCTCCCGCAGCTAATATGGAAGGGAGAGTGTCGTACTTTAAGGCAGCTTATCATGGATGTGCCTTTAGTGAAGGACCCAAGTTCTACGCATCCGTTGAGGAAGCCGGACTACATATTCGATGATTCTATGGAAGATCCGGTTGCAGTGTTTCTCGGAGCTAAGCAGTGGCTACATTATGATGACGACGACCACCTATACCTCTTGCCGATTCCTCGTCATCGTTCTCTGACTGAGCTACAGTTCCAGGCCGTCCCACGAGAAATGTCGTGGGGGTTAACAGAGGAGCATGACCATGTTCATTGTGGCTATATCACCCATGGGGCGATTCCTGGGTCAAGTGATCGAAATCGGATAACAGGACAATATCCGGGGGTCCTAGGATTGAGTGACCCCCCCAGAGGTGAGGTCTTTACTTTTGTCAACACCGTGAAGAACCGGCTAGCGAGGTTGGGTCGGAAGATGCTAGCAACCGGTCACCGATGTTATGGATGGGTGTATTCATCGTATAAGCTTTGGTGGGCTCACTTGAGCAATTATATCTTGGACCGGTTTAATGCGGAGTTGAGGCCAATGGCTTGCATGAGGCTATCTGCACCACCACTTATGGGCTGATAATCAGCGTTCCTCACTTCCTGGCGCTGTTGGAGCTTTACAATCCCGACACCAACACGTTTTTGAAGAAGTATGATGAGTTGGGGTTGGCGCTGCACGAGATGCATAAGATCTCCAGTCTCCTGATGGGTAATATGATCTATCAAGAGTATTATCCTTCCAATCGGGAGCTGTAGCAGTTGAAGACGTGGTCGCCCAACTGCTTCAACACTTTTTGGGACCTCACCTGCCACTACCAAATAGCTCTGGCAGGTGCTGATCTGTTATCAAAGAAGTCACAACCGCAAATAAGTTTGAAGAGGTTTGCGGACTATTTGTTCAAGAACCTAGATAGCAGCTCGGGTGAGACGGTATATAAGTTAACACCGTTGACCCCTTCAGAAGTCAATGAGCTGATCAGAAAGTCCAATGCCCAGTCTTACACCACAGCTAGCATTGAGAATGATTTTGCTGCTGGAACCAAGTTCTAAACATTCTTGTGGAAAGCGATGAAGCCAATTCAGCCTATGACGTTGCTTGCCGGCTACCTCACCATATGGTTGAAGAAGTGTGTGGTGCCGTATTAGTCTACTGATGCCTTGCCTCTTGAAGTTCTTTATCCTGTAGTTCTGCTCGCTCATCGAAAGAATTTATCTCTTCTTCCAACGATGATCATTGATATTCACAGAGGGCTTCGTTAGTTTGTGAGTGTGTTCACTCAAGGGGAGAGTAAGCCGTCAACTCAGATCCCTCTCACAAAGGTGGAGCTCCCCTACACTTATTTGATTGCTTGGTTCATCCTCCACCGCTTAGATATGATATCGGCCCTAACTTCTGCAGACTCATCCGTTCATTTTCTCCAATTAATAGAAAGCTGCAGATGGAAAGGACGTGTGATCCCTGAGATCAAGAGGCAGCTTCAGAACCAGAAGTGTTGGGTTTTCTCGACTTGCTTCCTATGATTCTCGGGTCAATATGGTGACTCACTGGTTGATATAGAGGAGTCGGGTATGGGTCAGACTTCCCTTGATTATGGTTTCTTCGACTGGCTAATCAATATTTGGCCAGGCTATGTGATCTTCCGGGTGTGGAACCACTGTTATATAGAGCCATACTTGCCGTGTCAGTTCGCCCACCAATTCTTGTGGAAAGCGATGAAGCCAATTCAGCCTATGACGTTGCTTGCCGGCTACCTCACCATATGGTTGAAGAAGTGTGTGGTGCCGTATTAGTCTACTGATGCCTTGCCTCTTGAAGTTCTTTATCCTGTAGTTCTGCTCGCTCATCGAAAGAATTTATCTCTTCTTCCAACGATGATCATTGATATTCACAGAGGGCTTCGTTAGTTTGTGAGTGTGTTCACTCAAGGGGAGAGTAAGCCGTCAACTCAGATCCCTCTCACAAAGGTGGAGCTCCCCTACACTTATTTGATTGCTTGGTTCATCCTCCACCGCTTAGATATGATATCGGCCCTAACTTCTGCAGACTCATCCGTTCATTTTCTCCAATTAATAGAAAGCTGCAGATGGAAAGGACGTGTGATCCCTGAGATCAAGAGGCAGCTTCAGAACCAGAAGTGTTGGGTTTTCTCGACTTGCTTCCTATGATTCTCGGGTCAATATGGTGACTCACTGGTTGATATAGAGGAGTCGGGTATGGGTCAGACTTCCCTTGATTATGGTTTCTTCGACTGGCTAATCAATATTTGGCCAGGCTATGTGATCTTCCGGGTGTGGAACCACTGTTATATAGAGCCATACTTGCCGTGTCAGTTCGCCCACCAGTTCGGGTACGATCAAATTTATATTAGGAACCCAAATCGACAGCACCGGACTTGTGGTGGTTTGATAGATAAGGCTCGGGCATGGCTGTGGAGCATAACCGGCTGCACTGGTGCCGAGTTCAGCCTCCCCGGTGTTGAGCACAAATTAGAGCTAACTTTCCTACAATACTGGTGGCTTTTGGTGGCAAATGAGTAAATTCTCGTATGACCGATAACAGAGTTAGCGTCTAAAGAAGCTGCTCGGATCGCTACTCAGATGGTGTACGAGGCTAAGTTTCAGAAGAGGAGAGGAAAGGAGTCGGTGGGTCCTTCTGGTCACAAAATGCAGAGGGAGTCTATCTTTCCTTCTGGTGAAAAAGTCTCAAAACCTTATACTATCGCTGGCAAGGAGATTAGAACCGGTGGCGAAGAAGAGAAGCTGGAAATAGCTGTGTCGCATTCCCTCTCTTTAGAATTATTTGAGTTAACAATATCTAAAAGAACTCGCCGTTCCCAACTGTCTAAACCTTCGTTGGCTCTGAAGAAGCCGAAGATGCAAGTTTTGTTCACCTACCCTAATAAGATGTCAGTTGAAATCCCAGATGCAGCTTCTGAAGAGGAAGATAAAGAAGGGCCATGCCTCATACATCGGACGAGATCTCAGCCTACAACTCAAGTCGTTTATGGGCTAGAGTCGCGTTCTAAATTCATTCAAGAATGAGTCGTCGATCTGGAGGAAGCTCATCCCACTAAGTGCAAGAAGCTAGCTTACAAGCGACAGAGTGGGCCTCTAGCTTTTGAAACAGGGCCCACCAGTGACGTGCCTACTGGTGGAGAAGGTAACACTTCAATTCTTTGTGGTCTTTTGATTCTTCCACTTATTAGTTCTTAGACTTAGCAACTACTGTATTTTAGGAGGTCGTGAAGAAGGTGAAGAGGCATACGGCCCTCTTTCTCCTAACTTTGATTATTTCGAAGGACCTAGCTTCTCACAACAGATGGATGAGGTCATGGCCGAGGAGCCCGCGGATGTGGAAGCAGGTATAAATATTAGAGCTGGTGCAGGCTCTGGTGCTGGACCTGATACAACTGAAAGGGTTGAGGATCCAGGTACATCTAACACTAGTAATACGTCCTTCAGGTGGCAGGAATTGAACGATTCAGAATTCGTATCTCCGCTAATTATTTCTATGCTTCTTGCTCTCTTAGAAAAATTGCAAAGAGTGGGCACGAGTGCTAAGGCTGCAGAACCTGGCGTAGTTGCTGGAGGTGAATTTGACTTCCACTTATCATAAATTCTTGACTTTTCGTCTTTCTGGTTTAACACTTAGGTTTTCTGCAGGTGTGTCAATGGAGGATCTAGGTGAAGAGGAAACTTTCCGTGATGCGGCCCTCGGAGAGATAGGTGCACCCTCATTTGATCTGACACTAGCCCCTCTAGACTCTGACAACAGGCTATTTGCTGATATGCTGTCTGAACAAGCTCAACATGACGCCGCCGAACCAATAAACACAGCTGCTTTGCCCACAAGTATGATTCTTATTCCCATGTTACGCTCATTCATTTGTTAATTTTTATTTAACCATAGGAGAGTTTCAATCGTAGGACCAGTCATTGAGACTGATACAACTACTCTTACTGGAAAGTCTGGTGAATCTGAGGGTATCAATTTCTTGCTGTTGGCAAGGATTATTATCGAGGCTCAGTCATCGTCTTCTGAGACACAACTCCCGATTCCTTCAGAAACACCTACTATAATAACTGCTACAACTATTGGCGAGAGCTTGATTGAACAAGTCGTAAGACCAACTGAAGAAGTTGGTACTTCAACAGCTGCTATACCCACCGTGCTTCCTGTGACTCATCAAGTTGGACGAACAGAATCGGGTGTGGTGCGTTCAGCTGAAGAAAGCTATGCATGCATTGGTAATTTTTGTGTCATGTTTTGACTTAGAATTATTTTATATTTTGGAATATTCATCTCTTCTCCTTCTTATAGGGTTGTCGTCTCAGCTTCACAATGTTGTCAAGGCGTTTCTATCAGATAATAACCCTAACTAGACCATTCTTTGCATGGAAGTTTGCCACTTCTTCTCTTTCGTGAGCCCATTGATCGATAAACTTCTCCAGAAGAGGCTGTCTTTTGGTCAATTCCGACCATTCCTCGAGAGTAAAATAGTCTCAATAAGGAACACGGGCTCGCTAGATATAGCGGATGTCATTGCTAATGACTTGGATCGGTTGGAGCTCGAGTTCCAAAGATTACAGGAGTTTCGAGCTGCCGGTGCTCCTACTTATGTGGCCGCTTAGATGGAGAGCCGATTGTAAGCATGGCATGATGCTCGAGCTTCCGTTGGACTCGAGATTCAGGCGCAAAGAGATCGGGTTGATTGGATGAAAGCAGTCCTTTCTGAGAAGTTGGCCTCTTTGCGAGACCTTGATTCCTCTCTCGCCTTAAATGATGCTAAGATAGCATGACTTAGGCATGAGCTTGAGGCAGCGGAGGAGGCTCGGACTATCTAGGAGGTGGTGAGGACTAATGATGAACACGCCCGACTTGTAATATCTGGAAAACTAGAGCTTTTAGAATAAAAGTTAGCCAAGATGGAGGAAGAGGCTACGGGAACCATGTCTGTTAGTGAGGAATCCTTCAAGGCTGAGTTGCAGCGTGAGCTTGAATGAGCTTATGCTGAGGAATTGTCCGAATTAGAGCAACAAATCCTTAGTCATAAGCTTGATGTAGAGTGACTGCAACTATTGTACCTGAACACTTGATTTCATCAACGATATATATATTTTTTGTTCAATGTACTTTCATTCTTATTATAATTTCTCATTCTACTTAGAATAATTAACCATAATACTTATAGGATTTTTGCCAAATCCTTAGCCATCAACGAATTTGATGTGTCTTTACCGATTATTGTTTGAGTTGGGCTAGCATGCGGATTGTCTAAGTCCGTTTCACATATAATATTGTGCTAAAGGAATGAACTTCTTTAGTCTTAATGCTACGACTTTGAATACGTAAACTTGGTCATTTTGACGGGAACGGACTGTAGGCGTCAAAAATTGCCTATAGGTCCCCGCACATGGCTCGAGACAGAGAGAAAACGATGAACGTCGCTATCTGAGTCATAGAAGCTTAATCGACATTGACAAGTACATGAAGTGAGTCAACGAACCATGCGAAGCAACGGAACTTCGAAATAACGAGGATACGAACTGATCGGGAGCCCAGTGTCGCTTACAAAAGGCGAAACGCCGCTCGTATCCCAGTTTAATCCACAATGGTCTAATCATCAGAGCTTATAGATCTCCTCGCCGGCTTTCCAATGCACTTTGAATCATTCAAATCTGAGTTCGGATGAAGAAGTTACGGCGAAAACGGACAAGTGTGCAAAACGAAGTGTCTCAGCATGAGTTGAGACACCCCGAGGTCTCTCGGCCCAACCGAGACACCCCAAGGATGTCTCAAGCCCTAAAAACTGGCCGTTATGTGGTTTTAACTATCCGGACTTCCTGGAGCCTATAAATACAGCCCCAGGACTTTATTTTTTTAGGGAGATCTAGAATTCTCGAGCGTTGGCGAAGCCCTACCGGACTGAAGACTGAAGGTGCATGAATTTCAGAGAGGAGGAGAGATCGGATCGAGTTCATCGGCATAAAGAAGAGGAGCTCGTCAGATCTGCAGCTCTCTTGTTCGTTCCTTAAGATTACCCCGTTGTGGTGATCTTAAGAAGAGCAATTATCTCGCCATTGCCGAGATAAGCGCTACGGCTTCTTGATTCCTTCGCGATTCAACGAAGCTCTGCCCAATTTTTCAGCAATCAGATCTGATCGACGGTGGTCCACGGATATCAACATCCCCATCACAGGCCAAGATTCCACGCAAGCAGCGGGCGATAAACACCCATTGCGTTTGTTTGAAGAGAGTTGTATTTTTTAATTATTTTTTTATTGTGTAAGAAAGTCTTATAAAAAAACTAATTTTACTTTGAATCTATAATCGATAAACGTGTAATAGATTTAGCAATGAAGAAATTAACTTTCACCGTAAATACGGACCACCTGACAGCATGTGTTAGATGCAGACTTATCTCCATTTAGGGATCGAGATAAGGTCCCCCGTGCGTGTAAAGCATGGATTATGGTATTGTCGAAAGATTATATCTTTTCTTAGGGCAAAGATGAACCCAATATCGAAGAGAAAGAATTTTATATTCTATCCCTAGGCCTTCTTTTAGAGTAAAGACAAACCCGATACCGGAGAGGAAGAATTTTATATTCTATCTCCGGGTGTAAAAGAAACTCAAAGTGAGATCTCCACTTCGAGAATCTGCCAAGTGAAACTAAGAGTGGGATCTCCACTCTGAGAATTAAAAAGATCCAGATAACCCTAACTTTTATAGGATTGGTTACCTGACCTAAAGATGACTTTCTTATTTATCGAAATGAAATTCCGACTCCAATCCTAACTTTTATAGGTTTGGCCGAAGGGAAAAAATGGAAGCCTTTCGTTTATCGAAAAGGAATTCCGGCTGTGGTCCTAACCATTCGATGGTTTGACCAGGTGGGAGTTATTGAGATGACCCTAACTTTTATAGGTTTGATCGTTCAATTTGGGTGGAGGCCTTTCATTTATCAAAAGGGAAGTCTGATTTGAAAGTGGACCTCTTGTTCATTGAAGGAATTGAGAAGGGATTTTGGCTTTGGTCCTAACTATAGGAAGGTTTGACCAAATGACTAGTGGGAGTGGAGTACAAATAACAGTAGGAATGTTGATTTGTATGACTCACTCAGTTTGGGTTTTCGATGTCAAGTGATAGGGACTTAACGTGAAAATGGGGTTTGTTAATTGCCATGGATTGGCAGCTTAAACTTTGAGTACCGTGCTGGGACTTTAACATTAAGAGTGTTAAGTGCATAATCATAGTGGGAGTTTGGATGGGCTCAGCCGAAAGAATTTTATGGACCCACTGTCAGTTAATTTGATCAGTGAGGGACTTTATGGCGGAGGACCGTAAATCATCAAGCACTCCATAGTTATATTGTGAGAATTTTATGAGAGAAGATTGACCGAATTAAATCTCATCTCAGCGAAAGAGTGCTTGGAAAGTTACAGCGGAGGTTCAGTCACATTGGAAATGATTAAGTAGCCACAGTAGGAGGTTCTTAATCACTTATTATTTATGATTAAAGATGAATTATTCAGATAACGGGTCTTCATCTTGAACTATCGGCTGATCTCGGGTTATCCTTAAGAATACAATGTACAGTATTCTCTAGGAACTTCCCATTTAATAAGTTATCCTGAGTGTACTAAGGATAATACTTTTTTAGGAACTTCTTATTTCTTGACATCATGATCTTATCACCGTCTTTGGTGATTAAGCGGTATGCATCGTTTGAGTAGACTGTCTCTATCACAAATAATCCTTCCCATTTGGGTTGGAATTTGCCTTTGTTCTTAGAGTTAAGTATCATTGGTCGTCGTATAGCGAGAACCAAGTCTCCCTCTTTGAAGCTTCGTTGTCGGACTTTTTTTTATCAAAATCCCAGGAGATTCTGGCCTGGTAAAACTCGATTTGCTATCGAGCTTCCAAACGCCTTTCGTCTAACATCTCAAGTTCTTCTAGACATTTCTGATGTTGTTCCTCCGTTGTCATCCCTGTTATGAGAGCAATACGAAGGGATGGAATTTGAATTTCCAAGAGAAGAACAGTCTCACATCCATATACTAGAGAGTACGGAGTCGTTCCTGTAGGCATGCGGACTGTGGTGCGATAGGCCCAAAGAGCTTCGCCGAGTTTTTCATCCCAATCTCTCTTGTTGGTTCTCACGAGCTTTGACAAAATCTTTATGATTGTCTTGTTGAATGCCTCAGCCAATCTATTTACCGTAGGATTATATGCCGTCGACAAGACATCTTCAATTCTGAACTTCTCGCAAAATTTGATGAAGACGTTGCTCATAAACTGAGGGCCGTTGTCATGTATAATTCATCTTGGAACTCCATATCAGTAGATGATATGGTGTTTGATGAACTTGAAGACGTTGCTTGTCTTCACTTTTTTAAGTGAACTGCTTTAGCCCACTTTGAGAAATAATCAGTAATTTCTAAAATGAAACGGTCATCTTTGACTGATGGTGGGAAAATAGGATCAACAATATCCATTCCCCATGTCTTGAATGACCATGAAGCAACCGAATGGTGCAGATGCTCTGGGGATTGATGCATGTAATTTGTGTGTATTTGACACGCGTGACACCGTCGGACGTAGTCGACTGCGTTCTTGACCATGGTCGACTAATAATACCCCATTATTCTAAGTCGATCGCAGAGCTTGGGACCAGGTTGATGTGCACCACAGGTTCCATTGTGCGCTTCTTTGAGAGGCTATTTTTCCTCTTTGGTTGAGAGGGATCGGATCAGCAAACCGTCGTATGCGCAACAATATAGTGTCTGGGTCGTCATATGCGCAACGATACATTGTCTGGGTCGTCGTGTTATAATAAAATCTCGGCACCCTTCATCGAACTGAGTCCCTTTCTTTTATATCTCGCAGCCAAATACCATGCACGACGTGGTCGATAATGGGGGATTACCAATCTCAAGGCTCGAGTTCAATTTTGGCCGTGTGCACCTCCTTGATGTCCAAGGCGCAACTTGGTACAAAAAGTTGGTGAGTTCTGACAGTGATCTATTATTCTGTGTCGGGAGGCTGTGCCAGAGATACCGCTAATGCTGCCAGTGCATCTGCATACACGTTCTAGAGTCGCGGAATATATTTGATGAAGAATTCTTCGAATGAACCTGCCATCTCAATGGTCGCCTTATGGTACGGTATCAAGTCTTAATTATTAACTTCGTACTCTTCTCGAATTTGGTTAACTATCAGTTGAGAATCACCAAAAGCTTCAAGATATTTGACCTCTAGCTCTTCGAGAATTCTTTGATAGTAACTTTTGCCAGGTTCTAGGGGGGCTACTCTACTCCTCTTTTTTGTCGATCGAGCCGCTTTCCCTCATTCTACTCGTCCAGCCCTCTTCACGAACTTGTACAATCAATGCCACAGAGATAGCCAACTATATTATCAAAGAAATAAGGAAACAGGCGACGATTTGGCACCAGATATCTGGAGACTGATCCCAATAAGTAGCGCGTTGTATTCGGCTACATTATTGAAACACGGTTCGGTGAGTGAATAGGCTCAAGGCATCACATGTTTCTCCAGGGAAACTAAAACGACCTTAACTCCTGAGGAGATTTTAGAACATCCGGGGGTATATGGTACATTGGTTGCTCGAGAAGCGCCATCAAAGTATAATTGCCACACCTTTTGATGAGAGGTAGTGTTGACTTTGTGGGTTTCATCTGGCAAATGTTCATATAATTCGGTTGCATCCGTTGTAGGGTTAGCTACCAAAAGATCACAAATTGCCTATCCTTTGACTGATTTCTATTGTTTGAAGTGCAGATCGTATTAGGACAGGAGTATGGGCCATTTTGCTAGTCTCCAATTCATGGAGGCCGGTTACGTCATGAATACCCAGACTGGGTTGACGTTAGAAATGACATGGATCGTCTGTCCAATGAGGTAATGTCGCATCTTTTGGATGGCGAACACTAAAGAAATACACTCATTCTCAATCATTAGATACCAAGATTCAGTACCGATCAAAGTTCAACTTAAGTAATAGACGGCCTGTTCGTGACCGTTGTCATCATCTTGTGCGAGCAAAGCACTTAACGAGTTGTTCATCACCTTGATATAAATCAAGAACGGTTTACCCGACTTCGGTGCTACGAGAATAAGAGGATTCGCTAGATATGCTTTGATATCCTCAAATGCCTTTAACAGGCGTCATCCCAAATAAAAGATACGCCCTTCTTTGTGAGCTTGAAAAATGATTGGCATTTCCCGGATAGATTCGAGATGAACTGATGTATATAGGCTAGTTGTCCTTGCAATCCTCGGAGTTCTTTGAGGTTTCTCGGGGGTTGCAACTCATGTATCGCTTTCACCTTATCGGGATCAATGCGTATACCCCTCATGGTGACGACGAATCCTAGGAACTTACCGCTAGACATTCCGAAGAAAGACTTGGTGGGATTCATCTTTAACTGGTGAGTCCGTATAAGATCAAACATCATCCTTAAATCTTTGATATGGTCATCTTTGTTATGACTTTTCACGAGCAAGTCATCGACATAGCATTCAACAGTCTTCAAGAGGTGTACCTAGAAAATCTTTGACATTGCTTGTTGATAAGTGGCTCCTGCATTCTTCAATTCGAAAGGCATGACTATGTAGCAGAAGACACTGAGGGGTGTCCTGAATACAGTATGTTTTTCATCGTCCGGGTACAACTTGATTTGATTGTAACCCAAAAAACCATCCATGAAAGACATTCTCTCAAATCCACACGTGTTGTCGATAATAACATCTGTGATTAGAAGAGGAAAATCATCCTTTGGGCAGGCCGTGTTCAGGTCTTTGAAGTCAATACAGATCCTGATTTTCTCGTTCTTTTTAAGGACTGGTACGATATTTTCCAGCTAATCGGGATGTTGCTCTTCCCTGATAAAACCCGAGCCAATTAGCTTTTTAACCTCAGACTCGATCGCTTTCGTAATTTGCGGACGAAACTGTCTTTGTTGTTGCTTGATAGGTTTTACATCCGATTTGATGTTAAGGCGATGGACTGCCATGTTTGGATCAAATTCTGGCATATCTTCATAATTCTAAGCAAAAATGTCTATGTATTCTCTAATAAGGGCAATCAATTCTTCCTTTTCGTCTGGTGGAAGACTATCAATGACAAATATAGGTTTCAGATTTGCTTCGTCACTTATGTTCACCTGGATTACTTTGTCTTTGGCGGGAGGTTTCCTTTGCTCGAACCGATCCTCATATTGAATATTCAGGTGATGAATCCATGGGTTTTCCCAAGTTGGCAGTTGATCATCTTCCTCTATTGTGGCAGGATCGATAGTGGTCATATTCGACATCAGGCTTTTGAATATTTCTCCAAGACTGACATCGGAATCCCAATTGGAAAGTCGGATGAGTATCCGTCCTTATTTGCTAATTGGTTGATGACTTGCCAGCAACATTCGTCATCGGATGAAGAGGCGTAGCCTAGGCCTCTTTTATAGCCGTAATAATTATCAGATTTTTCTTTCGGTACATAGGCCGGACGAGGTGGAATCCATGGGCCTCAACCAAAATAGAGACCCTCTTCGAGTGCAAACTTGTATCCCCATTTCTTCATGAAGTTTCGTGATTTGTTGACTGTATCTAGATAAATGAGGACCGGGTCTCTCATCTTCACTATTTTTCTTTAAAAATAGATCTGATGGTGGAGATGTCTCCCCTTTGCCAAAAACTAACTCCTTTCCACCCCCTTGCC
>NC_033796.1:61237669-61244132 GCF_001876935.1 Asparagus officinalis
CAGGAATGACGAAGGTTGATCCAAATGAGTCTTGGACATACTTCTTTGTTAAGCAAGACGACTGAAGCAGCATGTGTATGTTGGGGTTAGCATATAGTCCCTGCATTATATTATCAAGACACGACGAATACTCTAAATCATCATTTATTACTTCTTTGACAAGCTGCCAATTACAACTACCGTCTGATGATTCACCATCATCAAGACTGATTACAAAGGATACAATATCATTTAGTACAAAACCACCATTATAATCAAGCCCAGCTTCGGTATCAGCTTCTTCTCCGCTGTCCGCATCTTAGGCCGATGATTCAGTATCAGATTCAGCACCGTAAAGAAGGGAGTCAGTAAAGTAGTTTTCTAACCCCTTAAACAGTTGCTTATCCGCGACCACCGTCTTGACCTCATTATTAGCGTCTACATATTTTAGACACTGATGGAGAGTGGAGGTGACTATAAGATTACTATGGATCCAGGGTCGACCCAATAGTAAGTTATAGGAGGTTTCTGCATCAATCACATAGCACGTGACTTTGGACCTTAAATCCCTAAGTTAGCACTTCACCCAGATTTTACCCAATGTTCTGGACCCACTGGTATTGAATCCATAGATAATGATGTCTGTCGAAGCCAACTTGCTAGTTAGAATTCTGAGATTATATATTAATCGGAGTGGTATGATGCTGACAGCGGAACCCGGATCAACTTGGATTCGATTGGCAACGCTGGAGCCAATGTATCCGGTGAAGTACAGAGACCTATCATGCTTTGAGTTTCTCACTTGCATGTCATCTTTGATGTATATGATACAAGGGAACTGCTTGGCTGCTAAATTACAATGCTGAACTGGTGGCTCCGGCCCTTCTGGGACTGGCTTGATTTGAGTAAGGAATATATCAGAATCAGCCAAAGCTTCTTGCAAGACCTCTCTAGTGTCTTTAGAAAGGCACAATAACTTGTCTAGAGTTATCCTCGCTAGGATGTTACCTAGTTGAGTCATATCATGAAAGTGGTAAGGTGTGCTTGAACTTCCTGGTTTATCTCTCCCAATCGGGCGATTGAATCGACACTGCTTTGGGTTCTGAACCTCTTGGCGTTGGGGTTCTTTCTCTTTCTACTTATTAGTTAGTTATTGCTGGGATTTCCCTGTAGGTGCAGGGGGAATTGTAACCACCCCATCTCAGCTAACATTTTAGTATTTGAATCAGAGGTTTCAGGATATTTGTAGTGGTATTCGTTGCCGCCCCTGGTAGCAAAGGCATCTTGTTCGTCTTCAAAGAGTGATAAGGTAGGGATGCCTTCGTCATCTTTCTCAGGAATTGCTGTGGTGGGACAACAGGATTTGCCCCTACATTTGGATTTCTTCTTAGATGAGGGTCCCACCCATGGTTCATCTTCAAGAAAATCTAGATGGACCCAAAGAATTTTACCGTTAGGGGCCATGTGCTGCACAAGCCCTTTCTGGAGTTGTTTGTGGGGATCGTTATTAACGATCTTCACTGTTAGACCCTAAGGGGGGGGGTGATTAGGGTCTTATGCTAATCTAATCAAATTTTATACCAATTAAAACTAACTAACAAATTATTCTTATAAGAGAGATATACAATATGTTACAAGCAAGAATAAACAATATGAACAAAGGTAAATATCCTAGCAATGAGATATACTACGAGATATATGCAAGGATATGTAATTAACACAAGGGTAAAAATAAACAAACTACAAATGTGATAGGGTAAAATATAGGCAATTGGCGATATAAGATAAATACATAAGTAAATGCGCCAATGACAAACTCAAACACACTCAAATGATCACAGAGTTCGGACCTTCCGTCCTACGTCTCCGCTCTCCACTCCCGGGGAGAAATCCACTATCACAATCAAGTTTTCTACACTCACCCGAATAATGTTTATACCTCATAATGTCGGTTTTTAATGCTCACCGATCAACGTTCACACCTCACACTCTCACTCGGTTTTCTAGCTCACTAAAAACTTTACAACAACACACTCGGTTTTCTAGCTCACCGAAAACCTTACAATCTCATAATATAACAAATAATTTGTTCTCTATAATAGATGAGAACACAATGTAAGCTCACTCTTAATGATACAATCCTACAACCCAGATATACTATGAATGTAAATACAATAAGCTCAATGGTTGTGTGTGTGTAAACAAAGAGAAAGTGAAATCAACTAAACTCAATATGAACACTAGCTTAATAAAATGATAATCAAACAATATAAAATATAAAGCTAGATTGAGTTTAGAAAACTTCTCAATAGATCAAGAGTGGAAGGAGAAGAGTTGGATGCTCAAACACCAATAGATGATCTCCTCAAGCTCTTGTGAAATTGATTTCACAAACTCAAACTCTCAAATGCTTAAAAACTTCTTAAACACTCTTTTAAACAAAAACAAAACAAGCTTAAACCCTTGTTAAAATCTTTTAAAACATTCTCATGGTGTATCAAATGATAAATGCAATGGGGTATATATAGGGTAGAAGAAAACAACCCCCAAAACCCCCAAAAACCACTAAAAGACAAAATTCAGTAAGTTATCATTACTGTGCAACGGTAATATCGACGGTCGACCGTGGCGGTCGACTGTACTGAAGCACGGTCGACCGTGGCGGTCGACTGCACTTTTCCAGATTTTGACAGATGCTAGAATTTTGTGTATCTAACATTGTAAAATCAATTAAAAATAGTAAATCAACTCCAAAAATTATGAAATTTTTAGAGAATATTCTAGACATGAATAAGAATATGTTAGAGAAATAATTTCTAAAATATCACTTACCAGTTGAGAGAAAAAAAATGTTTGAACAAAGATATACAGTTTCTAAAAAAACTGCTGAAAACTCGGTTTTGTAAATTTAATTGAAAATAACAAAACAACTCCAAAATTAGTAAAACTTGGGAAAATGTTTGTATATATAAAGATAAACATGTAAATAAAGAAATTTTGCAAATTGCATTTCCCAATTGTAAAAACACATCAGTATTATAAAAACATGCACGGACACATGCACGTACATGAACAAAAAAACTTGATTTTTCCAAAAACGAGTTCAAACAACTTGGAAACACTTTAGAATGGATTTGTAGACATTATACGAGATATGAAAATAGTGTGAACAAGTATTTAATCCATAAATATAATATTTTTCTAAATACAATAGAATATGAAGCAAACAAGAGTGAATATGAAGATATATATTGTTTCATATCTACATAACTAAACCAAAATAACTTAACCATATGAAAACAAACAGCTTGACTTGGTACACTTGCGGAAGAAGCTTGAACTTGTATCTTTAACTTGAATGTACATTGCTTCACTCTACTATTCCGCCAACCTCCATTGGATATGATCGTTGAAGCTCTATTCCATCCATCCTCCAACATATTGTTTGTCTAAAATAAATATAAAACACAAACACTAGACAAATAATATTAGATATAAATTGTTTGTAAATCATTATCAAAATAAGAAGGCCAACATTCACCTCCACTTTTGATACAGGCTCTGGCTGAAACCATGACAGGGGGATAGAGCCAAATCTGATAGAAATCGTATTTGCACCTACCTTCTTTTCCTCAGGCTGCTTTGGAGTAATGATACAAACATCGATCAAGGCTTGGATCTTATCATTGAGGGTGTACCACATCCTAGTGGGATGATGGACTCGCCTGTGAAATGCACAATATTTTGGATCCGTTGTTCTCTTAGCTTTCTCCTCGTTAGTAATTGGAGGCAATTTGATTTTGTTGTTATCCAAGAGGTATTTGAAGATGTAGGTGTAAATTTTGATCTCCCGAAAATAGGAAACTTCGTTTGTATTAATAAGAATAGCTTATTACAAACTAATAAATCGAAATTACAACAGAAGCGGAGGGAATGCCCTCCTTGTTTAATGTGAGGACTTTCGGTAGCTACAGGATGCTTCGCTTGATTCTCGTGCCGAGTCTGCTTCCCTTGGATGGTTCGACCGAGGTTGCTGGAGAGCTTAGGTTGATGGAGTTTGGGTCTACGAGTTCGGCGGCGATCAGGGCCCAGAACTGAGAGGAGATGCTACAGTGCAAAGGTTATGCAAAGAGCTTGCCATCGACCTGATTGAGAGTTGAGAGCTAGTGGTTCGGTTAGCTGATTCAACTATGAGCGAATCGCTGAGCGGCTGAAAATAGCTGAACCTCTTCTTTTTGGCTGGAAGAAGTTCTGAACCCCTTCTTTGTGGCTGGAAGAAGTTCTTAAATGGTGGAGAGACCACGTGGTTACTCCTTGAATCATGGGATATGACCATGTACTGTTAAGAGACGTCTTGCCACCCCTCTGTACTACGAACGGTCATTCGATGGGTTGTGCTTCACGTCATGTCACGTAGGAGTAGGAAAGCCCATCCTCGTATGTGAGACAGCGGCTGCCCACTACTCGAGTGGATTTGGCCAGCTTACTGTGCGCCGGCGGGTCTAGCTCTTGACTTGGACCGATGAGCTGAGTTGTATTTATGAGCGCGCAGGTTGATTTGGCGTCTGTCCAATCACTCGTACTGTGAGCGGCCACTCGACAGGCCTAGAGTACTGTGCCTTCTCCCTTTAGGTCAAGAGAGGTGGGAAAGTGGGTGCCCAGTACTCGAGTAGGTTTGGACAGCTTGCCGAATGCCGACGGATCCAACTCTTGACTCGGACGGGCGAGGTGAGCTACATTTATGAATGTTCAGGTTGATCTGGAACCTGTCCGATCGCTCGTACTGTGAGCGGCCACTCGACGGGCCTAGAGTACTGTGCCTTCTCCTTTCAGGTCAAGAGAGGTGGGAAAGCCCGCCTCAGCACGTGGGGTAGCGGATACCCAGCTATACTGGCGACCTTAAGGTTTGCAAGCGGATCCGACTTTAGACTCGGTCAGGCGAGTTGTAAAAAAGGCGAATTTTCGTTATTTAGTCGATCTTGACTCATGCGGGTGAGCTGATCATTCAGGCGAACCTGGGACTAAATAGACACGAGTGCGTTTAATGACTGCGCGGCTTAGGCCCGTGCTGGCGAATTGTGTTGGCGACTTCTCCTTACAGGCGAATTTCTCGCAAGTTTATAGAGGTATTTTTTACCATCTACAATACCCTCTTCAAAGTTTTCAGACCTAAACCGGCTTGCGTGTGGTCTAGAATACTTTGAATAAAGAAGTTCCTGGCGAATCAGATGTATTTGGCCTTTTCTAGGATTTTTAGCAAACCCTCAGCTATCAATGGGTTTGATTTGCCTTTACCGATTACCGTTCAAATCGGGCTAGCCATACTATTCCCCTCAGTATGATGAGTTGTCGAGTAGTTTCTTTTAGGCTTAATGCTAAGATTTCTACTCTAACCCTCAGCCGTCTGAGGCGCGGGCTTAAACGAGGCCATCTCGTTGGCGGTTCAAGGCTTTGGACAAGTCGTGTTATTTGTCGTTTGTCTCCAAAGGCGAATGAGCCGTTCAGGTGAAGTTAGGTTTTGGGGGCGAAATTCTGCTCGACTTGCGGATTTGGGTTGAGTTTTCGCAGGTGAGACCTTTCCTTTGGGCGTAACTAGATTCAGTGTGAGTGAGCCACGTGTTCGCCGGTGGGCTTCGTGCTTTCCAGCTAAGGCGGCGTGGTTCCGTCATGTCGCGCTCATTGTGATTCGACAGTTTGACGTCATCTTCATGCGTCTCATTTGAATCATGGCTGTGGTCTTCGAATCCAACCGTCGGATACAGCCGTCGATTTCGGCTCGGGTTCCGGGTTTCGACCGGCCTGTTTCCCGTTTTGGCGGTTCGTTCGAAATGTTGGGGGCCATCTGGGCCGTTGATTTCGATCGTGGTCACATCTCTCGTCCGCTAGTGTTTCGCCTTTTGAGGGCGATCATGGCCACGTAAGCAACTCCGCCTTTAAATAGGCTGTTCCCTTCCTTTGAGAGCTACCGTGCTCAGAAATCTTGAAAAATTTCTAAAGAGAGAGAGTTCCCACTTTATCCCCCAATGGCGCCAAAATCTAAGAAGTGTGTTGCGAAGGGAGGGGGTCCTGGACGCTATTCCGACCGCCTCGCCATCGGTGACTTGGGTAAGTCAAGGGGTTCGTCTGACGACCTTGTGTAGGTTAGAGATGTCGGGTTGGGAGGATGAGTATCGCTCGTCCTCCCTGGATTCAGTCATCCTTTGGCAGCTTCCCCGATTTAGGGCAAAGTCGGCCCTTTTTAGGCGGATTTTACATTTATTCGTAGAGGACGATCTCTGTCTCTACAGGCAAAATTAACCTTTATTGGGTGAAGACGAACTCGTTTTTGATAGGCGAGTTCGAATTTTTCTTTGGTAAAGGGGAGTATCATTTAAACAGGCAGATCTCGTTCTGGTTAAGCGGATTTCACTTTTTGACAGGCAAATTCGCCCGTCTTGGCTTGATAGGCGGATCTACCCTTAAGGCGGATTCTTTCCTGATTCTT
>NC_033796.1:61244174-61247273 GCF_001876935.1 Asparagus officinalis
GCCGGAGGCACGGGCTATGCAGCACCTCCCCGATTTTCTTCCTTGGATCCGGTGCCTGTGTTCTCCGCTGATAAGCCGGATGGCTTGATAAAGAGAGTCACTGATGGGCACCATCTAATGCTACGTTAGTTGACCACCGACACGGTGTTGACAGACGAAGCCAGGACGGAGTTACAAAAGCCCCAGTTCTTGTTCGGTGATGCTGCGGCTGATCCTTCCGTCCTTTTGATCAAGGAGAGCAGGTGGTTCCGCATGGTGGACGGGATCCACTATTATCTTCCCAGCATGCCGAGAGGGTTTTCGATCGTCGAGTTGCGATCTTTCGCGGTCCCCAGAGTGATGAACTAGGATTTGACCCCTACTCAGGACGGGGTTACTTGCGGTGTCTTTACAGGCTCCACGGCTAGGTACAGGGTGGAGAGTTCTTGCAAACGCGTGATAGGCCTATGCCCTGGTCTACCATTCAATGAGCTGCCCGTAGGGGAGACGACGGCGGTTGCAGAGACTTTTCGTCATCGCTTCTTCCAAGCCGGTGAGAGATTTCCCCCAAAGGACTTTTGAACCCCGGGGTGGGTCTATTCTGTGCCTGGAAGCCACACTTGGTGGTCCAAGATCACTGACTACGTTTTGGCTAAGAATTCTGATCTCACGGACTCGGAATTGTTCGTGGCCATTCGGGCCACCCGTCATGGTTTGAACATTAACGCCCCCCAGTTCCACAACGTCTTGGAATTGTATTGTGCGGATAGTGGCATGTTCTTCACCCCCAATGGCGAGCTCGGCCTGACCCTCCATGAGATGTATGACGTGTCAAGGCTACCTCTAGGAGACTTCCCATATGAGGAGTACGTCCCGGGCCAAGATGAGATTGACCAGCTTTCAGACTGTTCCCCCTTGGTGGTTGAGACTCTGTGGGAGTTGCTTTGTCATTACCATATCTGCCTCAACACCTTAGGGGCGGTGGATCACAAAGGGAAGAAGAAGAGGGCTCCGGGGATTAGCCACAAGAACTGGGCTGATTATCTGTTCCCGGAGAATGATGCCAAGGGGAAGCCTGCTCTTCCGCTGGGCGAGTGTGACCAGTCTGAAGTGGAGAGGAGGACAGTCGAAGGGGGAGCCACCGTGACCCTTGAGCATGACGAGGGTGGATTCAAATTCGGCACGGTCTTCCATTCGTTTCACCACCAAGCTAAGTTCCCTATATCCGGGAAGGCTCTGCTCGCGGGGTACCTCATGTTGTGGTTAAAAAGGTGCGTGGTCCCCACCCATTCATTTAAGGCGCTTCCGGTGGAGGTTGTGTATCCTGCGGTTCGCTTGGCCCATGGGAGGTCCTACGCATTGGTGTCGGCTATGGTGGCATGTATCCATCGGGGACTCCACACACTGACGGCCCAATTCTGCCGCGTATCGACCATCGACGAGGGGGAAGGAGAGGTCATCAGGACCCCCAACCCTAGGGTGGGGCTACCATACACTTATCTGATGGCGTGGTTCGTATACCACTACGAGTGCTTGATGAGTGCCCCAGCGACTCTTCAAGGAGACAAGTTCGTTCCATTCGTTCAGTGCCTGGAAAAGTGCTCCTGAAAGTGTAAAGACATCCCCGATGCGCGGAAGACGCTCTCCCATTTTGGCTACTATAACTTTTACCGATTCTTCCCCTACTTCAGCGGAGGGGGGTATGGGGAGTCTCTTAGGGACGTATCGACGGTGGATCATCACACCGTCCTTTCTCACGACGCTTTTCGATGGTTGGTGAACATTCGACCGGGATATCACATCCTGTAGACAAGCTCTATGTGCTACCTCGAACCATACATCCTTTAAAGGTTTGCCCGCCAGTTTGGGTACGACCAACTGTACGTGGGAAACATCAATCCCTACCTGCACTTCGAAGGCGGGCTGGTAGATGGAGCCCGAGGGTGGTTCTGGACCCATGCTGGCGGTACCCAGGCCCATTTTGAGTTACCCACGAAGGATCGTGATTTGCACTACACGCTCCTGTACTACCGGTGGTATCGGGGCGCCAGCGCTAATCCCGAGGGCTTTTGGTTCCAGAGTTCCTGTTTGGTGGAACACCGGCGTCCTTCCAGAGGATCTCTCTGTACTTCAAGGCGGAGGGGCCGCCAAACTGCTAGGGAATGGTTTTCAGAAGATCTGGCTGAAGACATCGAGGGTTTCGACGCGGGTTTAGACGAATCCGAGGCACCCGAGGCCCGAGCTCCCTCCCCCAGTCTCCCATCGGGTTCCCACGGTAAGCGAAAAGAGTCTGACGAGTTAATCTGGGCGGGCAAGCGTCTAGAACAGGCCCGGGGCATGATAAATAGGGAATGGTTTTCAGAAGATCTGGCTGAAGACATCGAGGGTTTCGACGCGGGTTTAGACGAATCCGAGGCACCCGAGGCCCGAGCTCCCTCCCCCAGTCTCCCATCGGGTTCCCACGGTAAGCGAAAAGAGTCTGACGAGTTAATCTGGGCGGGCAAGCGTCTAGAACAGGCCCGGGGCATGAGAGCTGCTCCGTCCGCTCCTTCTGCCGTATCGGGGACAGCTCCGACGACGTCGAAGGACTCTCTCCCACCGTCTGGTGTGGGGCCACAGGCAGGGGTTTCAACGACTCCTACGTCCGCATCAGGAGGTAATCTTTTAGTGCGGCACTCTTGGGTACAAAGTCGAATCTGCACCCCCTGATGTTTGTGTCAAATTTGTGTAGGTGCAGCTGAGCGAGTGATCTCCATTCCTTCTGACGAAGAGAGGGGGACTGGAGACGCGGAAGAGCTTGGTGGTTCAGGTAAGCGTAGGCCTTAGCGTTGTTGATCCCTCTGTGCCGAAGGGGCATTTGTTAATCTTCTCCTTGCATTCGCAGTTGACCCCTCCCATGAAGCTACTGGCAAAGAGGATCCCCCCTCTTGGGGGGGATCCTCCCTCTTGGGAGGGCCATTCGGCTGGAGAGATGGGTGAATCAGAGGCGGACGATGACGTCTCGATTCATGAGGCGCTATCGAGCGAGGAAGAGGCGTCGGCTCATGAAGACGTGTCAGGCCAACAAGGGGAAATCCCCACTCTTGAGGAAGCGTTGGTTGGGGGTGGACCCCTGGTGCA
>NC_033796.1:61247313-61247568 GCF_001876935.1 Asparagus officinalis
ACGTTGTCTTTGGCGGCATCTATCACTACTTCTGCAGTCATGACTACCATTACCTCGCTCGCAACTTCATCCGCGGGAGAAGAGGCTACCCTCTCTCCCTTGGAACGTTCGCATAAAAGGAAGGTGGCTCGAACCCTGGCTAACTTCCAAGACACTTTAGCTGATTGCATCAAGTTCGCATTGGAAGAGAGTTGTCCCTTCGAGGAGTTCAAGGAGGACCTCGATCATGACATGGTCTTCTTAATCAAGAAGCTT
>NC_033796.1:61248655-61249622 GCF_001876935.1 Asparagus officinalis
GTACCCAGGCTCATTTTGAGCTACCTGCAAAGGATCGTGATTTGCACTACACGCTCCTGTACTACCGGTGGTATCGGGGCGCCAGCGCTAATCCCGAGGGCTTTTGGTTCCAGAGTTCCTGTTTGGTGGAACACCGGCGTCCTTCCAGAGGATCTCTCTGTACTTCAAGGCGGAGGGGCCGCCAAACTGCTAGGGAATGGTTTTCAGAAGATCTGGCTGAAGACATCGAGGGTTTCGACGCGGGTTTAGACGAATCCGAGGCACCCGAGGCCCGAGCTCCCTCCCCCAGTCTCCCATCGGGTTCCCACGGTAAGCGGTACCCAGGCTCATTTTGAGCTACCTGCAAAGGATCGTGATTTGCACTACACGCTCCTGTACTACCGGTGGTATCGGGGCGCCAGCGCTAATCCCGAGGGCTTTTGGTTCCAGAGTTCCTGTTTGGTGGAACACCGGCGTCCTTCCAGAGGATCTCTCTGTACTTCAAGGCGGAGGGGCCGCCAAACTGCTAGGGAATGGTTTTCAGAAGATCTGGCTGAAGACATCGAGGGGTTGCTGGAGCTGCTCCGTCCGCTCCTTCTGCCGTATCGGGGACAGCTCCGACGACGTCGAAGGACTCTCTCCCACCGTCTGGTGTGGGGCCACAGGCAGGGGTTTCAACGACTCCTACGTCCGCATCAGGAGGTAATCTTTTAGTGCGGCACTCTTGGGTACAAAGTCGAATCTGCACCCCCTGATGTTTGTGTCAAATTTGTGTAGGTGCAGCTGAGCGAGTGATCTCCATTCCTTCTGACGAAGAGAGGGGGACTGGAGACGCGGAAGAGCTTGGTGGTTCAGGTAAGCGTAGGCCTTAGCGTTGTTGATCCTTCTGTGCCGAAGGGGCATTTGTTAATCTTCTCCTTGCATTCGCAGTTGACCCCTCCCATGAAGCTACTGGAAAAGAGGATCCTCCCTCTTGGGGGGGGGGGGC
>NC_033796.1:61249847-61253892 GCF_001876935.1 Asparagus officinalis
AGGCACGTCGGCTTTGGCGGTGCCTGTCACTACTTCCGCAGTCATGACTACCGGTACCTCGATCGCTACTTCATCCGCGGGAGAAGAGGCTACCCTCTCTCCCTTGGAGCGTTCATATAAAAGGAAGGTGGCTCGAACCCTGGCTAACATCTAAGACACTTTAGCTGATTGCATCAAGTTCGCATTGGAAGAGAGCTGTCCCTTCGATGAGTTCAAGGAGGACCTCGATCACGATATGGTCTTCTTAATCAAGAAGCTTGGCGCCACCGCGGCTACGCCATACTTCCAGCATTTGAAAGAGGTGGAGGAGGCTATTCGACAGTTGCTCACCCTTCGCACGAAGAGTTCTGAAATTGTTGATCTCGTGTTTGGTGAGGTTCGAGCAGCAGTGGAAGAGCGCGACCATCGATTGAACGAGACCATGTCGTTAGAGGTAAGGCTGTCGGCAGAGTTGGAGCAGGTCAAGGCCAAGGATGAACGAGTGGCCTACGAACAACAGAAGGCCGATAACCGCCTTTCTCGCCTATCTTCTGAGATAGCGAAGCTGAAGCAAGTCATAGCTAATGCGCAGGCCTCCCTAGCTACTCAAGAGAAGGCTCGTGAACAGTTGGCAAAGGAGTTGGAGGGTATTGAATCTCGTCGACAATTGGTCGCTGGTTCCGTTGAAGAAAATGACTGAGCCCTCAAGGAGGCCAGAGATACCGTCCAAGATTTGGTCTCGCGTACTGAGGAAGATCTTCGCCGAGAGATCCTGAGGAGTCTCGAGCTTCGTTATGCCAGGGAGATTACGGCTGAGAGCTCTGTAATTTGCCTTTGATTCCTCATTGTAATAGGATTTCTTTTTTTATGAATAGAATTATCCTTTTATTTCCAGTCTTTCGTGTGCGCCCCATTTTTTTAACATGCATTAATCGAGGTTTGGCCGTGGGAGAATCTTAGCCGCAGGGGGATCCTGGCTGTCGACGAACTTCAGCTACAAGCTTGTCTCATCCGCAGGCGGATTTTTCCCACGGGCAAATTCAGAACTGACTCGAGTTTGAGGGTGGTACACGAGTCCAATTGGTTTTGACCCGTAGGAATCTAAACAGCAAATTCGATGTTGGGTGGGCTCCGCTTTCAGTGGGCCACGTGGTAATCCACGCCCACGTCAGTTGAGAAGACGTGGGCACGTTGTTTCGCATTAAATATGGTGTAGCGGGGCTCTTCGTCTTTTGTGTCCGATTTGGGCTGTTGGCTGAAGATCGTGTCCAGGAACTGCCGGATCCTGGCCGTTCACACGAGATCCAAATTGTTCGGCCTTACTCTCGACTGTTTACCCCTGATCGGTCCAATCGAGTGGCGGATAACCACCTAGGATTAGAGTATTTAACGCCCCTACCCCTTGTTAAGGGAGGCTGTAGTTCCTTTCGTTGTCTTCTCCAGAGGAAGCCCAAGTTTTCTTTTCGTTGCACTCATAATGGCACCGAAGGTAAAAAGAGTTGCTTCGAAGAAAAGGAAGGAGGCGTCCTCTTCGGGTGCTGCCGAGGCCACCGCCGCTGAAGGTATCCTTTCGTCACGACTTTCGCGTGGGTCGAGCAAGTACTCTTCGCCTAACTCTCTCCTGTGTTATTGTGTTTTACAGATCGAGGAGAGGTGCCGATTGCCGAAGAGCATGCGGCCGAGCCCATTTTAATTTCCGACTATGAATCTGAAGGTACCGCAACTTCTTCCGCCTCAGGCTCTGTTCCCCAGCCGGGGGCCGAGCCTTGTCTCGAGGTTCCACCCATCACGATGCTCACTCCGGGTCAAGAGCCTATTTCCTCTGATTCCTTGTCTCTACGGGCTCGCCTCGAAGAGTTCTAGAACGCCGTGAAGCAGGTGATCTCCCTTGTCAGTCTCGACATGGGAAGCTACAACAACTTCAAACAGTCTCTCTTGGATCGCATGGTTGACCTCAGGCGGTTGGGTGAGAACCGGATTGCCACACGCTACATGCAGAAGCTCCTTTTCCTGGAGTCACGCTTGGTGAGGCTAGAGATCTTGCTACGGGAAGGTCCGGAGGTCGACGTGGAGTCTTTCCTGTCTCATATTAGATGTCGGGAGGCTTGGGAGCAGGAGGTCCGCTCTAGAGAGATAACCGACCTGGAATCGAACGTCGCCTTCTGGGTGGATCAACAGCACTCATTAGAGGAGCGGATAGGCGACTTTACTCGCACTATATCTCGCCTGAGAGCTGAGTTAGAGCAGGTGGAGGTGACTCTAAGGGGGCTTCAATCTGAAAGTGCCAAGGTTAGGAAGACTGCCGAGGAGGAGACTCGGAGTCTCCAAACGTTGCGCCAGGAAGATGCTGCCGCCAGGTCGAGCTTCGAAGACCAGGCTCGGAAGGAGGCCGAAGACAAAGCCCATGAGGATCACTCAAGGAGAGTAGCTGTGGTCAAAGAAGAGCTTACATCCTTTAGCTTGTTGGACTAGGACCTCAGGTCTAGGCCCGTGTTGAGACATTTTGCCTGTTTTGCTTTTGAAGCTATGTCATGACTTGTCCGTTTATGGAATCATAACTTTGTTCAAATGTATTGTCTTAAAAAACTGGGTGCATGTTTTGCTTCTTGAATGTAATATTATGACTTTCTTGGTTGCAAAGTCATAACTTTGTTCAAATGTACTGTCTAGAAGCATCTAATGAAGTTCGCGTTTCCTCCTTGTGCACATACCCTTTTAATATGTCGCTATTTAGTGTTTTTCTCATGTAACCGCCGACGATCTCGTACCGCAATCGAAGTTCTCCGTGTGATGGCGAGTTTGCGTTGAAAGCTAAACCCCCATGTCGACGAGTTCACGCTGCGGGTGAAACTAGAGTGATGGTGAGTTTGCTTAGAAGACTAAACTCGATTGCTGGCGGGTTTATACCCCAAGTAAAATTCACGTGGTGACGGATTCGTTTTGCAAGCCAAGCTCGAATGCCGGTGAGTTCTCGCTGTAGGCGAAAACTCGAATGATGGCGAATTAGCACTGCAAGTCAGACCCCAAATGCTGGCGAGTTCACAATGCTGGCGAGTTCACGCTGTTGGCGAAACTCAATTGATGGCGAATTCGCATTGAAGGTTAAACTTGACTGCTGGCGGGTTTATACTACAGGTGAAACTCAAGTGACGGTGAATTTGTCTCACAGTCAAAGATTCAAATGTGGGCGAAATTTGTGCTACGCGTCTGTTTGCGGGCCCAAATGCTTGCCAGCTAAGGCTCTGTGGGCGTGTTAATGCTTATTAATGGCGAAGTGACAGAACGCTTCGCCTCTCGCACTCCATCCGATCGGTCGGTTTGGAGTCCTGAGAGGAGTGGCCTTTATTGGCGTTGAGCTCGAAGCGTTGTCTGACATCTGAGCCACTCGATTGCCTAGGATGACAAATCTTGACCGTTGGGTCTTCGAATATATATCATGCACTTGCCGTCTTTTCATTAAGATTCTCGCGTCTTCAAAATAATTCGCTAGAAGAGAACTGCTGCAGAAACCCTCTTTGACTCATGGCCTCTGCATCCGACCGCAGTGCCTCCGAAGGTGTGGATTCTTCTGCTACTGTCGTCGGTGCCGGTGTGCCGCCAGCTTCCCCCGCGAGCTGGGCGGTTCCCAGCTCTCACGGTGATGTGAGCAAGAGCTCGGCCGCTTAGAGGGGTGGATGTATCGCCTGGAGGACCTGGCGCAAGACGACGCTTCGGACGCGCCATCGCCCCTCTCAATGCGCTTCATGTTCGAGCGCGAGGAGCGGGCGAAACGGATCCAGGCGAAGGAGGCCGAGCTCAAGCGTCTGTGCAAGCGGCACCAGACGGTGTTGGCTAAGATGGATGCTTACACGGACGCCGCCTTCTTTGAAGATGCTGGGTCCCTTCGTGGTGAGGCAAGGCTGTGGGAGTTCGAGCTGGAGAATATGAAGATCTGTCACGCCGCCGGAGCGGTGGACAGGGCACTCCAACTCCTTCGCCAGGAGGAAGAAGATGGCGAGGCCGCTTTTGCCAGGCTGCAGCAGAAGCAAAAGGAGAGGGCGAAAGCCAAGCGTGCGGCGGATCTTAC
>NC_033796.1:61254324-61278259 GCF_001876935.1 Asparagus officinalis
TATTGGATTGAGAAGAAAAGAAAAAAAAATGATAGTATATATTTCTTCTCAATCTAATACGTCGCGGGCTTGTTCACGCTCCGATTCCCCGGTATTTTGGGAAGCGGGACGTGACATGTTTTAGTGGTGGCCCATGCAGGTCACGGTCCCGAGTTCCCACTAGTAAGAATGTATTGGACGATTCAAATACATATCATTTTTCATCCGTAAGACTATAATTAAGTTTTTATATTATTATCTTAATAACTATGTTTTAGTTACTATTTTCCAAATATATTGTTTGATTTTAACCCTAGTTTTCCTTTCGGTCCTCGTTTTCTTCAGAACTATGGTGGGTACTCGTAGTAATGGTAACCCATCCAGTAGCAATGGTCAGATGCCTGAAGCAGATCCGCAGCAGCTTTTAGCGATGATTCAGGGGCTGGTGACGAACCAGCAGTTCTTAGCTGGGCATTTGCAGCAGGAGCCTCAGCACCAGCATCCACCTCGCTCGGAGCCTGGTGTTAGAGAGTTTCGATATATGCGGCCTCCTTCCTTTACTGGTGCCGAGGGACCTTTAGCAGCAGAGGAGTTCCTCAAGGTCACGGAGACTATCCTTACGGTGACTCGTATTCCCCCTGCAGAGTGGGTAGATCTCATGGATGTTCAGCTCACGGATACAGCTAGAATCTGGTGGGCTGCTGAGAAGACACACCTAGAGAGGCCGATTCTGTGGGAAACGTTCACGGATCGCTTCAATAGGAAGTATTTTCCACAGTCGGCCCGAGATGAGCTCCTACGTAGATTTGTCGAGCTCAAGCAAGGGGGTCGATCAGTCGACGAGTACGAGGCCGAGTTTTCTTCTTTGAGCCGATATGCTCCCCACTTGGTTACAGACCCCATTATCAGGAAGCATCAGTTCCAGAAGGGTCTGGACAAGTATATTAGGTTGGCTCTGGCTGGTAGAGCACTTACGACTCACGACGCCGCACTGGATGCAGCGCGTGAGATCGAGAGTGTTCAAAAGGAGCCTGAGGATCCACATGTGATTCAGAGCAGGAGACCAGCAGCTCCGGCCCGAGATGACGAGCGTCCACCTTCGAGGCAGCAGCAGAATCCGCAACGACAGCAGTTTTCTCAGCGCCAGCCACTTCCTCCTGTGCATCCCTATCAGCACCCTGGAGTGCAGACTCATAACCAGCCATTGGTGCGGTGTTCCTATTGTAGATATCCCGGACATACCCAGCTGGAATGCCGCAAGCGTCTTCACCTGTGCTTCACCTGTGGATCCCCCGACCATATTAGTCAGGACTGTCCACAGTGGCACCAGGGTCGATTGCCCCCACCTCCAGTCCGGGCAGCTCTTCCAGCTCCACCACGACCTGCTCCAGTAGCACCGGCTCAGCAAGGACCCTATCCTCGAGCAGGGCCTCTACTTCCTCCGAAATAGTTTTATCAGCAGGCACAAGGGCAGCAACCTCCGCGTCAAACATTCATGTTGTCAGCTGTGGAAGTTGAAGCGAATGACCATGTCATTACTGGTAAGAGTTGTTCGCTCTCAGTTTTGTTTGCACATAATTTTCCTTAATTAATAATGCTTGATGATATCATGATAGGATTTGTTATGAATGCTAGTTGTATCGTTCTGCATTAGGCAAGGTTCTTATTTTTCCGTCTTTGCCTTATCATTTTTGACTCCGGAACTTTTCATTATTTCTTGTCTCGTCACTTCCTGACTATGCTCTCGTTCAATATCTCTGTCCTTGGGTTATTTCTTATATTAAATTCCGAGGACGGAATTTGTTTTAAGGGGGGTAGAATGTAATGACCATAAAATTTTGATATTAGTTAAAATAAATTTTTGGTATTTTAAAATATTTAATTATGATTTTTAAAAGAGTATTTGTATTTTTTTCTCGATTTTCTAGAATTTTCTATGATTTAAAGTCTAAGTTTTATATTTATTTAAATGGTTTTTATATTTATAAATTAATTTAGTGTAATGAAAATTTCTAGAATTTATCCGTTGGTTTACCGATACTATTATGTATTATTTTAAATAATACGTCGTAATATTATTACTATTACGTATTAATTCTTGTATTATATTGAATTATTAATTACGTATTATTTGTGTAAATTATTGTATTATTTTAATTATTACGTATCAGCTGTCGTATTAGCATAACTGGTACGTTTTATCGTGTAGATCATTATCACATAATTATTTGATTTTAAATGTAAGTAAATATATTTTTATTATTAATTATTTCCGTTTAATTGTACAATATGGGTATATTTCGACAGTTTCGTATCAACTGTTGTATTAGCTCAACATGTACGTTTTTATTTGTAGATAATTATTATGTAATTAGTTTAATTTTTAAGTACCCGGAATTATTTATTTTAATTATTTTCGTTTAAATACCTAAAACTATTTGAAAATACTCCCAACTTATTCTGCTTCCCGTCAAACCCCAACAACCATGTTCCCACCCGCCTCATTTTTTCAAAAATAATTGCTACCCACGCGCATCTCATTCATTATTTTATCTTATTTTTTAATTTTTTATTATTTTTTCCCAATTTAAACTCATGCGCTTCATGTTCGAGCGCGAGGAGCGGGCGAAACGGATCCAGGCGAAGGAGGCCGAGCTCAAGCGTCTGTGCAAGCGGCACCAGACGGTGTTGGCTAAGATGGATGCTTACACGGACGCCGCCTTCTTTGAAGATGCTGGGTCCCTTCGTGGTGAGGCAAGGCTGTGGGAGTTCGAGCTGGAGAATATGAAGATCTGTCACGCCGCCGGAGCGGTGGACAGGGCACTCCAACTCCTTCGCCAGGAGGAAGAAGATAGCGAGGCCACTTTTGCCAGGCTGCAGCAGAAGCAAAAGGAGAGGGCGATGGCCAAGCGTGCGGCGGATCTTACGGCGGTTAAGGCCAAGATCGCTGCCTTCAGTCTGCTGAAGTTCCTCTAATGCCCATTCTGTTTAAGCGCCTCTTTCTCTCTTCCTTTTTTTTTAACTTGGTTGATGCCGACTGCATCATAACTCAAAACTTTATGCATGTAATTTTGGCCCGTAATGGCCTTTTGTTTTGCTTATCCTCTGTTTTGCATGCACAGTTTCTTTTTCTTTTCTATTTTTTGGTGTTGATATGTACTCGACCTGTGTTTTGTCTTCATGTTGGATTCGCCTACACTGTCTGGCGCTTGAGTTGAGCTACTCACGCTATCTCTGGAAACATGGCGAGTCTTAGACTAATCTGTTTTGGATTTAGTCGTTAGGTCCCTTCTCTGCTCTTGGCTGTTCACGGCGTGGGGTCGGGTTAACTCCGACTTTCACGTTGCAGCCCAAGTGGAATCGCGAGGGTAACACTTAGGTCGAAACAAAGAGTAGTCACTCGCGACCAACTGAAGAACTCATCTCTGACTTGCCATTTGGCGAGTTGTTGTTTGGGGGGAATAGTGGAACATATCATCGGTCGAGCCGCCCTCGATACTTGTCGTCGTACGGGTAGGCGACGACACGGATGATAATCGAATCGTTCATGGATATCGGAATATGACGATCTATTGTCGTAGGAGCCGTCGCATGGTAGGCTACTATCCATCGATTATCCTAAGGGAATGTTAGGGTTTCCGGAATAGGTCAAGTAGTTCAGGAACGTAGGAGTGCGATTATTGACCGAAGTAATAACACGTCGCATGATAGGTTATTACTTAGGCTATGTTACTCGTAGGAATAACGACACTAATCATCAGAGGTGATCATTAACCTGATGGGGTTTTGTTGTGATCAGAGCAACTATGAGGACTTACCATCCTTTTGAAGAGGATTGGTAAGTTGATTTTGTCAGAGGTGTAGTGTTAACATGACAGTGGGAGTCCTGCCATCCTATTGAAGAGGATTGTCGGGGGATTGTGGCTTTGGTCCTAACTATCTGAAGGTTTGACCAAGTGAGAATTTGATGCGGCCCACCTGAACTGCTAGTCTCGCCTATTTTGAGAGGTTCACCATAACCGGGAACCTGGCTCAAGAAGTAGAGCTCGCCTAAATTGTTAGGCTCGCCTGATTTGAGCGGTTCGCCATAATCGGGAACCTGGCTTAGGAAGTGGGGCTCGCCTAGACTGTTAATCGGGAACCTGGCTTAGGAAGTGGGGCTCGCCTAGACTGTTAGGCTCGCCTGATTTGAACGGTTTGCCCGTACTGGGAACCTGGCTCAAGAAGTAAAAATGTAGGGAATAGTTTAACCTCTTATACCAGTTGGAGGATGTGAGGACTAGTTTAGACTCATGCACTCGTGGGAGTTTGGGAGGAAAACTAAGGGTAGTACTTCTTCAAGTATTTGCCATTGATGGGCATCATTATCTTATCGTCATTTGGCTTGACGAGGCGATAGGCTCCATTCGAATAGACTGTCTCTATTACGAACGGCCCTTCCCATTTGGGCTAAAATTTGCCCTTCTTCTTGGAGGTGAGAATCATCGGTCGGCGAACGGCTAGTACCAATTCCCCTTCCTTGAAGGCTCGATGTTTGACTTTCTTATCGAAAGCCTTGGCCATTCGGGCTTGATAGAACTCAATGTGCTATTGAGCTTCTAGTCGTTTGTCGTCCAACACTTCGAGCTCCGCGAGTCGTCGTTGGTGATTATCCTCAGCCATCATTCCCGTTGTTAGGGCGACATGAAGGAATAGAATTTGAATCTCTAATGGCAACACGGCCTCATAGCCGTATACCAATGAGTAGGGCGTGTTGCCACTTGGTGTGCGAACCATCGTGCGATATGCCCATAAGCTCTCACCCAGTTTTTCATTCCAATCGCGTTTGCTAGTGGAAGTCAGCTTGGTTAAGATCTTAATGGTTGTTTTGTTGAAGGCCTCGACCAAGCCATTCGCCGAAGGGTTATAGGTCGTGGAGGAGAGGTTCTGTATTCGGAACTTGTCACAAAACCTGGTGAATGCATGACTGACGAATTGCATGCCGTTGTCATGAATAATACGCCGGGGTACGCCATATCGGTATATAACATGGTGTTTGATGAATTTGATCACGTCATTAGTCTTGACCTCTCTTAAGGGGACAGCTTCGGCCCACTTAGAGAAGTAGTCGGTGATCGTGAGGATGAAACGATGACCCCTCGCCGACGGCGGGGATATTGGCCCGACTATGTCCATCCCCCATGCTTCGAAGGGCCATGATGCCTTCGTCGGGTGCAGGTCTTCGGGAGGTTGATGCATGTAGTTAGCGTGGATTTGGCATTCGTGGCAGCACTTTGCGTAAGCGACCGCGTCGCTAACCATCCCAAGCCAAAAGTAGCATATCCTCCGCAAGCAATCCCAAAGTTTGGGTCTAGGCTGGTGAGCCCCGCAAGTGCTGTCATGGGCTTCGCGTAGGGCCTCCTGCGCTTCTGCCTTTGAAAGACATCGAAGCAAAAAGCCGTCGTACGACCTCCGATATAACGTCTTGGTGGTCGAATCATCGTAGAACCTTGAGGTACGTTGTCAGATAGACTCTGTTAGCCACCAAGGATGCAAGGGCGTCCGCATGTGTGTTTTTGGAACGTAGCACGTGCTCGACGTGGAAGCTCTCAAATGACCTTACTAGCTTGATAGCCGCTTTGTGAAGTGGGATCAGATCGTCGTTTCTAACTTCATACTCGTCGGTCACCTGCTTGATGATGAGTTGAGAGTCACCATAAGCCTCGAGACGCTTTATCCCTAACTCTTTTGCTAATTCGAGCCCGATGAGTAGCGCATTGTACTCAACCACGTTGTTGGTGCATGGCTCTGTCAAAGAAAAGGTTCGGGGTAACACGTGGTTATGCGGAGAAGTGAGGACCACCCCTACTCCTACAACAATAGAGCCGCTCGTGCCTACATGAGACACGCCATCGAAGAACATTTGCCACACCTCTGGTGATGAAGTTACGTTGGCTTCGTGGGGTTCATCTGGCAAATCTTCAAATAGGTCGGTCTTCGCCCCCAGCGGGTGACTAGCCATAAGATCGCAAATGACTTGTCCCTTGACTGACTTTTGTGGCATGAAATAGATCATATTGAGACAGCAGAAGTGCCCACCTGGCCAGATGCTAATTTAACGCTGCGGGTTATGTCATGAAAACTCGGATGGGGTTCATCCGGGAAATAACGTGGATTGTCTAGCCCACCAGGTAGTGCCGCATCTTTTGGATGGCGAACACTAAGGCTAGATATTCCTTTTTGATCATCGGGTACCGCTGTTCGGCGCCTTGCAAGGTTCTGCTTAGGTAGTAGATGCGCTGCTCATAGCCCGCGTCGTCATTTTGTGCTAAGAGGGCGCCTAGAGAATGATCCATAGCCCGTATATAGATGAGGAATGGCTTTCCTGAGCTAAGAGGGCGCCTAGAGAATGATCCATAGCCCGTATATAGATGAGGAATGGCTTTCCTGAGATCGGCACCACAAGGACAGGCGGGTTCGAGAGATAAGCCTTGATCTCCTCAAAGGCCTTTTGGCAAGGCTCATCCCACACGAAGGAAGTTCCTTTCTTCATTAGTTTGGAGAAGGGTTGACATTTGACCGAAAAATTTGAGATGAACCTTCGGATGTAAGCCAATCGTCCCTGAAGGCCTCTTAGCTCTTTAAGATTTTGGGGCGGTCGAAGCTCTTGAATATCTCGTACCTTATCTGGGTCAATCCGGATTCCTTTCGCCGTGACGACGAAACCGAAGAATTTGCCGCTAGACATCCCTAAGAATGACTTTGTAGGATTCATCTTGAGTTGATGAGTCCTCATGAGTTCGAACATTACCCTCAAGTCTTGGAGGTGGCCCTCTTTACAGCGACTCTTCACGACCAGGTCGTCCACGTAGCATTCGACTGTCTTCCGTAGGTAATCTCGAAAGATTATGCTCATGGCATGTTAGTAGGTTGCGCCAGTGTTTTTGAGTCCGAAAGGCATAACAGTGTAGCAGTACACCCCCATAGGAGTTCTGAATGAAGTGTGTTTCTCGTCCTCGGGGTGCATTTTGATTTGATTGTACCCTGAGAAACCATCCATGAAGGACATCCTCTCGAATATGCATGTGTTGTCTATGATGACATCTGTGATGGGCAGAGGAAATTCATCCTTGGGGCACGCAGCATTGAGGTCTCTAAAGTCAATGCAGATGCGAATCTTACCGTTTTTCTTCAGGACCGGAACGATATTGGCCACCCAGTCGGGGTGCTGCTCCTCTCTGATGAAACCGGATTCAATTAGTTTCTTCACTTCGGCCTCGATCGCCTCCATGATCTGAGGGAAAAACCGCCTCTGTTGTTGCTTGACTGGTTTGGCGCCTGAGCCGATGTTGAGGCGATGCGTGGCGACTCGCGGATCCAGGCCGGGCATGTCCTCGTAATTCCATGCGAAGACGTCAATGTATTCCCGTATGAGGGCAATGATGTCCTCTTTTTCCTGGGGAGGTAGACTGCCACTGATGAATATGGGCTTGGGATTCGCCTCGTCCACCATGTTCACCTAGGAGATTTCGTCTTCGGTCGGTGGTTCATGTTGCTCGAAGTGACTGTTCCACTGGGCGTTAACATGGCGATCCCATGTCTCATCATAAAGCGGGACTTGTCCATCCTCTGCCATTTTGGTGGGATCCATCGCAACCATGTTGACCGTAAGGTTATCGAATAGATCCCTCACACTGACGTTTGAGTCCCATGCCGAGGTCGTCGATGATCGATCTCCCGAACATGCATAGTCGGAATCCTCGTTGACATAACAGCACAAATCCGATGAGGAGGAGGAGTAGCCTAAGCCTCTCCGAGTCCTGTTGAAGTAATTTGAGGGTTTACCTTTGGGTACATAAGCAGGTCGGATGATCGTTTTGCGCCCTCGGCCGTAATTCAGGCCCTCTAAACGAGTGAGGTCATGCCCCATGTCGCTCATCATGCATTTTGCGACTTGACTGTATTGTGAAAACTGAGGCGCGGGGTCCTCGTCTTCAGATTCATCCCATAGCGTGCGTAGGGGATGATCGATTCGACCGAAGATAATATCTTTTCGATAATTATTCCGGGCTGGCACGACGAGCACAGCTTGCGATGACTTGATCGGCTGTGCCTTTGTGACGTATGACGAGCATACCGGCAAGTGCAGGGAGGCATCACTATAGAGTTTTGACCATAGGTTACTGGATGCATCATCCTCTGATATGGAGCAAGACGATAAATAAGCAAAGTTGGACTTCTCATTCATGATAATCTCCTCCGCCTGAACGACGTTGGTTACATTGTGACTTCGTAACCGATTACAATTGACTCGAAGTCATTCAGGATTAGGCTGTCGCCGTACTCAGGTTCGCTATCTGCCTCGTTGCCACTCTCCAGTTCTTCGACCGGTGGCTCGTCAGGGTCTTGGTACAGCAGAGAATCTGTGAAGTAGTTTTTGACGCCTTTGAAGGGTTGCTTGTCGGCCACTACTGTCTTTACTTGCTCATAATCATCCACGTACTTCAGGCATTGGTGTAACGTGGATGGGACTATTCGGTTGCCATGGATCCACAGACGTCCCAAGAGTATGTTGTAGGAAGGCTCGGCGTCGATGACGTAGCAGGTCACCTCCGTCTTCATATCGCCTATTCAACATTTCAGGCAGATTTTGCCGAGCGGCCGAGTCCCTGTGGCATTAAAGCCAAAGATGGTCGTGGTGGTTGAAGACAGGCGCTTTGGCGGTATTCCCAAGTGTTTGATCAATTTCAGGGGCACGGTGCTTAATGCAGAACCCGAGTCGACCTGAATTCGATCCATTTTCGACGAACCGACGTACCCTATGAAGTACAGTGGTCGATCATGAGACGTGCTCTTGATGAGCATGTCCTCAGGAGTGAAAGTGATGCACGGGACCCATCTCTTGGTGGTTTGGCAACACGTCGCACATTCTTGTTCTGCGTCCTCCTCCCTTGAGAAGTGGGTAGAGAAGGCCTCCGAGTCAGCCAATGCCTCTTGTAGAGCTTCCCGGGTAGGCCTGGATAGCCGTAGGAGATCGTACATGGTAATTCACGTGGGGATGCCTTTCAGCTGTGCGAGTACATTGAACCGGAAAGGTTGACGGCTTGAGCTTGGCCTATCTGGATTGGGAGGGGTTGTCGTGGTTGGCCTCGTGGGAGATCCCGCCGGGTTTTTCACCCTCGCAGGGTACTCTTTCGTGAATTCCTTTCCTGCTCTTGTGGCGAAGATAGTGGTTTCCTCTTCAGAGTTGGTCAGGGCGGTCATTGCTGTCTTTTCCCCACCTAGGATGGCAAAGACGACGTTACAATGTTTTTCCTTAGCCTCTTTCGAGGGCTTTGTAGTCCATTGTTCGTCGTTGAGGAGGTCCGGATGGACCTACATCACCTAACCCGATGGCAGAATCTGTGGAGCTAAACCTTTCCCTCGCTGATTGTGAGGGTCATCATTAGTGATCTTCAAGACTGCCTTGGGGATAGGAATTATTCCTGCCGGAGCTTGGACCTCCGGGAGATCTGTCCCAAAGCTCAAGGTGATCATGTTCATAGTCACCTGCTTTTGAACCTTCTCCTTCTTTAGGACCCCCGCAACGTAGAGGGCTTGGAGCTTGTCTTTGAGGACGTAACACTTAGTCGTGTGGTGGCCAAGGAATCTGTGGTAGGCACAATAACTCGGGTCGTTGGTTTTGTTCGCCTCCTCAGGCTTCGCGGCCTCTGCTAATTTAATTCGACCGCTCTTGAGTAGAGTATCGAATGTCGCCACCACCTGATCCTCTTTGAAGTCGTATTGCCACGGGGGGCGTTGCTCAAATTGTCTGGGTTTCGGCCTTTGAGCAGTCTTTGGCGCCGGGGTGGAGTCGACGGCCATGATCTCTTTTCCCCTTGACCGAGGGGGATTCTTTGGCACGGCCGTAGTTCCCTTCTTGGGCTGCAGCTCTTTGGCCTCTAGCCTTTTGATCAAGTTTTCCACTTGTTCGCCCTGACGAACAAGCTCCTTCCATGTCCGGGTTTCCACCACGCCTACTTTGGATAGAATATGGATTGAGAGATTATTGCGGCACATCTCGATCAGTGTGAATTCAGAGACTTGGTCCCGACAGTGGACTGATCAGTTCCGAAACCTCTTCACGAAGTCGTTGATTGACTCCGACTTTTGTTGCTTTTCGGCGAGGAGGGTGGCCATTGACACCTCCGTGTCGTCATCGAAGAAGCAAGCCAGGAAGAGTCTTTCAGCGTCGGCCCATGACTTGATAGAGCTGGGTTCTAACTTGCGGAACCATTCAAAAGCCACCCCTTGAGGGTGCCAATGAATAGCCGAGTGAGAATAACATCATTCCCTGTAAGGAATCCGGTCTGCGCCATGAAGTAATAAATGTGTTGTGAGGACAAGCCCTTGCCGTCGAATTGCACCAAGCTGATTGGCTTGAACTTCGCCGGATATGGGACTATTTCCCATTCGACAGGATAGGGTCGGACCATCCCCAGCTTGTTCATGTTCTGCTGAAGCTTCAGCGCGTTGAGCTGGTTTTGGAACTCGTCGAACCTCTTGTCGCGGGTGCTACCCCCCGTATGCGACGTTCCTAGCGACGTCTTGGAAGAGTAATCGGATTGTGGATTACTGTTATCTTCCGTCTCAGTCGCTAGACGATGGGGAGGTATCCACTACTTATCCCCCGTTCGCCGGGGTAAGGCGCGCTGGGATCTTTTTTTCTTCTTCTTCTTGTTCAGAAGTTGTTCCATCATCTCTCTCAGGGAATCTATGGTTGCCTATTGCTCCTCAAGCTTTTGGGCCACCGTCTGTTCATGGGTGAATTTTGTCATATGTACTCTTGCCAGTGCATCCTGACTTGAGCGTGAGGTTTGAGACGTGGCTGCCGCCGAGTGAACTTCGTCTTCGTCGTAGGAGGGAGGTGCTAAGGTGGAGTAATCAAACCCGATACTTACCCCCTTGCGACTACGGGTACGCTAGTATATGCCGTCTTGTCCGTGTTGAACAACCGAGGATTAGGCCCTAGGACGGAGTCTGAATCTAGAGAGTCGGAAAGTACCACCTTACCCCTGTCCGTCATGTTGATTGTAGCAGACGGGAGCTCTAGGTCGTCGGCGACGCGTCCTTTTTGGTGACGACGCTTTCGACGGGAGGGCCTTGGTCGAGAAGTCTGTCCAGAAAGTCTCTCGAACATCGAAGGCTTCACCATTCCTATGCATTGACAGTCGGCGAGTACTGTTTGGATGAGCCTTTCGTAATGGCACTGAGGGTTCACCTCATATATGGTGCGTTTGCGAGTTAGGTATCCCCGGAGGTCCTCTGTGGGTGGTTGGCGACAACCCCCAGCATCAGAAGGATCGCCCGGGTGATCGCACGAGAGAGTTTTGGATGTACCCTCTGGTGTACGCTGAATGGAATGTTTTGGTACTGGAGTTAGGTGATCTTGCCTCGACAGGAGAATTTTTGCGTTTGGGCGAACTCCAGTGTGTAGGCGAGTTTCAACCCCTCGCTCGTGCGGGCGGGTTTGCGAGGTGTTGCCTACTCCTTTGCCTTTATGTTTATCCATCAAAGGGCCATGGCGAGGCTCGCCAGCCCTCGGGTGTTCGCCTATACAGGTAGGTTTGCTCGCTCGGGGTGGTTTATTCGCATCAGGGATATGACCTGAGAAGCGAAGTCTACCTGAGCGGGCGGCCCCGTCATTCTCGGTCGGCACTCCTGATTTGGAGATCCTTCCGATGTCGGGCAAGTTGCCCTCTCACCTAACATTTTTTTGAGTCTGCATAATAATTCAGGCCATTGTATGAGATGAAGGCTCGGGCCTCCTGTCTGCCGTCGCCGTTGGCAAGCTCTTCTAGAGAGGAGAGCCTTTGCGTGGGCTGTGGCAGTATAGTTTGTGCCGGAATGAACCAGCGTTTCTTCCGGGGCGGGCGTCTGCGTGGGCCGTTTGGCGACCCATCTGGCAGGCCTTCGCCCCTTGCTCTCGATCTCTGGCTTAGCCTTGATCGATTTTGAGGGAGCGGGTTCCCTCGATGAGACTCGGGTAGAGCCCTCAGGTGCGGAGGCTTTGGCCGTTTGAGGTCGGCCTCTGCGCACGACTCTGTGGTGTTTGCGGGACACGTTGCCACCAGAGGAGGAAGAAGACAAGTACTCTTCGTACTTGGTTTGGTCGAACTCGATATCTAGGGACTCCATAGTCGTCCCAACAGCAACTTCATCGAACTGAGCTACCACCATTTCGGTTGAAGAAACAGCTTCTCCCACTGTGGTCACCATCTTCTGTAGGTATAAATTTTGATCTCCCGAAAATAGGAAACTTCGTTTGTATTAATAAGAATAGCTTATTACAAACTAATAAATCAAAATTACAACAGAAGCGGAGGGAATGCCCTCCTTGTTTAATGTGGGGACTTTTGGTAGCTACAGGATGCTTCGCTCGATTCTCGTGCCGAGTCTGCTTCCCTTGGACGGTTCGACCGAGGTTGCTGGAGAGCTTCAGTACACAGTAGGAGCTCAGGTTGATGGAGTTTGGGTCTCCGAGTTCGACGGCGATCAGGGCCCGGAACAGAGAGGAGATGCTACAGTGCAAAGGTTATGCAAAGAGCTTGCCATCGATCCGATTGAGAGTCGAGAGCTAGTGGTTTGGTTAGCTAATTCAACTATGAGCGAATCGCTAAGCGGCTGAAAATAGCTGAACCTCTTCTTTTTGGCTGGAAGAAGTTCTGAACCCCTTCTTTGTGGCTGGAAGAAGTTCTTAAATGGTGGAGAGACCACGTGGTTACTCCTTGAATCATGGGATATGACCATGTACTATTGAGAGACGTCTTGCCACCCCTCTGTACTACGAACGATCATTCGATGGGTTGTGCTTCACGTCATGTCACGTAGGAGTGGGAAGGCCTATCCTCGTATGTGAGACAGCGGCTGCCCACTACTCGAGTGGATTTGGCCAGCTTACTGTGCACCGGCGGGTCCAGCTCTTGACTTGGACCGATGAGCTGAGTTGCATTTATGAGCGCGCAGGTTGATTTGGCGTCTGTCCGATCACTCGTACTGTGAGCGGCCACTCGACGGGCCTGGAGTACTGTGCCTTCTCCCTTCAGGTCAAGAGAGGTGGGAAATCGGGTGCCCAGTACCCAAGTGGGTTTGGACAGCTTGTCGAATGCCGGCGGATCCAGCTCTTGACTCGGACGGGCGAGGTGAGCTGCAGGATCCAGCTCTTGACTCGGACGGGCGAGGTGAGCTGCATTTATGAATGTTCAGGTTGATCTGGCACCTATCCAATCACTCGTACTGTGAGCGGCCACTCGACGGGCCTGGAGTACTGTGCCTTCTCCTTTCAGGTCAAGAGAGGTGAGAAAGCCTTCCCCAGCACGTGGGGTAGCGGATACCCAGCTATACTGGCGACCTTGAGGTTTGCAAGCGGATCCGACCTTAGACTCGGTCAGGCGAGTTGTAAAAAGGCGAATTTCTGTTATTTAGTCGATCTTGACTCATGCGGGCGAGCCGATCATTCAGGCGAACCTGGGACTAAATAGACACGAGTGCGTTTGACGACCGCGTGGCTTATGCCCGTACTGGCGAATTGTGTTGGCGACTTCTCCTTGTAGGCGAATTTCTCGTAAGTTTACAGAGGTATTTTTTACCGTCTATAGAAGATAACAGGCACTTCATATTCCTTAAAGGAGTATTCCTTCGGGAATTTTGGTTTAGAAGTTTTCTGCTGTCTTTGAGGTCATTGTTGCCACTGAGATGACAACTTTTATGGCACTTGCTGTTGTGGCTGCAGTTGGAATATTTGATTCGCATCAACTGTATTCACCGGTGACTTCCCTTTACCACGAGGGATAAAGTTTTGTTTTGGAGCATTAGCCGCCGATTGACCTCTTTCAGCCTTCTTCTGTTTAAGGAAGCGTTCGGCTTGCTCTCCGCGCACCTTTAATTCCTTCCAGGTTTTAGATGATACCACACACCTGGCTTCTAGAAAGTCTAAGGAAAGGTTGTTATTGTTGGCCTTCTTGTTTTGATGATGTTTAACAAACAATTTACCACTAATGTTGTTTGTCTAGTATTTATATTTTCTTATTTATTATAGACAAACAACGTAGTTGGAGGATGGATGGATTGCGCCATAACGATCATATCAAATTGAGGTTGGCGGAATTGTGGAGTGAAGCATCGTACAATTCAAGTTCAAGATCCAAGTTTAGCTTCATCCGCAACGTGTACCAAGTTGAGCTCAATGAAGATCAAGATCAAGCTTGGGTAATTTAGTTTAAAATGTCAAAATTCACATGTTTACATTTTCATGTTTTGGACTATTTTGTAAAATGATGATATTTTTCATTTGGGAAGTCCTTTTTCGAAACCAGTCATTGTAGCATGTTTATTATCATGTCTACAATCATTCTCCAAAGTTTTACATTTTTTAGAATTTGTTTGATATTTTTAAATAGTGTTTTAAATTCAGAAAAACAGCTTTCAGAATCAGTTTTCTGTTATATCAGTTTTCGGTCGACCGCATCGGTCGACCGCTCGTTTGTTCTTTTGTCAGCATCCAGCAGAGAGTTGGTCGGTCGACCGAGAGCTCCATCGGTTGACCGCACCGGTCGACCGACGATGGTCCAGAACTGTTTCTTCGTGTTTTTGCTCTCCGTCGGTCGACCGATATTTCCGCCGGTCGACCGCCTATATGACCGTTGCTTTCCCAATGGCTATTTCCTGAGCTGTTTGCTGGGGCTATTTTTTTCATTTGGCTTGGGGTTTTGGCTGAGATTTAGAGTGGGTATAAATACCCTATTGCTGCTCTCTTTCATTAATCCAAGAAGTGTTTTTAAAACAAAGTTTTTAAACAAGGGTTTAGGGTTTTACTGTTTGTTTAAGTTTGGGTTTTTGTTTACAAAGAAGGAAGTTTTCACTGCAGATTGAGGGATTCATTCTTAATCCTCTTCATCCTCTTCTTTGTGTTCATAGAGAAGTTTTCTAACTCTTTTCTCTAGCAATTTTATTATTGATTTTCATATTCTTATTATTGCTAGTTTGCTATTTGAGTTAGATTTTATTTTACTCATTGTTACACACACACACATTGAGCTTTTAGTATTTACATACATAGTATAGTTGGGTGGTGAGAGATTGTAACATTGAGTTGTGCTTTCATTGTGTTCTCATCCATAGTTGAGAACAATCAATTATTGTATTGAGCCTAATTGAGAGATTCACTTTGTAATACACTTGTACACCAAGAGAGAAGTGTGTGGCGAGAGTCGGGGATCGTCCCAAGAAGAGTGGTATCGGTTGACGAACCTAGGGAGAGGTTGTAACCGAGCACTTGAGGGAGACACGTCTAGTTCAACACTTAGTGGGTGTAGAGTGTGTTTGCATAGTGTTTGTTGTGTGAGAGTTTTCGGTGAACTTGGAAACCGAGTGTGTAGAAGTTCCGGCTTCCAAACCGGATTGTGTTAGTGGATTTCTCCCCGGGAGTGGGGAGCGGAGACGTAGGACGGAAGGTCCGAACTCCGTGATCATATTGCTTGTTTGAGTTTGTCTTTGGCGTATTTGTTTTTGCATTCATCTTATATCGCCAATTGTGCATTGCTCATTTATTTCATCCACTATCTTATTTAGATTATTTACCCTTGTGTTGTTTATATATCCTTGCATATATTTCTATCATATAGGATATATCTCATTGTTCATGTTGCTTATCCTAGCTTATATTCTTGTTGTATTTCATACTTGCTAGGATAACTTATTAATTAGTTTTAATTGGCATATAATCAGATTAGATTAGCATAAGACCCTAATCACCCCCCTCTAGGGTCTAACAGTTATGATATATCTGGAGGATGAATTCTTTCGTGACAGGATCTCGACAGTTCATCGCTTTATTCCGGAAGCGTTTGATGAAGTTCTCGACTAATTCTCTGACTTTTTATTTCTCATCAAATAATGTCCCGATTGACACTTCCGTGTCATCATCGAAGAAGTTGGTGAGAAACATGCTCTCCATGTCATCCCACCTATTAATACTTTCCGGCTTGAGATGGCGATACCAATCGAAGGCGGCCGCACGAAGGGTCCCTACGAATGATCATACCATCAGAGGTTCATTACCAGAGATTACACCGAGGTGTGATTTAAAATAAATCAGATGCTGAGTAGGTGATCCTCTCCCGTCAAAAGGCGTGAAGTTAATTAAATTAAACTTCGCCGGATACAAAATTGATTCTCATTCCCTCGAATATAGACATGGGATACCAGTTTTCTTCACTTCTTGAGCAGACATCAAAGCGTTAACTTTTCTCTCGAGGTCCTTCATCTTCTTGTCTTCGCTTGCGCTTTTCTTTAAGGGTTGCTGAGAAGGTTAAGAGGATTCCACCGGACCACCCCCAGGGTTATTATCGTTGGGAGGAGTATCAGCATTAAAATTTTCCTCTCCTTCAGAGTCGTTGTCTACCTCATTAGCATTGTTGCGATGATTGGATTTAGCCTGCTAATTCGAAAAGGATTGAAGCTGTTGGGAATGTAACTCCCTCATGCGCTGCATGGTCAACTCCATTTCCATCTTCATCTCAGCTCTGAGCCCTTCTTTCTGCTTAGCTAAAGCGTTTTCAAGCATTTGAGCTAACTGGTCAGGAGTGATGGTGAACGCCTCTTGGACTCGTCCTGTGCTGGACACAGTGGCATCTGAAGCGGCTGCAGAGTAAGCGTCTGATGCTTCGTCATCTGAGGATAATCCTCTACTCATTCATTGATAATCCCTTGGTCTGATATCTCTGATTCGAAGCTGAGTTAAACGTTGGAATGTCTCCTGAAAAGGTTCAGGGCTAAAATGCCGTGTTGACTTCCCTTTATCAATCACATTGATGGTTACTTCTGGGAGTTCATCATCTTGAACGGCCGGCCTTCTTTTGTGAAAATGCCTTGGCTTGGCTTCTGATATTTCGGTAGAAAGTCTTTCAAATACTGAGACCCTCTGTGGAGCAGTCTTGGGGTAGCTACACTCTGTTAATACTGTCCTGATAAACTTGGTACACGAACAATGAGAATCCATTTCCTACGTACTTCTCTTTCGAGATTTGTTCGTACCCCCAGCCTAATAGTACAACTCATCGGTATAATTACTGGAGCAACCTATCGTGTACTGATATGATTTTCCAAGTCTAGCATCATCGTTTTCTGATGAACAAGCTTCTCTTTGGGGATATAACACCTCATTGGCGTTCTCAAGAGTCACTCGTTTGGAACCATGCCTTCGTGAGCGCGAGGCCCCAACGGGCTCTTGGACTTCAACTTGCAATCCAAGGCGAGCGGTTACAGGTACTTTCTCAACATGAGAGGTCCTTGACTTGTTGGGAGGATGCGCACGATCCCCAGTCCGACGAATTGCTTAGGGTTCATTTGCCGAGCCCAAGCGCTCTTTAACCGGAGCTTTGCCTTGACCTTCGTACAAAGGACCAAGACGATATGTAATCTTCATTTTGAATCGGGACAAGTCCATGCTATCGTGGGGTTCCACCGGAGGTGTGGGATCCGTCTGGATAGGAACAGGGGCTGTCGAAGACTCAAAAATAACCGCGAGAGGCAAACCGAGGGCAAGGAAGACTTTGATGGCTTGGACGGCCTTGCTAAGCAGCCATTAGTGGTTCGGCTGGTCGAGCCAGCATTTGGTGCGCAGTAGTTCGCATTTTCTGACGATTTCGGGTGTTGTTTTGATCTTTGGTCTTCTTACTTTGCGTAGTTTTGGTAGTTTTTGGGCTACCTCTTGCTTCTGTAGTTTCTTGGCTTCCTGCATAAGGATTCTTGCATGTGCCAGCAATGCGTGGTGCTTCTGAATGCGTTCCTCAAGGGTCGAACGGGTCCTTTTGATGCAGACTCACTCATTCGTTGCTGGTTTGGAGGAGAAGATGTTCGCTCGCTATTGTGGCGCTTCCTAAACTTCAGATCCGCCTCATAGCGGATCCCGTTAACTGGCTCCAAAGCCTTGGCAAGTTGGCGCGTGAGGCGCTGGCATTGCCTTTGACGTGCTCTCTTCGATAGAGTTGTCGTGCATTCAATAGTAAACTCCTTGATCAAGGAGGGGTCAGATCTGAAGATCTAACTTCTTCAGACATCATAGGAGCGTTGCGAGATGCAACAGTAGCAGCAATGGTGCAGAGATCATTATCTTGGGTCTTCAGATCTGAAGACCAGCGAACCTTCCTTAAGGAGGAGATCCTCTTGCGCTTGTGAGGGGAAGATGATCTGGAGGAGGAAGACATATACTCATCGTACTTTTGTTGGTCAAACTCGTATTCGATCTCTTCGTCAATCGGGATTAGGATCCTTGGTTGCAACACTACAGCCTTGGCAGCGAGGCTGTCAGCTCCCACTGTGGTCGTCAGTTTATTTGTGATAAAAGTTGATTTTCTCATTGCCAAACTCATTATAACTTCTTTCGTTATAATAAGTTCAAAAAGTAAAGTAAAAGTTGATCTTTTTATAAGATCTCTTTGCACAAGATTACAACTTTCTTTTGAAACAAACGTAGAGGACGTTTATCACCCACTGCTTGCATGGGATCTTTACCTGTGTCGGAGACGCGTTAATCCGTAGACCGTTGCGGATCAGATCCGATTGACAGAAAAGTTATTCAAATCTCTTACTTCACAAAGCAAGTAATAGCAAAAGCGACAATCACGACCAAGCGAGATTGTAGCTCTTCTCGAGATCAAAACCAAGTTTGATCCGAAGGAAAAAAGGAAAAAAGAGTCTCAGATCTTTTGAAGGCTTCCTCTTTGTGATGAAGTTCGTCAAGCTCTGCCAACTCTCCTCTGAAATCCGTGGTCTACTGTTCAAATTGATAGCACATCACCCTTTGATTTTAGATCCTCTCAAATGAAGACCCTGGGCTTCTATTTATAAGCTTTTATCACCATATTTTCTGATAAGATCAAGTGTTTTGATGTCATCTGTAGTTGATAACCACCCAGGCGCACTTAAGGATAGCTTTAGAACAGTTAAGGAGATCCTGGGATGAAAGAATTCTAACAAAATATCAAAATACATGTTTTGGAGAGTTTTAGGAGTCAGCAATGCCCGTGGTGGCTCAGAACTGTGCAAGCCACCATTTTGTGGCTCGCAATCACGCGAGCCTCCTGGCTTGTTTCGTTCGTCTTTTTAATGTTTTGGCTGTTTTGTAGCTCCTTCAGTTCGCTTGTTTTGCGCTTGTTTTGCCTTTATGCATGTTTCGTCGCTTCGTTGACTCGTGCGTTTTCACGATTTGCTTCATGCATTTTGTTAACTTGGAGGTGACCATTGAGTGTGTTGGCCACTTGGAGCTAGTCGATGAGCGCGCGGGTTCATTGTCTTGTTCTCAATGTTTCACCACTTCGTTGTGTCGATGATTCATTGCAACATCGTCTTGAACTGTATTCGGGACCTATAGGCAGTTTTTAACACCTACACACCACGACCAAGAGTACTAGATGAAGGTAGAACTCCCCTCCTTTGGAGGAAACCTGGACATAGAGGCCTTCTTGGATTGGCTATACGAAGTGGAGAAGTTCTTTGAGATGGATAATGTACCCGAAGCAAATCAAGTAAAGTTTGTGGCATATCGTCTCAAAGGAGGAGCCGCGGTATGGTGGGATCAAACTCAAAACACTAGGTGACTGCAAGGCAAACAACCAGTTCGGGTTTGGTGACGCATGAAGCAGTTGCTACAGGCAAGATTTCTACCTCCTGACTATTAACAAATCATCTACAATCCGTTTGAGCAATGTCGTCAAGGAATTCGAACAATGAGCGCATATACCAAAGAGTTCTTCCATCTTCTCATTGTGATTTGTCGATGAGTGAGGAACAACTCATAGCTAAGTATATAGACGGGTTGAAGTACTCAATTCAAGAGAAGGTGGCCATCCACGATGTATACTCCATGGACGAAGCCCACAATATGGCTCTAAATGCGGAAAGATTAGCCTCCAAGACACCACCTTTCAGGCGAACCAATCAGGGAAGTTCGGCCGAGAAGGCAAGAGGTGAGTCGGCAGGGCCAAGGATGACTGATCGGTCTAATCCACCACGATCAGCCGAGCGGTCAACATCTCAGCCACCACCCCAGACGACTCAATCAAATCAGTATGCCAAGACGACTGCAGGGAAGTGCTTCCGATGTCTCCAACCATGACACAAGTCCAACGAGTGCCCGCAGTGACGGAAGGTTAATCTAGCGGATTATGAAGAGGTGGAAGATAGACACACTGCATCTGATGAAGAGTACGAGGAAGAGGTTGCTGAGATTGAGGGAGACAATGTGTCGTGTGTTGTTCAACGATTCCTATGCTCTCGAAAGACACCAGATTCATCACAACGACACCAAATTTTCTTTTCTAGGTGTTCGGTCAACAACAAGGTGTGCACCCTTATTATTGACAATGGAACCTGTGAAAATATAGTGTCAAAGGCCTTGGTAAACTACTTGAAACTACCGACTAAAACAAAACCTGTGCCTTATACCATCGGATGGACCAAGAAGGGTCCATCTGTGAAGGTGACCGAAGTATGTCGCGTGCCACTATCACTAAGCAAGACTTATAGTGATTCTGTTGCTTGTGATGTTGTGGATATGGACGCGTGCTATGTATTGTTGGGACGGTCGTAGAAATATGATGTTGATGCTAAGTATGGCGGCAAGAAGAACGAATACTCTTTTGTAGATGAACAAGAAGATCATTTTACCACCAATTCCACCCTCCCCAAAGAGCCCAAAGGATCAAAAATCCAAACGTGTTTCTCTTTGCAACAAGGGATAATTTCTGGCCGAATCAAAGGAGTTAAAGCAGAGGTTTTTTTTAGTTGTTAAAGAAGAAGTGAAGACTCTCGTTGAGGTTCTAGAGAAGATGAAGCTGCTACTTAAGGAGTTTGAAGTGTTGGTTCCCGAGGAGCTGTCAGAGGGTCTTCCACCCATGAGAGATATTCAACACCATATTGATTTTATCCCGAGTTCAGTGCTTCCTAATCTTCCTTATTATCGCATGAACCCGCAGGAGAAGAAGATTTTATAAGACATAATTGAGAACCTCATCAAAAAGGGCTACATCCGAGAGAGCATGAGTCCATGCGCAATCCTGACCCTATTAACACCAAAGAAAGTTGGAAGTTGGCAGATGTGTGTAGACAGTCGAGCCATCAACAATATTACAATTCATTACAGATTCCCAATCCCTCGGCTAGATGACATGTTGGATCAGTTGGGAGGTGCAAGTGTCTTCTCAAAGGTCGACTTGAGGAGTGGATATCATCATATCCGAATCCGGCCTGGCGATGAGTGGAATACCGCTTTTAAAAGTAGTAAGGGCCTCTATGAATGGTTAGTGATGCCTTTTGGTTTATCAAATTCCCCAACTACCTTTATGAGTTTGATGAACCAATTCTGAAGCCTTTCTTGGGAAGATTTGTAGTCGTCTACTTTGATGACATTCTCATCTATAGTCGGGATGAATAAGAGCATATGTTGCATCTCCAAGAAGTCTTCCAAGTGCTAAAGGAGAATAAACTTTATATAAACCTTAAGAAGTGTGTATTCTTGATGACTAAGCTAGTGTTCTTGGGGTTTGTGGTAAGTTCGCAGGGGATCCAAGTCCACGAAGATAAAGTCAAGGCAATCAAGGACTGGCCGACTCCAAAAAGTGTAACGGAAGTAAGAATCTTTCATAGGCTAGCATCTTTTTATCAACATTTCATTCGTAATTTTAGTTCTATAGTTGCTTCCATGACGATTTGCTTGAAGAAGAAGGGCGTTTTCGAATGGACCGATGAAGCAAACGTGACTTTTGCCTTTATCAAGGAGAAGATTACCACTACAACAATCTTGCCATTTCTAGATTTCGACAAGCTCTTTGAGCTTGAATGTGACGCATGTGGTGTCGGTATTAGAGCCATCCTCTCTTAAGAGAAGCGTTCCATTGCTTTCTTGAGTGAGAAGTTGAATGAAGTCTGACAGAAGTGAAGTACTTATGAGCAGGAATTATATGCTGTTTATCGTTCTTTAAAGACTTGGAAAAGTCACCTCATTGCTAACAACTTTGTAATTTACTCCGATCATCAGTCTCTTCAACACTTTAAGAATCAAAGGCATATCAAAAAATGCATGGACGTTGGGCTTCGTATTTTGAGCAGTTTAATTTTACTTTGCAACATAAATCAGGAGTCAACAATTAGGTACCCGATGCTTTGAGTCGGCGGGTATCCTTGTTGAGCGTGTTGCGAAGTGAAGTTGTTACTTTTGACTATTTAAAAGAGCTTTATGTTGATGATGAAGACTTCTAGGAAGTTTGGACAAAATGTTTGACAAGACAACCCGTAGGAGATTATGTTATCATGGACGGCTTTCTATTTAAGGGGAATCAGCTTTGTATTCCAAGGACGTCATTAAGAGAAAAGATAGTTCGAGACTTACATAGTGGCGGGCTTGGTGGACACTTTGGGAGAGACAAGACTGTTTTGAATCTTGAGGAGAGATATTATTGGCCAAGCTTGAGGAAAGATGTGGCAACACTTGTGAGGAGTTGTCAAGTGTGCGAAGTTGCCAAGGGGAAAGTGCATAATACTAGTTTGTATACTCCCCTACCTGTGACCAAGGATATATGGGAAGATTTGAGTATGGACTTTGTGTTGGGACTTCCCCGACCACAAAGAGGCGTGGATTCAGTCTTCGTGGTAGTGGATCATTTTTCTAAGATGGCTCACTTCATCCCGTGCCGCAAGACTTCAGATGCACCACATGTTGTACGACTGTTCTTTCAAGAGGTGGTTCGACTACATGGTGTTCCTAGTTCGATTGTTTCAGATAGGAATACTAGGTTCTTGGCGACTTTTTGGACTACCTTATGGTGATGATTCGACACTTCATTAAAGTATTCTAGCACAGCACATCCTCAAACGGATGGACAAACCGAAGTGGTCAATCGGACTTTGGGAAACTTGATTCGATGCATATGTGGATAGAAGCCAAATATGTGGGATCAAGCTATACCTCAAGCTGAATTCGCCTACAACATGTATGTTCATAGTTCAACAGGTATGTCTCCTTTTTCCATTGTTTACAGGAAGACACATCGACATCTCCAAGATTTGTTGAAGTTGCCGACAAGTAGTAAGGTCAGCGAGACAGCAAGTTCAATGGCCGAGAAAGTGTATACAAAGCTTTAGAAAGCCAATGCAAAGTTCAAGGCACGAGCGGACAAGAAGAGGCTAATCAAGGTATTCAATGAAAGAGATATGGTGATGATTTACTTGCGGAAGGAACAGATGACGGCTGAAACATACAACAAGCTTAAGCCGAAACGTTATGGATCATTCAAGATTTTCAAGGAGATCAATGATAATGCATATGTAGTAGATCTTCCAGAAGGAATGACTATGTTGATGATATTTAACGTGGCGGATTTCTGGCTATCATCCTTCAATCAAGTTGTATTCGAGTAATGAGAACTTAGAGACGAGTTCTGTAAGGACCAATAATTTTTGATACTAGTTAAAATATTTTTTTGATATTTTAAAATATTTAATTATTATTTTAGAAGAGTATTTGTATTTTTCTCATCCTTCTAGAATTTCCTATGATTTAAAAGTCCAAGTTTTATATTTATTTAAATGATATTAATATTTATAAATTAATTTTATGCTGTGAAAATTTCTAGAATTAATCTGGTGTATTATTGATACTATTATGTATCATTTTAAATAATATGTTGTATTATTATTATTATTATGTATTATTTTATATAATACATTGTATTATTAATTACATATTATTTGTATAATTTGTTATATTATTTTTACTACTGCGTATTAACGGTTGTATTAATACAACTAGTACGTTTTATCGCATAGATAATTATTCCATAATTATTTGATTTTTAAATAAGTAATTGTATGTTTTATTAATTATTCTTGTTTAATTGTGCAATTTCTTACATTATTTTTACTGTTGCGTATTATCAGTTGT
>NC_033796.1:61279259-61330680 GCF_001876935.1 Asparagus officinalis
CACAAGACGATGATAATGGTCACGAACAGGCAGTCTATTACCTAAGTCGGACCTTGATAGGCGCCGAGTTTCAATATCCGATGATTGAGAAGGAATGCCTCGCATTGGTATTCGCAATGTAAAAGATACGGCATTACCTGGTTGGACAGACGATTTACATCATTTCTAACGTTAATCCAGTACGGGTATTTATGACGCAACCGGCCTCTATGAATTGGCGGTTAGCGAAGTGGGTCCTTTTCTTGTCCCAATATGATTTACACTTCAAACAGCAGAAGTCGATCAAAGGACAAGCGATTTGTGATCTTTTGGCGGCAAACCCGACCACAGATACGGCAGAAGTATATGATGACTTGCCGGATGAAACCCACGAGGTTAATACTACCTCGCACCAACAAGTATGGCAATTATACTTCGATGGTGCTTCGAGAGCAGTTAATAAGGTAATAACCCCTGGATGTTCTACAGTCTCCTCCGGAGTTGGAGTTGTCTTAGTTTCCCCGGGGAAGCATGTGATGCCTCGGGCTTATTCACTGACTAGTCCTTGTTCCAATAACGTAGCCGAGTACAACGCGCTTCTCATTGGACTCAGTTTCGCCAAAGAGCTGAGGGTCGAATATCTCGAAGCTTTTGGGGATTCTCAATTGATAGTTAACCAAGTTCGTGGAGAGTATGAAGTCAGGAACCGAGACCTGATCCCGTACCACTAGGAGGCCGTCAAAATGGCAGATTCTTTTGAAGAATTCTTTATCGAATACATCCCTCGCCTCCAGAACGCTTATGCGGATGCACTGGCAGCACTAGCGGTATCATTTGCGCAGCCTCCCGAAACTGAACTATTAGTAACAGTAAGGACGCATCAGCTCTGCATACCCATATACGATATGGATATTAAAGAGGAAGATAATGGAAGCACGAGCGCCAAAGAGGTGAATTCAACTCAACTTGGGTCTCTGAGTCCCGAGATTGGCGTTTTCCTATCATTGATTACGTCCAATATGGTATTTTGCCGGAGGATGTAAAAGAAAGAGAATCAATCCGTCGAAGAGCACCAAGATTCTTCTATAATACCGAGACCCATACGTTATACCGTAGAGGGTACGATGGTTTGTTACTCCGATGTCTTTCGAACAAAGAAGCAGAAGAAGTTCTTAAGGAAGCACACGAAGGAGAATGCGGTGCGCATCAGCCCGGTCCCAAACTGTATGATCGCATCAGGAGAATGGGATATTTTTGGTCAACAATAATTCGTGATGCAATCAAATACGTCCGAGAGTGTCATGCTTGTCAAATACATGCGAATTATATGCACCAACCACCAGAGCATTTACACATGTCAACCACGTCTTGGCCGTTCGAGACATGGGGCATGGACATCGTTGGTCCTATTTTTCCCCCTTCAGTCAAAGGTGATCGATTAATCCTCGCAATCACGGATTACTTTTCAAAGTGGGCTGAAGCAATTCCGCTTAGAGAAGTAAAGACGAACAACGTCATCAATTTTATCAAACATCACGTTATATACCGACACGGTGTGCTAAGATGGATCATTCATGACAACGGTCCACAGTTCATAAGCAACGCCTTCGTCAGGTTCTGTGATAAGTTCAAAATTCAAGATGTTTCGTCAACAGCTTATTATTCCGCTATGAATGGATTAGCTGAGGCGTTTAACAAGACGATCATTAAAATCCTGTCAAAGCTCATGAAGACCAATAAACGAGACTGGGACGATAAACTCGGTGAAGCACTCTGGGCTTATCGCACCACCATACGTACACCTACGGGAGCTACCCCGTATTCGTTGGTATACGGATATGAAGTTGTGCTACCATTGGAGATCCAAAGCCATCTAGGGCTTTTAACAAAAGAGTCCGACAGAGAAGCTTCAAGGAAGGAGATCTGGTCCTCGCTGCTCGCCGACCGATAATCCTCAACTCCAAGAAGAAAGGTAAATTTGAACCCAAATGGGAAGGACCGTTTGTGATAGACACAGTCTACTCAAACGGCGCATATCGCCTGATTACTCAAGAGGGCGCCAGGCAATTAATGCCAATAAATGGGAAGTTCCTAAAGAAGTACTATCCCTAGTACATTCAGGATAACCCATTTACCGGGAAGTTCCTTGAAGAATATTACACTTAATATTCTAGAGGATAACCCAAAATCATTTTCACCACCAAAATCCCTCACTGATCAATTTCAATTGACAGTGAGTCCACCAAAAATGTCTTTCTGACCCTCTTGACTCTTTCCATGAACAAGAGGTCCACTTTCAGTTCAGAGTCCCCTTTCGATAAACGAAAGAACTCCATTCTTTTTCTCTTTAGTTAAGCCTTTTCCTGGTTATAACCAAAGTTGAAATTTCAATTCGATAAACGAAAAACTCATTTTTTAGATTAGATAACCAATCCTATAAAAGGTAAGTTTATCTAGATTTTCCAGATTCTCAGAGTGGAGATCCCACTTCTAGTTTCTTTTGCGCTCTAAATAGAATATAAAATTCTTCCTTTCCAGAATCAAGGAATAGAATATAAAATTCTTCCTTCCTTGTATTCGGGTTCGTCTTTACCCTAAAAGAAGACCGGCAAATAGAATATAAAACTCTTCCTTTCCTGCACCAACCTTTTCCAAGAATTTGTCAATCTAGGATTAATCCTAGGAAGTTTATCCCGAATCCTAAGCAGGGATAAGTCTGCGCCTAACACGCGCTACCGGTTTAGTCTTTCTCCGAAGAAGAAGACACCAGAGTTCGATTCTGGGGTATTCTATCCCGAAGCCTAAGCAGGGATAAGTCTGCGCCTAACCCGCGCTGCCAGTTAGTTCTTAACCGTTAAAAAGAACACCCGCCCACATATTTAACATTGTGGCAGGTTGTTATTAATAACACCAAAATCCATACCTTACACGCATGGGGAATTTCATCCTGAATCCTAAGAAAGGATATGCCGACGCCTAATACGCGTCGCCGGGTTAGTCTTTCTACGTAGAAAAAGACACCAGAATATCAGTCTGGGGTATTTTATCCCGAAGCCTAAGTAGGGATAAGTCAACGTCTAATACACGTTGCCGGGTAACCTATTCCCGTAATAATGGCAAAGCCTATGTATTCGACGTCATAGCACAAAGTCTCAGAGAATTCACTCTCTTAGCACAACGTTACATGCGGAACAGATTTAGACAATCCGCATGCTAGCCCGACTCAAACGGTAGTCGGTAAAGGCTTATCAAACCCGTTGAAGGCTGGGGGTTAGCCAAAAATCCTAAAGTTAACGCCTAACACGCGTTGCCAGGTAGCCTGTTCCCATAACAATGGCGAAGTCTACGTATTCGAAGTCGTAGCATCAAGTCTAAGGGAGTTCATTCCTTTAGCACAACGTCACATGCGGAACGGACTTAAAACAATCCGCATGTAAGCCCGATTCAAACGGTAATCGGTAAAAGCATGTCAAATTCGTTGAGGGCTGAGGATTTGCCAAAAATCCTAAGTCAACGTCTGATACACGTTGCTGTTTAGTCTTTTCACAGGAGAAAGATGAAGTCTACGTATTCAATATCGTAGCACTAAAAGGGTTAACTCTTTTAGCATAACGTCACATGCGGAACTGACTTAAACAATCCACATGCTAGCTCGACTCAAACGGTAGTCGGTAAAGACGCATCAAACACATTGATGGCTGAGGGTTTGCCAAAAATCCTATATATGCGAAAGTCACTGACGCACCAGCCCCATAAGTTGGTTTCGTGACTTAAGCATCTAACAACTTCAGGATAAGATCCATACACGCAGATGAATCAACTTTCATAGTTGGTCCTGTAACTCCGACATTTAGGACCGCCATGCTCCAATACCTCAAGAGCTTAAACTGTGTATACTCCAACAAACGTCAAGCGACACGAAACCCTAGGTTAACGCCAGTCAACGCGTTACGATCAAAAAGTCAACGTGCGACGTTCGAAACCCTAGGGTCAACGCCGGTCAACGTGTAACCCTAGGTCAACGCCAGTCAACGCGTTACGATCAAAAAGTCAACGCGCGATGTTCGAAACCCTATGGTCAACGCCAGTCAATGCGTAACCCTAGGTCAACGCCAGTCAACGCGTTGCGATCAAAAAGTCAACGCGCGACGTTCGAAACCCTAGGGTCAATGCCGGTCAACGTGTAACCCTAGGTCAAAGCCAGTCAACGCGTTGCGATCAAAAAGTCAACGTACGACGTTCAAAACCCTAAGGTCAACGCCGATCAACGCGTAACCCTAGGTCAACGCTAGTCAACGCGTTGCGATCAAAAAGTCAACGTGCGACGTTCGAAACTCTAGGGTCAACGTCAGTCAACGCGTAACCCTAGGTCAACGCCAGTCAATGCGTTGCGAGCAAAATGTCAACACGAGTCAATATATCATGACGGAGATAGTCAGTTCAAAGTCAATTCGATGACACGAGCCAAACTCAAATCATCAGTCTTAGATTTGAGAATTCGACGACGGCCAGACGATAAAAGCGGCGCCGGAAGGATTTTAGCTATTCGTCAAAGCATCGAATAGACTAAAAATTAAAGGAGTCAGGAATTGAAGCTAACTGCAGGTCCTTTACACTGACCAGGCTAAACCAGTCTTGAACCAGGTTGAACCAGTCTTGAACCAGGTTGAACCAGTTTGAACCAGATTTGAACCAGAATTCAAATTGAAGCTGAACCGAGCATCAAAACAACTTCAAATCGACCGAGGGTTCAATTCCATGTTTATTTGAACCGAGCATCAAAACAACTTCAAATCGACCGAGGGTTCAGTCCTTTGTTTATTCTTTCCTCTCCCATACATTCGGAAGGGTCAAGAGATTTTTTGAGCCTAATTACTGCCTTTTTAGGGTTATTATTAGGCCGGTTCGGCTCATTCGGACATGAAAATACTCCAATAAGGTATACGAGTATAAACTATTCCCTATTTTTGGTTGAGAAGTTTCTGGAGAATATTTTTCTAAAAATATTCTTAAGGATAACTCAACAACACTACGCTGGACAATGCGTCGCAAATAAGCACTCAACGCCGACAATCGATAGTCAGTTCTATGTTGAACCAACAAACACGAGCTAAAGATCAGAAAATCGGGAATCGACTTCAAGTTCAAAATTCCGACAACGGTCAGACAATAAATACAGCGCCGGAACCCTTACAAGCATTCGACAAAGCACCGAATAGCCTGAAGGATTGAAGGAATCAAGAACAGAAGCCATTCCAAGGTCCCGTTACACCGACTGAAGGTTGGGACAATCATATCCAAAGTATTCCAGACTCTTCTATAAAAAACCGACGAACCATCGGGCGACATATCCAAACACGATCGTTGGACCACAACACCGAGAATCAGTTAAACGCGACGAAGCGGATTAACGAGGCGACGAGGCTAACGAACCGCACGCAAATGATGGAATACATCCACTCGCATGCGGAATCAAGCTAACGGTTCGGTGAGTCAACGAGTCATCCAACCGTGGAACGGATTCGAACTCGAACTCCAAGGCGGATTTACTGCCAAATCGGGATCCAGACTTCCAAATTAGAGTTCAGATCAACGACGAGGCGGGTTTACTGCTAAATCAGGATTCAGATCAACAAATCAGAGTCCAAATCAACAGCGAAATCGAAAAACGTCTAAAAACCAACCTTTGGAGGACTCGGCCAAAACCGAGCCACCAAAAGGTGGCTCGGTGGCCGAGCCACCAATTGGTGGGGCCGGCCACCTGTGCTAAGGCACAGGTCTGAGTGCCTATAAATAGGCTAGGGGGGCTCATTTGTGAAGGGTTGGAATTTTTGAAGGCGAAGCTCTGCTGAATTGAGATCTGAACCTTGGAGATTTGAAGCTTTGAAGACTTGCTCTTTCAGATCTGGTGCTCGGCGATCGTCCACGTCAAATAAGGCAGGAGTTCGAGAGGGATCAGATCTGAGATCTACATGGTTATCCTCCGGATCAAAGCTTGGCCTTTGATCCCGAGAAGGCTATTATTTCCTTGGTGAAATAGAACCCTCGGCTGTTATTTTCTTCATGAGATAACACCCGCTATACCGTGTAGATCTAACCGGATCTAGATCGCGCGGTGGTCCACGGATTAACCCCGGCGCAGGCAAAGAACCCACAAAAGCAAGAAACCGCAAAATAGGATCTTGCGATTCGTTCGAAAAAGGAAAGTTGTAATCTTTTTTTATTTTTTTCTTTGATTTTATTGTAACCGGATCTTACAAAAGACCGGATCTTTTTTAATCGAAAAACAGTTACTTGAGAGAACAATGAACTCAATGAAGAAAATAATTTTTCCCACGAACAATGGGTTTTTGAATGAAGAGCTGAGATTAGTTTGAGTTTGGTTGAGTGGATGACCGAGATTATGCATCCTTAGATGCACCCTAAGAAGCCTTCTTAGGTCCATATTACCCTATATATATTATTACACTTATCAAACTTTACAAACAGGATGAAATAAGTTCTCTTTTGTTTCTCCTTAATAAATTCCCAAATAAATTTTATATATCACATTAACTTTGAGTAGTTTATTTTATCTTAGGGAAAAATACTTCCAGCCCCCAAAAACCAAGAAAACGTGCTTCCCATTCTCAAGACTTTGTCAACATGTGTTTTGCCCCCAAAAATAAAGAGTTTGTTCTCTGAGCTCCCAAAACACAAAACCCAAGAGATTAAAATATATGAAGACCATAATACCCTTCTCCCTCTCTCTCTCTATCATGATGTACTGAGATTATAGTTGAAATGACTGACGGGGATTATTTTATTAATTTCATTTTTTATTATTTTTATTATTGATGAGGGGGAACTAACTATTTGTATTGGGAGATTGTTAAAGTTACGTGTTAATTGTTAATGTTATGATTTAATTGTTAAGGTTATTGATCCCTTCTCTCTCTCTCTCTCTCTCTCTCTCTCTCTCTCTATCGGTTTAATTGTTAAGGTTACGGGTTTAATTGTTAAGGTTACGGGTCAATTGTTAAGGTTACGGGTCAATTGTTAAGTTTATGAGTTTAATTGTTAAGGTTACGAGTTTAATTGTTAAGGTTACGGGTCAATTGTTAAGGTTATGAGTTTAATTATTAAGATTACGGGTTTAATTGTTAAGGTTACGGGTCAATTGTTAAGGTTACGGGTCAATTGTTAAGGCTATGGGTTTAATTGCTAAGGTTACGAGTTTAATTGTTAAGGTTACGGGTTTAATTGTTAAGGTTACAGGTCAATTGTTAAGGTTATGGGTTTAATTGTTAAGGTTACAGGTCAATTGTTAAGGTTATTGGTCAATTATTAAGGTTACGGGTTTAATTGTTAAGGTTATGGGTTTAATTGTTAAGGTTACGAGTTTAATTGTTAAGGTTACGGGTCAATTGTTAAGGTTATGGTCAATTGGTAAGGTTACGCGTTTAATTGTTAAGGTTACGATGTTTAATTGTTAAGGTTACGGGTCAATTGTTAAGATTACATGTTTAATTGTTAAGATTACATGTTTAATTGTTAAGATTACGTGTTTAATTGTTAAGGTTACGGGTCAATTGTTAAGGTTACGGGTTTAATTGTTAAGGTTACGGGTTTAATTGTTAAGGTTACGGGTCAATTGTTAAGGTTACAGTTTAATTGTTAAGGTTACGGGTTTAATTGTTAAGGTTACGGGTCAATTGTTAAGGTTATGGATTAATTGTTAAGGTTACAGGTTTAATTGTTAAGGTTACGGGTCAATTGTTAAGGTTACAAGTTAAATTGTTAAGGTTACAGGTCAATTGTTAAGGTTATGGATCCCTTCTCTCTCTCTCTCTCTCTCTCTCTCTCTCTCTCTCTCGAACCTTAACAATTAAACCCGTAACCTTAACAATTGACTCATAACCTTAACAATTAAATCTGTAACCTTAACAATTAAACTCGTAACATTAACAATTGACTCGTAACCTTAACAATTGACCCGTAACCTTAACAATTAAACCCGTAACCTTAACAATTAAACCCGTAACCTTAACAATTGACCTGTAACCTTAACAATTAAACCCGTAACCTTAACAATTAACTCGTAACCTTAACAATTAAACCCATAACCTTACCAATTAAACCCGTAACCTTAACAATTGACACGTAACATTAACAATTAAACACATAACCTTACCAATTAAAACATAACCTTAACAATTAAATCTGTAACCTTAACACAATTGACCCATAACCTTAACAATTAAACCCGTAACCTTAACAATTAAACTCTTAACCTTAACAATTGACCCGTAACCTTAACAATTGACCCGTACCCTTAACAATTAAACCTGTAACCTTAGCAATTAAACCTGTAACCTTAACAATTGACCCGTAACCTTAACAATTAAACCCGTAACCTTAACAACCTCCCAATACAAACAAAAACAATTAGTTTCCTCATAAATAATGAAAATAATAAAAAACGAAAATAATAAAATAACAATCCCCTTTAATCATTTCAAGATCTTCACAGTAACATCATGATAAAGAGAGAGAGAGAGAGAGAGAGAGAGAGTGAGAGAGAAAGAGAAAATGAAGGGATCCATAATCTTAACAAAACCTTAACAATTAAATTGTAACCTTAACAATTAACCCCTAACTTTAACAATCTCTCAATACAAACAGTTAGTTCCCCCTCATCAACAATGAAAATAATAAAAAATAAAAATAATAAAATAATCTCTGTCAGTCATTTCAACTATCATCTCAGTACATCATGATAGAGAGAGAGAAGGGTATTATGGTCTTCACATATTTTAATCTCTTGGGTTTTGTGTTTTGGGGGCTCATAGAACAAACTCTTTATTTTTGAGGGCAAAACACCCGTTGACAAAGTCTTAGGGGTGTGAAGCACGTTTTCTTAGCTTTTGGGGGCTGGAAGCATTTTCCCTTTATCTTATGTTCACTTAATTTTACTTCATTGAGGGCAAATCCAAACAGACAGTCTTGTAGTTCATTTGGTAATAGACTTGACTTGACTTAAAAAGTCTAAGGTTGCGTCACGTTAGAGGTTTGATACACATGTTGGCCAAATAATATTTTTTGCAACCCGAACGATAGGCCCCAATTTTTCTACATAATAAAAAGGGAGGCTTTGCTATAAACCCGAAGTTTACCATTTACCAAGGAACTAGGATTTTTTTCTACAAACCCAATGCTTAACCCCATTTATATAAAATAAGATCATTATATAAAAATTATCTTTTAATTTTAATTTATATATAAATCTTTTAAAAAGTTTTTATTGCAATCAACAACATGCAATCATTTTTTAATGTTTTCATTTTTTTTTTACCTCACTTAAGCTTTGTTCAAAGTGATCTCTGTAACATATTTGGTATTTAACAACTAATAATTACCGTAAAATTGAAAAAAAAATACTTGACTTAAAAGCAAGTCCAGGTGGTTGATTGCAACACAAAAGTCTTTTTAAGTGGCTTATATATAAATAAAAAATGAAATATGATTTCTATAAAATGACCATATTTTAAAGGCGCCTTCTAGAATGAAAAAAAAACATATATTTAAACCCATCAACTTTCAAGATCATGCTTATGTCCAAGAAATTTCACTAAATTATTTTTAATCTCGCTTTGTATTTATGCAATTTGTATAAGATGTAAGTTATTTTATTTTAAAATAACTTTCTATATTTTTGTTCTAAGTGGTTACGCGTGCAATGTATTTTTAAACCAAATATAAACGACTATTTTTTTAGATTTTCCACACTAATTTCGCTGCATCACCTATTGTTGATGAGTTTCTTGCTATAACCACAACGTTTTATCATCCCCATTGTTTTTATTACCACTTTATATGTATTTTCAAGGCAATTGCTTGATTAAGCTTATTCAATTTTCTCACACTAATGTTATGTCATCGCCAATTGCAGATGACCATTTTGCATGTAAATCCAAAGTTTTACCCTCATGTCAAAAAAACCCCCCCACCCCCAAAAAAAGCCCCAAAAAATTTAAAAAAACAACAAAATGTGCATTCTGAAAAGTGCACTCTTGTCCCAGCTTATCTAAACACTCTAGAAATTAGTAACAAAATTTGGATTAGAGCATTAGAAGTTAAAGCCCATTTAAATTTCCAGCATAAAGTCATATGGGCCTAAATTCAGTTAGAACATAGAAACCCAAAAACAATACTAAAATCCAAATCCATGCCTTTTACCTGATCAATGGGCCATAGCAAAACTCCAACAACGGTAGTGTAAAGGGAATATATAATTCTGAGCATAATGATCATCACCCTATAAATTATCGATGAACTCTGAAGTTGCCCTTGAAAATATAAATTTATCTATTAGATTCTTTAAACTATGTTTATGATTTTAATATTATTATCTCGTGAATCTACAATTAAATATTTAATAGACTAATGATGCACCAGTGTTTTTCTATATTTCTTCATGAGTTTTTTTAATCAATTAATCACATTTTTTTTCCAAACTAGAAAAAATATTTTTAAACTACTTTCTCCTGGAGTTTTTTTAACTCTTTGACCCTTTTTATGAATTAAAATTTTATTTTAATATTATAAAGAATACAAGAAATAGAAACTAACACGTCATTAATCTATTGAACATTTGACTGTAAGCTCACAAAATGATCACATTGAATACGTACACATAGTTTAAGGGGGAAAATTGGTAAATTGATACTTTAGGGGGCAACTTTGGAGTTCACCAATACTTTAAGAGGAGGTTATTAATTAGGACATTTGGGGGATAATGGGGTAAATTTGGGGACTTTACTTAATGGTGTTTTTCATTGGTGTAATGAGATTGAGACTTTACCTTTTGGTGCTATTAATTGGTGGAATGGGATCAAGATTTTACTTTAGGATAAAATTGTCGCTCCATGTACACCCATGTGAAAATTTTGCCCCTATCTCTACAATGGGATAATGATATCCCACTTTGAGACCAAATGGAATAATTTTGGGACCCATGTGAAAATTTTGCCCCTTTCTCTACAATGAGATTATGATATCCCACTTTGAGACCAAATGGAATAATTTTGGGAGCCTTCATATATTTAATAACTAGTGTGTGTGTGTGGTGTGTGCTCCTTTTAAAAGCACGAGTTTGGAAAAACTTTTCGGTACTATTTGGCAAAGAGTTAAGGAAGAGGGGTTAAGGAGAAAGGTTAACTTAGTTAATCCATTGTGAAGGGTTAAAAATAATCTAATTCGGTTTGGATTTGATAGTTAAGATAAGGGGTTATGTCTTTTGTGTTTGGCAAATGAAGAAGGGCTAAGGAGATTAATCTCATTATTTTTCAAAAAAAATACCATTTTGCCCTTCCTAAAAATTTATAACTGATTGCCTCATTAATATCTTTTTCGCGTTATTTACCTCTTCTAAACACCTAATGCATGAATGTAGTGTGCAGTTTCAACAGCAAATCATTTTATTTCATATGGTGCAAGAATAATTTTGTTTATCTCTTCTACTACTTTAACTCATAATTCACAATCTAGCAAGAATACCACCGTGCTTCTAATTCATAATTTCATATGCATATCTCTAATCTATTCTTCGCAGTTACAGCCCACCGTGCGTTCATTGTCAGCATGATCCTTTCATATGCATATCTCTAATCTATTCTTCGCAGTTACAGCCCACCGTGCGTTCATTGTCAGCATGATCCAAAATTTTCAATAACACTACCTGGTTCTTCGCAGTTACAGCCCACCGTGCGTTCATTGTCAGCATGATCCAAAATTTTCAATAACACTACCTGGTTAAAATTAGATTTTCCATAAAAATATATATTTCATGAAAATAAAGTTTAGGGGTTTCTCTCTGTTTTTTTTTAAAGAAAAAAAGCTGGGATCTAAAAACAGACCACAGCCACCAACATCGATACTGTAACATGGCTGGATACAAAATTGTAATTATCATCTGACAACATTTTTCTCCCCTTCTGGGCATGTATACAAAAATATGTACAATAAAAAACTAGTTTAAGGATTTCTTGCATGTAAGTTATGTGGAGACTAGGTGATGAACAATCCAGATGCAGAATTTTGATTATCCGTACCTTCGGATAATCCAGGTACAAAATTTTGACTTGGGATATACCTCCTTATATGTTTTTGAAGAACTGAATCATGAAAACACCCTGTAATTGTTGTATTAGATAAAAAATGAAAGGGCACAAAAGAAATCCTACGATTATATATTGTCTATGATCATTTGCTTAAACTGTCAGTGGCACCACATCTCCAACATTTCTTTAATACAATGTTAAATTTAGAAAAATGCTTTAGTAAATGCTAGATAGTGAAGCATGTGGTTCTCAGGTCTGTAGGAAACCAGAAGTTGATCAATCTTCAAAGTAACATAGTCGAGATGACTGCCAAGTTAAATTACCCCTCATAAACCTGTAGCAAACATGGGCACAACTCCTAATTTCTCCAGCAGCCAAGTCAAAGGATCAGAATACAATAGAGGGGTTTTGTAGCTCAGAAATCAGAAGGTGTGTATATAATGCAAAATTAGAATACAGACGTGAAAGTGAATAATAAAGATGTCAAAGGATCAGAATACAGCAGAGGGAATGCATATTAGTCCTGATAATTGACTACCACCACCATTCATACTAACACAAGTAGGCACTTTTCCATGCATCATGATCTTTAGCAAAGTTCATATTTCATTGTAACCACACGCATAGGCACTTCTGCAAGCTTCTTTAATTTTTATTAAACAAAATGATCACTTCATGATTTTGCCACTATTAGATTGTTCAAAGGTCTCTTTCAGCAATCTAACTACGTGCAATACCCCAAATCCTATTTTGTCTCTGTTACGAAGCTAAAAATTCTATCCTTTAGTAAAAATTGTATGATTCAGCAATAAGTGGTAAGAATATAAATAAAGAGTGTTGCTACAGAAACCCAAAATATGGGACCAATAGGGGGGACAAGTGAGATATCCCCCTCCTATTGCATAATGAGTTGGACATCATTAATGATGTCCAGCTTATTGTGCAATAGGAGGGGGACACCTCACCTGTCCCATCTGTTGATCCCATATTTTGGGTCATTGGGGAAATTTCCATAAATAAATTAAACCAGAAGGCCCAACAAGCTCAATGTCCCACCCGGAAAGTTTCTATTGTTATAGTTCATTAGAGATAGAACTCTTCAAGTTAAACATGGAAGCTCAACTTGCAATTATCAACTGGAAAGCAACTTGCTCATAAACATTATACTCTTTGTAAAGTAATGTTTCAGTAGAAAATACTCTTAATGCCACTCCTGCACAACATAGCATGTATCTTAAATGTCCAAAATCCAAGTTATATAGTAAAAGTCTATCATAACCAAAACAAAGAGAGTTTTCCAGCACCGTGCAAATTCGTGGCTAAGAAAAATAAAAGATTAGTTGTCCTCTCATATAAGGTATTAAGAGTTATAAGTTATTGAGATTTCATTGAATAACACCATATATGTCAAAGTTTATCTACCTTGATGACAACAGAGGTGACTCCTTTATCTACACAAAATTATGTTCCTGAACGATGAGCATACTGCTCCAAGAACTTCCTCATTATTTCAACAGACTTTTCACTTGGCTCAGCTGCAAATACCGTAAGCATAAAAATGGATAATTCACTATTACCACCAAAATAACTAGTACAACCATGTTCATGACTAACATAAAAAAGGTTTATCACTCTAAGATTAGGATAAATTTAAGGTTGCACCTTCTTTTTTCCTATCACATTAATGAAAATATGTCTATCCTATTATGGTTTACAAAGTTCTTGCACAATTTTCTCTACGGCATGTGAAACAAATTTGACCTGACACCACCATAGATTCTACTACCACCAAATTTCAGTCTTAAATAAAAGGAATATGACACATTAGTACAGATATTGCGCTAACAACCACATGCTTAGGACACTTAAAGAGTGGTGAAGAATTTACAAGGGAAAAAGAGCAAAGAGAGGGACATTTGAGGTATGTATAGGCAAGTAAAAGTTGTCGGTGTGTGTGTGTTTGTGTGTGCGCGCGCGTGCACCTTGCTTCATGGTAATAGATGGAGTTGGGCCACAACCTTTGCTTTAAGAAAAATAAAAACGGTTACAAATTGGGAAATAAGTAGAAGAACGTGACCCAAGAGCAATAACAGTCTCTAACAAAGAGAAGTTTCAGCCATAAGGAAAATTTAATTAACCCAGCATTCCTTCAATTCCGAATCAGGATAACCACAAAAGAACCAGCTCCATAACTATCACAAAATATGTGAGCTGCACAAAGAGCCTATTTATATTTAGCTTCCTTTTGTGGCGGTTTAAAGATCCCCCTAATGATTTATATAGAGCATCTGAAGTATTTACTTAGAAGGAATTCATGCGATATGATATTGTAATGAAGCCCCCATAACAATCGACCACCAAAAGCGTGTAATTGATGTTGGGCTAACCTTTCTTCTATAGTAAAAATTCTATTTGACTCATTCCAGTGTAATTCGATTATTTGCTATGAAAATAGATAATGCACGCTAGTTCTAACACAATTGCTTCTAATCAAAATACATGATAATGAAATAATCAGTTATGGATGCCTCTTCGTCTTCCTCCAATTGGATTTGTATCCCTATATAAAAGCAACTAGAGCTCTATCTCTTTTAGTCAATTGAGGCTTGAATTAGAAACATTATAACCTCAATCAATCAAATAAATAATACGAAAACAAGTAAGATTTTGCTGAAACCCTAACCTTTGGCGCGAACCACACGACGAGATCGCCGGATCGACGGAGGTGGCGCCAATCAGGGGCCGACGCCGACGAAGGCACCGACGCCAGCAGAAGCTTGAGCTTGAATACTCATCACTTTCGATCAGTTGATTTGTTAAGCTTATTAGGGTTTTTATTTTACCATAATTCCCTAATTTTATTACCGTCTCTCTCTCTGCTCCGCTCTGCTGAGCTCGAAGTACTTATTTTACCGTAATTCCCCAATTTTATCGGAGAATATTTTTCTAATATTGACGCTACCTACCTCGTGTGAGAAGGCCGAACAAGTCTTGTTTCGCCATATTACGAGGAACAGTGATCCCTTATTTTGACGGGATTAGTAGGTTGTTGAGATAACGTGCGAGTTTGTTAACCCAGGTTTTTTTTTTTTTTTTGTTTGGTAGGCTAATAAAGGGTTAAACCCCTTAACCCCTTATTTATTCCCTTGCCAAACACATTCATGACCAATGTTACCCCTTACTATTTTAATATTTTATTTAAATATTAAATTATTCTAATACTAATTATATCTTATACTAATCCCATATGAACTATTTATAGCTCAATAATTTAAAAATATAAGATTAATAAAATATATAAAACACTATTTTAAATATTTGATTTAAATATTATTCTATCCTAATACATAAAGTACTAAAAAATCCCAAAAGTTTTAAAAATTGAACAAAAGACCTCAAATTTTAAAATTATACAAAGCACATTGACTTTTCAAAATTTAAAATAACAAACATGAAATAGAGAAATTAACAACAGCACCCGAAGAATTTAAAATTTATAATTAACACCCTCAATGATTTATAAATTATAGAAATAACCTTAAAATTTTAAATTTCAAAAAAACACCCTGAAACTCTAAAACCTGAAAACCTATAAATAACATAGATGAATTCAAGGGATTACCGTCAAACAATTAAATATTTCAAATTTGTAAAAAATAATCTCAAAGTTACAGAAATTGTAAAAACTCCCTTAAAAATTAAAATAGTAAAATATTAAAACTTATAAGTAGAATATATCAAATTTAGAAATTATCAACAGATTACTGAAAAATTAAATTTTGTAAAAAATAACCCAAAGTTTCGATAATTATAAAAAATACCCTCAAAATTTTAGAGTTCCGAGAAATTTTCTAATATTTAAAAACTTACCACCAACTAGGGATGGCAAATGGATGGTTTTGGTTGGGTTTTGGTTGGGTCATAAATGGGTGGGCACATTTATGACCACTTAACTATTTATGACCCATTTAGCACTTGCTAAATGGGTTGGTTCTCATCCACCCATTTACTAAATGGGTGGTTCATGGGTAACCCAATAACCTATTTAGTTATGATTATGATGCTTATATATATATGTAAGTTTTAGGGATCTACTTGCAAACTTTCAGGGGTTTTTGGCAAACTTTCAGGGGGGGTTTTCTACAACTTTCAGGGGGTTTTCTGTAAACTTTTAGGGGGTTTTCTGCAAACTTTCAGGGGGTTTTCTGCAAACTTTCAGGGGGTTTTCTGCAAACTTTTTAGGGGGTTTTCTGCAAACTTTCAGGGGTTTTTTTTGTAAACTTTCAGGGGGTTTTCTGCAAACTTTCAGGAGTTTTTCTGCAAACTTTCAGGGGTTTTCTACAAACTTTTAGGGGGTTTTCTATAAACTTTTAGGGGGTTTTCTGTAAACTTTTAGGGGGTTTTCTAAAAACTCTCAGGGTGGTTTTTCGCAAACTTTTAGGGGGGTTTTTGCAAACTTTCAAGGTGTCCATTTTTTTAACTTTTTAAAGGAAAAAAAATTATGATCGGAGATTTTGGCGGAGAATCACGAATGGAAGAGGTTTACACGTGTAAATCATATATAGAGGGCCCTCTTTATAAAATAATGTAATGAGAAAACACCCTGGTTGTTCCGCTATCAATCTAAAAAGTTAATGAGCTTACAAAATCGTAAATTTTATTACTATGTACAAAAAGAATTGTTTCTTACTATGTACTAAATGAATTGACAAATTCTAAAGGTTACTGTTTCCGTTCATATTTTAACTGTTCCATAATAAACGATCTCCTGTAGTAAATTTTGGCACTAAAAGTTCTGCTCGAATTAACTTCTGACGTCTATATTGATTTACGTATTGTATGCATTAATTTCAAAATCAATATTAATCGCATCATCAATAACAACATAAATGATTAGATACGAAAACATGTGTAGCCACTTGTTTGCTCCTTCTTCGAAGAATTGTGAACGCCTACTTTTTATATTTATATATCATTAAGGGTGTTTTTTGCAATTTTTAAAAGTTTGAGGGTGTTACTTGCAAATTTGATATTTATAGGGGACTACCGAATTTTTTTAGATTTCATGTGTCATTTGTAAGTTTAGAAAATTCTAAGATTGTTTTGTAGTTTTGAACTCTTGAGGGTGCTTTTTGTAATTTTTAAACTTTGAGGGTGCTTTTTGTAAATTATAAATTTACAGTGGGCTGCTAGTAATTTTTGGATTTCATGTGTCATTTGTAGGTTTTGAAATTTCAGGATGGTTTTGTAATTCTAAACTATGGAGGGTGTTTTTCTAAAAATTTAAAATTTTGAGGGTGTTAATTACAAATTTTAAATTTATAGGGGGCTATTGAAATTTTTTAGATTTCATATGTCATTTGCAAGTTTAGAAAACTCTAAGATTGTTTGGTAATTTTGAAGTCTTGAGGGTGTTTTTCTCATTTTCTGCAACTTTTAAGGGTATTTTTGCAAATTATAAAATTTCAGGGGGTTGTTGGTAATTTTTGAATTTCATGTGTCATCTGTGAGGTTAGAAAATTTTGATAGTTTTTTTATAATTTTTAACTCTTGAGGGCATTTTTATAATATTTTAAACTTTGAGGGTGTTTTTTGCAAATCTCAAAATTTTAAGGGTTATTAGTCATTTTAAGTATTTTCTATAATTTTTAACTTTTAAAAATAAGTTTTGTAATTGTTAAAGCGTTAAAGGTGTTTTTAAAACAATATCCATCTAAACGGGTAAATGGGTGGGTAATAACCCGCCCATTAATGACCCATTTATCTTTAATAGAAAATATACCCATCCATTTATGACCCATTTAACTAAATGGGTGGGTTTGGATGGTTCATTTGGCGGGTGGGTATGGATGGACAATTGGTTTTGGGTCCATTTTGCCATCCCTACCACCAACCCACGAAACATGAAAATTATAAGCATTCAACTTAAAATTTAAAATTTTCAAAAAGCACTATCTAAATTTTCAAAAAAACACAAAAATTTCAAAAAATATACAAAATACTCTCAAAGTTTAAAATTACACAAAACATATTGACTTTTCAAAATTTAAAATAAAAAACATCAAATCAAGAAATTAACAGTAGCCCACAAAAGAATTTAAAATTTATAATTAACACCCTCAACATTTCACAAATTATAGAAATAATCTTAAAAGTTTAAATAATAAAATGTATCCTAAAATTTTGAAATTTTAAAACTTACAAACAACATAGATAAATTCAAGGGATTATCATCAGGCACTTAAAAAATTAAAATTTGTAAAGAATAACTTCAAAGTTACAAAAATTGTAGAAACTCCTCAAAAGTTAAAACAACGAAAAAAACCTAAAATTTTAAAACTTATAACTATTATCCATCAAATCTAGAAAATATCAGCAGACAACTAGAAATTTAAATTTTGCAAAAAGTTACCCAAAGTTTCAATAATTTAAAAAACAACCTCAAAGATTTAGAGTTGTAAGAAATATCCTAACATTTAAAAATTTACCATCAACACACAAAACATAAAAATCATAAGCATCCAACTTAAAATTTAAATTTTTTAAAAACCACTATCAAAATTTAAAAAATTTTAAACACACCCTTAAAAGTTCAAAATCACAAAAAAGCAAAAATGTATAAATCTAGGAAAGAAAAGAGTAATTATTTGATATTCTTTCATTAAAAATATATAAATTTAACTTTAAATTGAAACTTTAGTATCATTTTTAGCATCTAAAAGTAGTCTAGGTTAATGCTGGTAAAAAATAGTAATAACAATATTAAAAACATCCAGTTAAGGTATAAAAAATTAAAAAATACATGATATATTAAAAAATTAATGTTACTGTATAGATTAAAGGAACTGCATATAATTTTACTAAATACTAATTGATATAAGATTAAATTACATAACACTGATGAAAAGTTATAATATAATAGTTTGTCATTAATTGATTATAATGTATAAACATTAATTTCTAATTTCACTAATGTTTATAGGATAAAAAAAATAAATGAGTTATGTGTGAATAAACAATTAGAAAGTTTAGAGATATCCTTCAAAAAATCAAATTGTTTTCATTTTAAATGGAGAAGTGACATTGACAAAAGACATATCTATCAAAGAAGCACTAATTAAATTGATATTGATAAAAGGCACATCTATCAAAGGAGCACCAACTAAGCTTCCCTTAAAGAATATATTGAATAACTTTGTCCCAACTAAAGAAGCACTCTCCATAAAAGATACAAGGAAAATTAGTAAGTGTTTTTTATATTTTATTCTTCAAATACTAAAAGAATTATAATCTTAATATAAAATTACTACAAATAATCTTGAAATAGAAGCTAAAGTAAAGTCATTGATTAACTATGTTGCGATATATGACAAGCTAGATAAGAGGAGAGAAATCATTATAATGAACAAAAGGTCACATGATACTTATTTATAATATCATAAGTAAAAAAATTAAAATCGACCTTTTTTCTCTATGGTGGTAAGACTTTGTATATAACTTTATTTGGGGATACAACTATAACTGAAGGATTAATTTTTGAAGACACAATGATTTCAAGATCTTTAAATATGAACGTAACATATTTCATTGCAAAATTTTTTATTAAAGGCCACTGACATAAAACACATCTTATATCTATTTCAAATATATAGCGAAGATATACATATCATCGTAAATTATGTCAGCAATATATATCAACTAAAAAATACAACTTACTGAAGAAATAAGATAATGGTAAGTAAACCAACCAAACATTCATATGATACAGTGAAGAAAGAAATTGTATTTTAAAGCTAATATGCAGGGTGCATTCAGAGCAACCTTCTATGACGAGAGCATCTGCATCAAAGCTCTTTTCAAATGCAACACATATTCAAATTACTGACATATCCAATCATCAAAATATTCAAAAGAGGTATGATCTTACAAGACCTACTCTAAAGTTTATACAATTACACCTAAAAATAGTTTACCAATATATAGACAAGCCATTGCACATATAATGCAAAGATAACTCCCATTTATAATAGAGTTTAACCGTGATTCTTTGCTTGCAAGGGCTACAACAAGAAGGTGGAGAAAGATTTTAATTAGAGTGTCCAAATAATAAATGTCACATAATTACCATCGACTTAATACTAATATTAAGTAATATTCTTTCTTCATAAAATTAACATATTAAGATTAAATATTAATATAATAATCTCAGGCCAATTGACAATAAAATACAATTATTTAGTTCAGATCTTCATAGAAAATGACACGAACAGGAAAAAAATATTATTTAATACAGCAAAAACTCTTATATACACAACAAAAAAATTCATTGTAGAGGAAAAAGTAACTCCTAACCTTATTTAAGTAATAATTAGAGACAAAAATTCTATGTATATTGAATTAATATTTATTCTCATTGAAACAGAAAAATAATCAAAGTTCGTATTTCCAGATGTTTGTGTTGAACATCGGAAATACTTCTTTATGAAGTAAGATGCGATCAGCACAAGAAATCTAGCTCTAGCCTAATTTTATAATATATGTAGATGATGAAGGTACTACTCTAGATTTATCCAGGAATAAGATAAGGGTAGAGAAGTATTGATCCTGACTCAATAAAAAAATAAAACAAAAAGAATAAAATATTTGTTTTCTAAATATTTTACAAAATAGTTTAATTTATTTGAATAAAATTATAAATCTTTAGAATTGATTTTTATGAACTTTTTTAATACTTTATATGATTACGTGGATGCTAGTATCATATAAAAATATACTAGAGTTAGCATTAATCTTTAGTTTATGATTTCTTTATGAAGTCTATCAATGATTAGGAGCAAACTTTATATTCTCGTTAGTTTCATTCTAGCCCACTTTTAACTAATCATCTTGGCCTATCAACTTTAGTTAATTGTCTTTCTTTCATAACATTACTTTTTAAGTGTTTTTTTACTTTCACAACACTATACTTTCTCAGGCCAAGCTTAGTTTCATATTAGTCCAAATAACATGAAAATTCAAATTGACTTTGGATTACATTTGTTTCCTTTCAATTAAATTATCAACATAAAAATTTAAATTTGGTGTAGCCAATTCAAATAAATATCAAAGAAATTAAATAATCACAATGTTAAAATTTAGAGACATAAGTAAGAAAAAACTATTAAAATGAAACTGAGAAACAAATTTTATAAGAAAATAAATAAATAATATTTAATAATGGTATTTAACGACGTATATTGCACATGCATAAAACCTAGTGTGTGTGTGAGCGCGTATATATATGTATACATGAAATATAATAATATATAATAGTATATTCAAGTTATTATATTACTATGATGAAATATGAATACAAATATAAATATAATTAATTCTCTTATATTCTTATATCATATTATAAAAAATTATAAAGTAATAGAAAAAATATTTTACTAACATGATATTATGTTGTGAAATTATAATAACATATAATAACTATAATATAATATGTGATAATATAATGTAACAAACTAAAGTATATTTATTAATAATTTTAAACACATCATTAGTATATTAATATAATATAGTATAGCATAGTATATTGTAATAAGTTATAATAAAATATCTTCAATTATATTTGAATATAATGTAATTTAGTATTATATATTATATTAGATTAAAAATAATGTAATATATTTTTAAGATACAATGTTTTAATATACTATATTATATTAGTTAATAGTATTGTTGATATTGTTAGCATATTATGATAATTAATATTACAAATATTATATTTTAATATAATATAATTAATATAACATTGTAATATAATATAATATTATTATGGTGTAATATTATATTGTATTAAATTGCAAATATCATATATTTAATTACATAATGCAATATAGTATAATTTATATCTAATATAATATATAATATATTATATGATATTCAAAACAATATAATAAATTAGATTAATTAATGATTTAAGGGTATTGTTAGCGTACAATTATAATTATAATTATAATATAATATAATATTATAATGTATTATATTGTTAACATGTATCGTAATATACTATATTATATTATATCTTTATATAATAAAGTAATTTATTATATATACTAATATATTAAACAAATTGTATAAGTTGAATTAGACTTAAATGATACAAAAGTATTATGTTTTAATAAATTGCGATGTTATTAATTGTCCCGATCCTAACTTCAAATTGTTCCATTATCCCAACATATCTCACTTTGTCTCATTTAAAATGTCTCAATGAATTAGAATTGTTCCATTAGAACAATTATCCCACTTGACTCCAAATTTTGCCCATGAATAACTCTCACAAGTGGGGATTTGTCATTTTGTCCCATGATTAATGGATTTTTCTTTTGATAATATAAGTCATGTTACATAGAAATTAGAGATCATAGCTTCTGATTTGTGCGATACAGTAACTAAATATAATATAAATTTTATTGATAATTAGAATAAGAGTTTGATATTGGTTATTTTGCTAAACTTTTTCTAGTTATGGATAATTATCTGAAGAAAAAGTCATCAATGGAGAAATCAGCAACTAGCAACGCAATGTAGTACACTTGAAAGATCTTCTAGCATATCTGGGGCTTTGACCAAATATCTTAGATTATCATCCCAATAATCGAGATGATATTCGAAGAGCTTATTTAGATATAAAGGCTAATGTCAACCACAACAATACAAATTTCTGCAAACAAAATTTGCAAATGATTGTTTTATAATATTAAACTGATAAAGTTTATTAATTTCCGCACTCCCATTAGGTACTGTTATTTTATTGTATTACTTTTAATTTTTAAACAAATAGATACTTGCCTCAACCCGCCCGGGAAAAAAAGAAAAACCCAAAAAGGTGAAATTTTCTGAATTGACCAACGCATATACAATGTTTTTCTAAATTAAATGCTTAAACCTTTTATTATTTATCATTTTGTCTTTTTCACTTGTCAATTATTGACAAGGTATCATGAAATAAATGCTTAAACCTTTTATTATTTATCATTTTGTCTTTTTCACTTGTCAATTATTGACAAGGTATCATGTATATATCATACTTCCTTTAAAAGTACGAGTTCGGGAAAAAAAATTTCGTGGTCAATATTACCCTTAACTTTTTTTTTGAATATTACATTGTTATCCTAATCTATTTTAATTATCCTAATCTTCTTTGAATTGGTAATTAAATAAATTACCCTATTCATAATGATATTTAACATGTTATTGGATAAAGGAGATATGTTTGATATAATTCAAATCCTTTACTTAATTCGGTTTACAGAGAAATCTAAAAAAACATATGCTAGCTAGAACCTAAAATTTTTTAAACTTTGTAAAAAATATCCTCCAAGTTTTTTAAATTATAAAAACATCCCTACAAATTCAAAATTTTATTAAAACATATTAAAAATTATAAATTTTACTTATTTTAATTTAGTGAGAAATCTGAAAAACATATCCAAGCTAGAAACTAAAAGTTTTTTGATTTTGGAGACAAATTTTTGTAAGTTTTGAAAATTGCAAAAACACCACTAAAAATTTAAAATTTGTAAAAAACACATTAAAAATTTCAAACCTATAAAGACACTAAAAACCTACAAATAACACAAACAAACCCCAAAAATTTATGAAATTCGCAACAAACACTCTAAACTTTTTACAAATTGTAAATTAAAACCCTCAAAATTGTAAAGTTTATAAAAATATTGATAATTTTCAACCTAACAGTACATTGAAAATATTGTTTGCGTCGAAAGTTGGTTTATTTGTCGAATCCATTACACGTTTATCGATTATAATGAATTCAAAAGAGTTAACTTTTTTATAAGACTACTCGCTTACACAAATAAAATAAGAATTACAACTCTCTTCAAACACACACACAGATGACGTTTATTACTCGCTGCTTGTGTGAGATCTTTGCCTATGTCGGGGACGTGTTTATCCGTAGACCGTCACAGATCAGATCCAGTTGACAGAATGAAATTTTAATGCTCTTACTTCACAAAGGTAACAATCACAGAAGTAAATAATCTCAACAAAGTGAGATTACTATTCTTCTCGAGATCAAAACAAAGTATGATCTCAAGAAGTGATAAAACAGACCTCAGATCCTTTGAATAGTTCCCTCTTTGGAGGGGGTTTTGTAGGTTGTCTAAAAATCACAATGGATAGCTGATCCCCATTAAGCCCCGACAATAGGAGTTACAATCAGACGATTTCCTAATCATTGTATCTGCAACTCTACAACCGCTACAAACACGGCCTCATTTCTGAGATGATTGATCTTGATGGCTGCGACAACATCATGACTAATATTCGCAACTATTAGAGATGCTGATGAGCAGTATAATGATTTTAGAAATAAAGGGTTGGATTTAGTTGGTGAGTTGCTTGGTAGGGAGCTGTGGGAAAATATTCATCTGAAGATCACTATGGATGTTGATTCCCGTCAAGTTCTAACAATGAAAGCTACAATCAAATAGTTTTCGTGTCGACGAACGAAAGCTGAAAATAGAGGACTTTTCACATAGATCGAGAAGAGTTACAATTCAACGACACTTCCGACAACTGATGAAAACTCTATTCAGTAGTCTTCACAATCTACAGTGAAAGTTACAATCTAACGACTTTCACATTCCACAACAGCTAAAGCTAGGATTACCGAACAACGGTCCTCGCAACGCTCTGTAGGAGAGGTTACGAATCAACTAACCCCTTCTAAAACGCGGAAGTCATCCCCGCGTCACAATTTTGGAAATGCAGGCGACCTTCGCGTTTCGAAGCTATAACAAACCAAACGCGAGCGACCCTCGCGTTCATTGGTGTTCAGCCAATACCCAACCTCGCGCCTCAATTCTAAGAGGCGGCGTTGGGTTCTGAACGCCAGATTGGGCGTTTGACTCGTTCGAATACGAGTCGAACGGTTTCAGAACTGTTTCCCCACGATCTGAGGAAATCACGCCTACTTAGGAGCGGATTTAGAGGGCAGTTACAACATCTTATCCACCTATAAAAACTCAACAAACTCAACTGAGTTAAAGGGGCTGGCTTTTTTTTTTTTTGGTACGATGGGGCAACGAATTAGATCTTCAGGATCTCAACTGCACAGAGAGGCGTGAGAGAGACAAAAATCCTTGGAGATAGGATTTTTGAATCAAGTCCAGGAGATCAAAACCAAAAGGATTCTTCAACAACAAAATAACTACTTGATTATTAACCGAATTTTCGGTTCTAACAACTCTCTTCACAGAGTTCTAACTCGTTCAGAGTTCTTAAACTCATTCAGAGTTACCTATCAAACTTTCCACAGAAGTTCATCGTTCCCACGAGATAAAAGACGGTCGGATCGTCAACGGAGAGCAAATTCGACGCGAGCAATCGAAGGAGGCATTCCATCGCTACCGAGAAGAACCCAGTTTTAAACAAAGGAGAGAATCAAATTCGTTCTCTTCTCTTTTGTAATCAAATTGTAATCAGAATCAAAGAAATACAAGTCAATTTTCTTTTGTTCTTTTCATTGCAATTTTTCTAACATACAAAAGATGGCGACTCCGCTGGGGACTAGCTTTTCCGATGAAGAAGTGGTGGCGCAGTCCAACGTCCACCTCATGGGAACGACTGTAGAAACTCTCGTCGTGGAGTTTGATCAAGCAAAATATGAGGAAGCCTTATCCTCTGGATCGCTTAGCCCCAAGGCTAATCGCGATGTCCGCAAAGATCTCCAAGGAGATCAGTTATGTTGTTGAAACGCCGAAGAAAGCCCTCTCCTTCGGCCATGAGCTTAAACTGGATTTGCTGGTTGAAGAGCCCACATCCGCGTCAGCACGACATGTTTCAGGCCATAAACGTCCTATAGAGGAGACGAGCTCCATGAACGTCAAAGACGCTGCTGCTAAGGCTTTGAAACAAGCCAAGAAGAACGCCGCTCACAGACGGAGAAGATCCAGATGATGAGCACACTTGCGTGAAAGCCGAATGTTGGCCCAACGCGAAGATCGCGTTTCTGAAATTTTTCCTGAGCCTAGCGTTCCAAAAACAGAACGCTCGGTTCGTGGTAATGAGCCCGACTACGAGCCTCGGCTGATACAGCTGAAACGCGATCCTGAATGGTACGTTGTTACTTCAAAATGCAGCCCTCAGAAGGAAGCTGCCAAAAACAAACGCGGCTCTAACGTACGCGTTCAAAAAGAACATGACTCTCAGAAGTCTGTTCCACCAACTAAACGCGACCCTCCGGGGCGCGTTCAACCAAAACATGACCCTCAGGGGTCTGTTTCATCATTTAAACGTAGGCCTCGACCTAATGTTTATAAAACTAAACGCGACCCTCGCGTTATTCTTCAAGAACGTGACCCTAGCGTTGTTCTTCAAGAACGCGATCTTCAAGAGGCCCGCCAGGTTCAGAAAAGTCAGCGTGGTTTCAAAATCCACGTTCAACAAGAACCAATTTCACCCACCCAAGGGCAGGGGGTTCCATCTCCGACTCCACGCCCAGGGAAAATTTCCTCACAAGTTCCTGATTTGCGAGAATTACTGTCAAGAGGAAAACCAGCGCAGCAAGCAGCTCACTCATGTCAATGTGAGAGGCTTATCTCGGCAGTCCTTTCAGAATGCCACTGTTGCGCATCTGTACCCCGGCAGTCAGTGTTTGATAGGTTGACGAACGTCGTTAGGCCTGCCAAGCGACAACATCGATACAGAAAGAAAACAGCTGAAGAGGAATACCCCGAGGTCACCATCAACATGATCGGTAGAGGAAAAGCCCCACATTCCGATTTCGACGGGTCGCAAAGAAGTCATTCCCCAACTGTTAGAGAAATTTGTGACCAATTCGAAGGAGTATATCGGAATACTCGGACTCGGACAGGAGCTATTCGCCCGGTTAACTATCAAAAGTTAGCCAAGGCATTACAACAAGTGATGTACATTCGGCAATAGCCGAATCTCAATCTTCAAGCTCTGTCGGAGCACAAGAGGTTTCTGCTTACATGGCGGCAAACCCCGAGGACATAGCCAAAAGAGTGGACGAACATCATGTCATGCTCCAGACGCAACAGGAGACACTTCTCCAATTAAAGGAGATGTTGGCCCAGCTTCTCGCTGAAAAAGGGCAAAAACCCGAGTCTTCCCGAAGAACTATGTCAAAGGGAAAGCAGAAGGCGCACGAACAGTCAGACCGTGAGACTCACAACTTGGATTCATCTTCTGAAAATGAGAAAGAGGTGGAAAAAGAGTTGTATCCTCAGTCCGCTAAAGTGGATGAACTGGAGGCTCGCCTCAATGCAATCGCCAACAGAAGCGAGCTCCGCGAAGAAGGAGTGGTGCGGCATTACCCTGCTGAGTGGGATACAGCTCCCTACCCACCGAAGTTTAAGACCCCTACCTTGCAACCGTTCGATGGCACAGGATCGCCGAATCAGCACATTTACTACTTCAAATCCCAAACTGGAGATGTGGTAGCAAATGACGCCATCCTGAACAGGCTATTCATCGGTACCCTCAAGGGTGTCGTTTTCGAATGGTTCATGAAACTGCCTGCCGGATCTATCCAGAAATGGGTAGACCTGGAAAGGCTATTCTTGGCCAGGTTCTTTGAGGACGACACAGAGGTCTCAGTCCCGACTCTTCTCGCCACTAAGCAAAAGAAAGGAGAGTCCATCAAGACCTATGTTGAGAGATTCCGCAGCATGGCACTGTGATGCCCTTCAGGTATGACCCAATTAACTTTGGTTATGCCCGTCAGGTATGACCCAATCAACTTTGGTTGAAACTTGCAGGCATAACTTGCAGACCCAGCTCCTTGCTCAGATGGGGGTAGCGGAGTGTCGCTCCTGGAGACAACTAGTTTCATAAGGAGAACAAGCTGAAGAGATAGTGGCGTGAGTTAAAACTGAAGAAGAGCCACAACCCAAGCCGCAGCAGCAACGCAATCAGAACAACGCCCAGCGGTCTAAGGGAAAAGAGACTTTAGCAGCTGACTACACGCGAGTACCACCGCCTACTAAGCAAGGCAAGGCGCCAAATCAACAAAGAGCGCCCAAGCAGTATTCGTTTAAAGAGGAGCATGTAGATACCTTATTCCAATTGCTTCGAAAGAACAACAAGCTGCAGTTGCCTAAAGTCAGGAAGCCGGATGAAGCAGGGAAGGTCGATGACCCCAACTATTGCCGTTATCACAGGTTCCTTGGACATCCTACCAGAAAATGCTATGTCTTCAAAGACATTCTACAGAATTTGGTAAATGCTAATGTGCTCACTCTGAAGCCCGAGCAGAAAACCGTATCCACCAATATGATAGCGGTCCGATTCGGTGACTTCCCTCCAGTAGTAACTACAAATGGCATTATTCCCATTCGTAAGGGAGAAATGCACCTGAAGAATGCTGACTTGCATAGTCAGAAAGACAGGGGGTTGGTACCCCTTACTACCCCAAAAGGGGAAATCATGTGGATCCACCCTGATCTACTAGGAGATCAACAATGGACGAACACCCCGTCCAGAAAGAAGGGAGGCAAGGCTAAGTCTTCTAATATGATTAGCCCCTCCATTATTGAAAATGATGATCACCTCAAACCTCTTACTGATTCAGAAGAGGAGAGGATCGCCCTGGCAGCATACCCAGGAGACAACCCTGGCACTCGGTCAGGAAAAACTTACTTGAGGGATTACAGCCAGAACACTCAAGAGGTTGAAGAACAGCCCCAAGACGCTGGGGGTTCTGTCCCAAAAAAACCAGTTGATAAAGGAAAACAAAAGGATCTCCGGTTCAACAAAAATCTCCACCAAGAATCTGGAGGATCAAGCGCACCCTTCCAGTTTAATGTTATGGTTTAGTTGGTCAACATACCGGCCAGAATTACTCTATATGAACTTTTGAGGCTGTCCAAAACTACCAAGGAAGCTTTGATCGAAGCCTTAAGGAATACGGAGAGCTTCATCACCCAAGTCACTCCAATTCTCGAAGCTTCTAAAGATCAAACTTGTCGAAAATGTCTGCAAGCGGCGAGAAGTTTACCCTGCATATCATTCACACAGGAGGACATGTAGGTCAAACACAACCACGACAGGCCGCTGTACTACACGGGGTATATCGGATCCTCCGAAATCAGTCGTGTCCAAGTAGACCCAGGCTCAGCACTCAGCATTATGCCTTATAGGGTCATGCAGGTCTTAGGAATTCCTATGCATCGACTAAACACTACTCAGACTACCATCTTCGGTTTCAACGCTAATAGCACTCGGCCCCTGGGAAAGATCAAGCTCAGATGCCAGATCGGAGATCTTAAATCCGAAGTGAATTGTTACATCATAGATGCGGACGCGTCCTACAATCTCTTGCTAGGACGACCATGGATACATGCAAACCGTATTGTCCCATCTACACTGCATCAGGTCATGAAGTATGCCAACGACGAGAGGGAAGTCCGAACCTTAATTGCGGAAAAATACCCCTTTCAAGGAGCGGAAATCTTCCACACCGACTCCGTCTTCTATCTGGAGTCCCAGGAGAAAGAAGATGTAGACAACGGTAACGAAGCTGATATTAAACCAGATCCCGATGAAGATTGTCCATGGGAGTTAAATTTTGATGTAATGGGTCAGGATAAGAATAATAATAATGTACCGAGCGAGAGAGAGTGGTGCATTAATGAAGATTTTATTTTGGCGTACTTGTCTGATGACTCATCTAAAAATAAACAAATAGAAAATGATCTTGATGCAGGTATCAACCCATGGCACGTACTGTGCACAGAGGCATCGCTCACCTTGCCAATCCAGTCATCCTTCGCTTCAGATGAAGGAGTAGAAGATGCACGGAAGGCTTTCTTCAAAGTCCCGTCCAAAAGGAAAGGGCAGAGGCCGATTCATTTTGGTAAAGTCAAACCCGAACCACTCAAACGAGGAAGTTCAGAGGAAGATGACGGATTTCCCCAATTCCATTATCACAAACCCAATTTTATACATTTAATGAAACGAATGGGGTATAACTTTAATGAGAAATAGGGTTTGAACTTCGGAAAAGGAAGACGAACACCGATCCAAATGTCTCTCACTCCTGAAGGAAAACCTCCAGATTATTATCAAAAGACCGGAAGGGGCTTAGGTTATGTCACAACTCCCCCTGCCTCAGAAAATGAGATCAGCAATTATCTGCGTCAAAACCATTCATCCGGAACATCTTCTTGGGAATCTGACATCAGTGTCGGACCCTTCTTTAAAAATCTGACTGTGAACATGGTTTTAACTAGTCATCCCGATGAAGACGCAGGTGGTGATGAAGAGTTTGTCGAATCAACCGACGATCCTTGGATCAAACGTTTTAACATCTTGTGGGATATGCGCTTCGATCAACGCGAACCACCCACTGAAGATAAGGTGATCCAGGTCAACATGGGAGATGAGTCTGACCCCAAGCCTATCTTTATAGCCGAAGACCTATCACTATCCGAAAAAGATGACCTTATATCTCTCATCCAAGAATATATAGATGTCTTCGCTTGGAATTATGAAGATATGCATGGCCTTGACCCGAAGGTTGCCATGCATCATCTTAACATCGATCCGGATGCAAAACCCGTTAAACAACAACAACGCAAGTTCCGTCCAGAGATCATGGAATCAATTGAGTCAGAAGTCAAAAAGCTTATAGACTCAGGTTTCGTTAGGGAAGAGCAACACCCAGACTGGGTGGCCAACATTGTCCCAGTGCCCAAGAAAAACGGTATGGTCCGTATATGCATTGACTTTCATGACCTTAACGCAGCCTGTCCAAAGGACGAATTCCCGCTTCCTATCACAGATGTTATGATCGACAACACCTGCGGATATGAAAGGATGTCTTTCAAGGACAGATTCTCCGGATACAATCAGATCAAGATGCACTCGGAGGACGAGAAACACACTGCTTTTAGAACACCACTGGGGGTGTATTGCTATACAGTGATGCCCTTCGGCCTGAAAAACGCAGGTGCAACTTATCAACGTGCAATGAACATGATCTTTCACGAACACCTACGAAAGAAGATCGAGTGCTACGTTGATGATATAGCAGTAAAGAGCCAATGTAAAGACGATCTCTGAAGATAATGTTCGAGATCATGCGAGCACATCAGCTGAAGATGAACCCGACAAAATCGTTTCTCGGAGTATCAAGCGGAAAATTCCTGGGATTTATTGTTACCTCCAAGGGAATTTTTCTTGATCCAGAGAAAGTGCGTGCCATCCAAGACATGCCGCCTCCGAAGAATCTCAAAGAGCTCAGAGGTTTGCAAGGCAGACTGACCTACATTCGAAGATTTATATAGAATCTTTCAGGGCGTTGCCAACCTTTCTCTAAGCTCATGAAGAAAGGAGTATCCTTTGTCTGGGATGGAGAGTGCCAAAAAGCATTCGAGGAGATTAAGAGATATCTCACTCAACCGCCAGTTCTTGTGGCCCCGATCTCAGGAAAACCATTCCTGTTATATGTGAGGGTCATGGACCATTCTCTTGGGGCTTTGTTGGCCCAGAACAACGATCAAGGTCAAGAGCAAGCCATCTATTACCTGAGCAGGACTATGATGGGAGCTGAACACCGATATAATCCGGTCGAAAAAGAATGTCTCGCCTTGGTATTCGCAATTCAAAAGATGCGACATTACCTAGTTGGACAAACCATTCAGGTCATCTTTAAGGTGAATCCCTTGAGAGTTCTGATGACGAAACCATCATCTCTAAATTGTCGACTTGCAAAGTGGGTCATTCTCTTGTCACAATACGACATGCAATTCATGCCTCAAAAGGCGGTCAAAGGTCAAGCACTGGCAGACTTCTTAGCCGATCACCCAGTATCGGGAACGTCTAAGTTGTATGAAGAATTACCTGACGAAGTCGCTGAATCTTGCGTCACCCAGGAAGCTACGCAAGTATGGAAGTTATTCTTCGATGGCGCGTCTAGAGCCAACCCTCATGGAGCAATCACCACAGGAGTAGGAGTAGTATTAATCTCTCCAAACGGTCACGTAATCCCAAGAGGGTTTTCCCTAATCGAACCTTGCACCAACAATGTAGCCGAGTATAATGCTCTGCTATTGGGAATGCAATTTGCTGAAGAACTTAATATTCAGCACCTCGAGGCCTACGGTGACTCTCAGCTCATCGTTAATCAAGTCCGAGGGGAATACGAAGTACGTCATGAGGATTTGATCCTGTATTACTTCGCGGTGCTAGAGCAAGCTCAAAAGTTCGAAGGTTTCTTTATCGAATATGTACCACGAGCTCAGAATGCTTACGCAGATGCTTTAGCTTCCTTGGCAACTTTATTAACATTGCTACCGGAGACTGAAACAACGATTCCAGTCGCGGGACGAAAACTATACCTTTTCAAGATTCCTATGGAGAAAAGTCCAGACAAGACAACTACAAGGGAAGTCTGTACAACCTCTATGGAATTCGAATCTAGGGATTGGAGATTCCCATATATCGATTACGTCCTGTACGGAATTCTGCCCGATGACCCTAAGGAAGCGGCCTCTATCAAGCGAAAAGTCCTCCAATTTTATTATGATACAGTCTCTCAAGTCCTGTATCGTAAGTCACATGATGGAGTTTTGCTTCGATGCCTCTCTCGAAAAGAAGCAAGAGAGGCCCTTAAAGAAGCTCACGACAGAATGTGTGGAGCCCATCAGCCCGGAGCTAAATTAGGAGATCGTCTCCAACGAATCGGCTATTATTGGCCAAAGATGTTCTCAGATGCAGTTGACTACGCTAAACGTTATCACGCATGCCAAATTCATGAAGACTTCATCCACCAAGCACCGGGGAACTTACACCCCACATCAGCGTCTTGGCCCTTCGAAATGTGGGGTATGGATATCGTGGGACCAATTTCCCCTCCGACGTCCAAGGGACACCGGTTCATTCTAGCTGTGACCGACTATTTCTCTAAATGGGCAGAGGCAATCCCGTTGAAAGAAGTCAAGACTTCAAATGTAATCAAGTTTATCAAACATCATGTCATCTACCGCTTTAGAGTCCCGAGACGAATAGTTCACGACAACGGGACACAATTTGTCAGCTTTGGATTTTAAAGATTCTGTGATAAGTTTAGAATCCAAAGTGTCGTATCCACGGCATATTACCCACCAGCAAATGGTCTTGCAGAGGCTTTCAACAAAACCATAGTAAAGCTTCTCAAAAAGTTTGTTTCTAAGAGCCGACGCGATTGGGATGAAAGACTCGGTGAATGTTTGTGGGCTTACCGCACGACGGTGAGGACCCCTACAAGAGCTACGCCATTCTCTTTGGTATATGGCTGCGAGGCTGTATTACCATTGGAAATCCAGATCCCTTCTCTGAGAGTGGCTATTACAACTGGACTCACAGAAGAAGAAAAACATCAGTGACGTCTGCAAGAACTTGAAGCCTTAGACGACAAACGACTTCAAGCTCAACAGCAGATTGAGCTATATCAAGCCCGTATTTCCAAAGCCTATAACAAAAAGGTCAAGGAACGGATTTTCAAGAAAGGTGAATTAGTTTTGACCAACAGACGACCCATGGTAATGACTCACAAAACCTAAGGGAAGTTTAATCCTAAATGGGAAGGTCCCTTCGTAATAGAATCGGTCTATTCGAACGGAGCATATCGCCTCATCGATCAAAAAGGAGACAGGCTCATGATGCCAGTTAATGGGAAGTTCCTTAAGAGATATTTCACATAGATCATGTAGCCCCCTAAACTCCAGCTAAATTAGGCTGGGGGTTGCCTATTCATAGTGTAATTCTATCTTGTATTTCGTCATGTTAACACTACACCTCTGACGATTGAAATTTTCTGGAATTATTCTAAATAGTTAATAAAGAGAATTTCGATAGCATTTGCATTATTTTTCATTGTCCTGAATCAGATTTCAACAAAAGAGATGATGAAAGCCAAAATGATATCATTTTCATTCAATATTGTTAATCTAGATACAAAACGAAGATAATTGAAATGAAAATGATACAAACTTATTCCCTCCGCTAAAAGCAATTCAAATCCTAAGCGTTGGGGCCCATCAGCCTAAAAGACTTGAGCTTAGACTTCAAAGCCAATATCTTCTCATCACGAGCCTTTTTGACTTCCTCTGTTATCTTGCTCTTGAGTTCCTCTTCATTTGTTGTTGCTTTGGCAATCTCTCGCCTAATCTTGTCAGCAGCAATAAGTTCATCGCAATAGCCGTTGAGAAGTCTGTTGTAGTAAGTAAATAACCCTTTAGAACTTCCATGTCGCCGGCTAACTGGGCGTTTATCTGAGGTGGCTCAACACCAGCACGAGTAAGTTCTGCTGTAGTATCCCGGAGGCCCACAGCAAAATTGCCCAGGTCTACTTGTACCTAGAGATGTTCTCCATGCAGGTTGGCGATGCGAGACTCTGTCTCAGACATACTTTTCTGAAGAGCCTCTTGGCGCTGTACTTGCAAAGTTCTGGCTTGAGACAAAGCTTGATCCACTTCTGGCCCTGTGTCGTCGCTGCAGCTTTGAAAGGAATTTCAATTCATATTCCAGAATGATGATGCTTTTGCGACAATTCTCAGTCCATATTGCATTCCCCTGGCCCTTAATCTTGGCGAGACACTCCAGCAGATGGGGTTAAAAAACCTTGAAACTCACGTCCCCAAGACTAACGACATCGATAGTCATTTTCATCCAGTACTCTAATTGTTCGATGAGCTTCCTTAAAATTTTCGAGCTTGGGGGTGGAGCAGTCGGCTGATAAATAAAGCAATTCGCGTAATCGGTGCGAGTGAAGGCGTGCACAGCTTCAGATGATAACTTTTTGGTCGTATTCGGTACTGAGCCTGAGGTAGCCAGTTCCTGATCATCTGTTGTAGTTTTAAGGTCAGGAGGAGCAGCTTGAGGTGCGACAGCCTCTCTGTTCTCGAGAAGTCTAACAGGTGCAGACTTCATCGTGTCTCCCATCAATTTAGCCCTCTTGGAGTTCTTGGCGGGGACAGCCTTTCTCTTGCGAGTTCTCCTGTCATATTCACCTTCTTCTGCCGTAGTAAGGGCCCTCTTCCCCGATCTCAAAGAACGAAGTTCAGGAGTTGGGGTCTCTACAGGAATTCCCTCAGTCACCTTATCTTCAGGAGCAGGAGTTCCCTCAGCCACCTTATCTTTAGGAGAATCCGCAGTTGGTAACCCTTCTTCAGTCCCTGCATGAACCTTTTCCCTAGAAGGCTTAATGGTAGGCAACTCCTGTGAGGCTTCAACTGTTCCGGCCGCCTCTTGTTCACAGGAAAGATACTCCTCTATCCCTAGTAAATGACTCTTGGTAGAACGACTTCTCGATTTATACAATTCCCGAATCTCGCTTATGCATGAAATATGAAGATCATATTCTGGGATTCGAGAAACTTCATCAAACCAGTCGCGAAAGTCCGCAACGGTAGAACAGCCAGGCGGTGAATTGGGTAAGGTAAAGTGTACATGAGTCCCTCTGGCAGAGAAGAAGAACCACACACGAGCTCCTTCGTACAGATTCCCGATTTGGGCCAATGCCGGATTAGGATTACCAACATAAAGTTGATCATATCCGAATTGTCTGGCGAATCTAGAAGGTGTGTAAGGTTCAATGATACACTTCTCCCTCAAGCGGTACACCAGATAGCCTAAACGGATCATGAGAAGCCATCTGAAAGTGCCCTCCTCTAATGAAGACGAACCCTCAAAAAGGATGTCTGAAAAGTTGGCATTCTCTTTAGCTCCGTCAAAATTAGGGGCACAACAGAAAATTTTATAATTGTCTCCCCGAGACAAAAGCTGTCGAGCCCTGACTATATAAGAATTAGTCCACGTGGCTGACTCCAACCTCTGTACAAAGGGAACATAAGCATCATCACCCCAAGATGCTCCCGTCATCAATGAAGGGCAATGCAATACGAACCAGGCCACCAAATATGTATATGGCATTGGTACACGTGGTGGAGAAGCCTTCTTAACCTTCTTCCCGGCAACCTTAACGCCCGGGGCTCCGAGAAGTTCGGAGGTCAACATCCGTAAGCCGCTCTGCATGTAGCTTACCATAGCAGTGAGAAGACTCACAGGTCTCCCATGCGCTAGCAAAACAGCTGGGTACACAACCTCAGCTAATATTGCCTCTACTGGTTTTGACGGTACTACGCACCGTTTCAACCAAATCATGAAGAATCCTGCAAGAAGAGCCATGTCAGAAATATGAACTATGGCTTGGTGGTGGAAACTCTCAAAGTCAACACCAGCCTCAAAGTTATCCTCTGCAAGCTCTGTCTTGTAAGTAGCGCTGGAAGCTTTAATTCGGGTTTTAGCAACCTTAAGAGAAATGGCTGCAACACGAGAAACAGCTATGTCTCTCCGGTTCAAGTTCTGAAAGAGGTATTCCGCCCACACGGTATGCATAATTCCCCCTCCGTGCATTCCGATGACTTGAGCACATATATGGAAGTGGCACATCAGCTCCCAGAAAGTAGAATAGACTTCTGGATGTGCTGCCCTCAATAGGGAAAGCTCCTCGGTGGTAGGGATGAATTCTTCGTATGGCATTTTACCCAACGGTAACCCCGATACCGCTTGCATCTCGTGTAGAGAAAAACCCAATTCCCCTATGGGTGTGAAAAATGTGCAGCTGTCCGGGTTATATGTCTCCAATATAGCGAAGAAATTGTGATGGCTTTGCACAACCCCCCGTCGAGTAGCTAGCACAGGAATTATGAGACCTGACTGAGCGAGTGACTCCTTAAGCTCCTCAAGAACGAAGTCAACCATACGGGTCCACCAACCTTCTTCTCCGGAACAAACCCATCCTGGGGACCTGAACATTTGGGTAGAGAATTCACCCTGAGCTGTAATGAACTGAAGAATGAAGACATTCGCTGGACGCGGCACCTCCGAAACAAGATCCTTCTTCTCGAATAAGCCGGGTCTTAACCCCTTGAGTTGTCCCCCGATTTGTGTACGAGCCCGCCGACCAAATCCAAGCGACACATTCTCTTTCTCTTTAACTATGTTGAAGGTCAAACCCCGACGACAGCTCACATTCAAGAAGTAAGAGAGTGGGTACATCCTCCTCATGTTGGGGAGGAATAAGAAGCGATTATCAACTCTCCGCAGCAACTTTGAGTCCTCTACATGTATAAGGTGGTCATCGATTGCTATACGATCTCTGAATATGAATGCTGGTTTGGGAAACTGGGCACGACCAATAGGGGTCTCTATATCCAAGTCAGTGATTAAAATTCTGAGAGTAGAGCATTGGGGGAATTTAATCATGTCCATTCTCTCCGAATTAGGGAAAATGCACAGTGGAATTTTGCCCTGAAGACTGAAGGCTTCATTTGCGTCAGGACCGCCGATATACCCAAAATGTTGTTCTTGTGAAAGGGGCACATTCGGGAAAAGCACTGTACAATCAAAAGCAGAGTTTAGCAACTAGAAGCAAACTATTGACATAGAGACAAAGTCTGAAACACAGAAAGTTAAATTCTCGTGTCAAAGTCTCAAACGCGATGGTCAAGCCTCGCGTCAGAAACCTCAAACGTGAGAGTCGAGACCCACATGGAATCCCAACTCCGCATTTTCAGCAGACAAAAACGAGTCATCTTCCTCGTTGTCAAGAACCCATCTAGAGTTTTCAAAGAACTTGCCAAGGCAAGTTATTTCGGCCAACACTTACCACGACAGGGAGGCCCCCGCAATGGTGACGGTGACGGTGATGTTCCCGCAGGAACAAGAACAGCGCCGGCGTCCTCAGCCGACAGAGTTTCGGAAGTCGCTCCAGCGACTTTCTTGGGACAAGAACCCACTTTTCGCGACGCCATCGACATGATCGGTCAGAGGAAGCGTCGTTGATCAAAGGAGACGAAGTTCGTCGGAGATTTCATCGAGACCAAACGAGAGTTCTCGTTCTTGGAAATAGCCAAGAGTGGAAAGAGTCGAATGACTCCTGACATGACCATTCAGGTCTATTTATAACAGCCGTCAAGCTGTTAAGATGGTTCAGGATTCTAAGAGAATCCCAACCGTTTTATATTTTAAAACGTAAATCTTTTACGTTTTTAGATAAAGTCAGTTAAGACTTTAATCTCAACGCGAAGTTCACACCCGCGTTCAAACGCTAGGCTCAGACCAGCGTTATAAAGGTTCTTAACCTCGCGTTTCGTACCTCAAACGCAAGAGTCACCTTAGCGTTGCTGTAGGTGTATAAAACTGCCTATAGGTCCCTTAACACAGCTCGGCATGATGATTCGACAAATCAACGAACCATCGGACGATATATCCAAGCATGGGCGTTAGACCACAACAACGAAGCCAAGTGACACACGACGAAGCGGATTTACTGCCAAATCAGGATCCGGACTGTCAAATCAGGATCCGGACTGCCAAATCAGAGTCCAGATCAACAATAAAGCTCGGATAAACCGCGAAACCGGAAAACGGGCGCAAAACCAAACACCTGGAGGACTCGGCCGAAACCGAGCCACCTCTAGGTGGCTCGGCCAAAACCGAGCCACCTAGAGGTGGCCTGTGGCCAAGCCCAGCCTAGGTGGACGAGCCACCTAGGTGGCCGACCACCTGGGTCAAGCCCGATCTGGGCCCAGCAGCTGAGCCCAGATCGGGTTCTAAAGTGCCCTATAAATAGGACTTGAGGGCTCATTTTTGAGGGGTTGGAACTTTTGGAGCCGAAACTCTGCTGGATTGAGAACTCACCCTCGGATTTTCAACTTAGAAGACTCGGACTCTCAGATCTGGTTCTTGGCGATCATCCACGCCAAATAAGGCAGGAGTTCGAGAGAGATCAGATCCGAGATCTACACGATTTTCCTCCGGATCAAAGCTTGGCCTTTGATCCCGAGAGGAGTCTCGATTTCGCTTGGTCGATTTTGATAACTAGGGTTATTATTTCCTTGGCGAAATAGTACCCCGGCTGTTATTTCCTTCGTGAAATAGCACCCGTCATACCGTGTAGATCTGATCGGATCAAGATCGCGCGGTGGTCCACGGATTAACCCCGGCGCAGGCAAAGAACCCACAAAAGCGAGAGACCGCAAAACAGGATCTTGCGATTTATTCTAAAGGAAAGTTGTAATTTTTCTTTTTTTCTTTGATTTTGTTGTAACCGGATCTTATAAAAAGACCGGATCTTTTGTAATCAAAAAACTATTACTTAAGCAATGGAATCAGTCTTTTTATAAGATCCGGTTACAACAAAATCAAAAAAGAAATAAAAATTATAACTTTCCTTTTATGTCAAACGAATCGTGAGATCCTGTTTTGCGGTCTCTCGCTTTTGTGAGTTCTTTGCATGTGCCGGGGTTAATCCGTGGACCACCGCGCGATCTTGATCCGGTCGGATCTACACGGTATGACGGATGCTATTTCACGAAGGAAATAACAGCCGGGGGTACTATTTCGCTAAGGAAATAATAGCCCTAGTTATCGAAATCGACCAAGCGAAATCGAGACTCTTCTCGAGATCAAAGGCCAAGCTTTGATCCGGAGAAAAACCGTGTAGATCTTAGATCTGATCTCTCTCAAACTCTTGTCTTATTTGGTGTGGATGATCGCCAAGAACCAGATCTGAGAGTCCGAGTCTTCTAAGTTGAAAATCCGAGGGTGAGTTCTAAATTCGACAGAGTTTCGGCTCCAAAATTCTAACCTTTTTCAACAATGAGCTTACCTCTCTATTTATAGGCATTTAGAACCAGATCTGGGCTCAGATCTGGGCTTAGCCCAGGTGGTTCGGCCACCGAGCCACCTCTTGGTGGCTCGGTTATGGCCGAGTCCTCCAGGTGTTTGGTTTTGCGCCCGTTTTCCGGTTTCGCGGTTTATCTGAGCTTTATTGTTGATCTGGACTCTGATTTGGCAGTCCGGATCCTAATTTGGCAGTCCGGATCCTGATTTGGCAGTAAATCCGCTTCGTTGTGTGTCACTTGGCTTCGTTGTTGTAGTCTAACGCCCATGCTTGGATATATCGTCCGATGGTTCGTTGATTTGTCGAATCACCATGCCGAGCTGTGTTAAGGGACCTATAAGCAGTTTTATACGCCTACAAATACCCCCTCCAAAGTATTTCAGCCTCGTTCTTTTATAGAAGAGTCTGGAATGCTTTGGATATGATTGTCCCAACCTTCAATCGGTATGACGGGACTTTTGAATGGCTTCTATTCTTGATTCCTTCAATCCTTCAGGCTATTCGGTGCTTTGTCGAATGTCTGCAAGGGTTCCGGTGCTGCATTTATTGTCTGACCGTTGTCAGAATTTTGAACTTGAAGTCGATTCCTGATTTTCTGATCTTTAGCTCGTGTTTGTTGGTTCAACATAGAACTGGCCATCGATTATTGGCGTTGAGTTCTCATTTGCGACGCATTGTCCGGCGTAGTGTTGTTGAGTTATCCTTAAGAATATTTTTAGAAAAATATTCTCCAGAAACTTCTCAACCAAAAATAGGGAATAGTTTATACTCGTATACCTTATTGGAGTATTAAGAAGCAGTTTATACTCGTATACTTTTCGGAGTATTAAGAAGCAGTTTATACTCGTATACTTTTCGGAATATTAAGAAACAGTTTATACTCGTATACTTTTCGGAGTATTGAGAATGAGCTGAACCGGCCTAATAATGATCCAAAAAAGGTAGTAATTAGGCTCCAAAAATCTTCCGACCCTTCCGAATATCTGGGAGAGGAGTGAATAAATAAGGGACTGGATCGTCGGTCGTTATGAAGTCGTTTCGATACTCGGTTCAGCTCTAGTTTGAATTTTAGTTCAAATCTGGTTCAAACTGGTTCAGAGTTGGTTCAACCTGGTTCAAGACTGGTTTATCCTCATTTGAACTGATTTATCTCCATCATGATATATTGACTCGTGTTGACTTTTTGCTCACAACGCGTTGACTGGCGTTAACCTAGGGTTACGCATTGATAGGCGTTGACCTTAGGGTTTTGAACGTCGTACGTTGACTTTTTTGATCGCAACGCGTTGACTGGCATTGACCTAGGATTACGCGTTGACCGGCGTTGACCGGCATTGACCCTAGGGTTTCGAACGTCGTACGTTGACTTTTTGATCGCAACACGTTGACTGGCGTTGACTGGTGTTGACCCTAGGGTTTCGAACATCGTACGTTGACTTTTTGATCACAACGCGTTGACTATCGTTGACCTAGGGTTACGCGTTGACCGGCGTTGACCTAGGGTTTCAGATCGCTTGATATTTGTTGGAGTATACACAGTTTAAGCTCTTGAAGTATTGGAGCATGGCGGTCCTAAATATTGGGCTGCAGGACCAACTATTAAAGCTGATTCATCTACACATGTGGATCTTATCCCGAATTTGTTGGATGTCTAAGTCACGAAACCAACTAATGGGGCTGGTGCGTCAGTGACTTTCGCATATATAGGATTTTGGCAAAACCCTCAGCCATCAACGGGTTTGATGCGCCTTTACCAACTACCGTTTGAGTCGGGCTAGCATGCGGATTATTAAATCCGTTCCGCATGTGACGTTGTGCTAAGAGAGTTAACGCTCTTAGTGCTACGATATTGAATACGTAGACTTCGTCTTTCTCCTGTGAAAAGACTAAACAGCAACGTGTATCAGACGTTGACTTAGGATTTTTGGCAAATCCTCAGCCCTCAACGGATTTGACATGCTTTTACCGATTACCGTTTGAACCGGGCTTACATGCGGATTGTTTTAAGTCCGTTCCGCATGTGACGTTGTGCTAAAGGAATGAACTCCCTTAGACTTGATGCTACGACTTTGAATACGTAGACTTCGCCATTGTTACGGGAATAGGCTACCCGGCAACGCGTGTTAGGCGTTGACTTTAGGATTTTTGGCTAACCCCCAGCCTTCAACGGATTTGATTAGCCTTTACCGACTACCGTTTGAGTCGGGCTAGCATGCGGATTGTCTAAATCTGTTCCGCATGTGACGTTGTGCTAACGGAATGAATTCCCTTAGACTCGCTGCTATGACTTCGAATACGTAGACTTCGCCATTGTTACGAGAATAGGCTACCCGGCAACGTGTATTAGACGCTGACTTATCCCTACTTAGGCTTCGGGATAGAATACCCCAGAATCGAACTCTGGTGTCTTTCTATGGAGAGAGACTAAACCGGCAACGCGTGTTAGGCGTCGGCATATCCTTTCTTAGGATTCAGGATGAAATTCCCCATGCGTGTAAGGCATGGATTTTGGTGTTATTAATAACAACCTGCCACAATGTTGAATATATGGGCGGATGTTCTTTTTAACGGTTAAGAACTAACCGGCAGCGCGGGTTAGGCACAGACTTATCCCTGCTTAGGTTTCAGGATATAATACCCCAGAATCGAACTCTGGTGTCTTCTTCTTCGGAAAAAGACTAAACCGGCAGCACGTGTTAGGCGCAGACTTATCCCTGCTTAGGATTCAGGATAAACTTCCTGGGATGAATCCTAGATTGACAAATTCTTGGAAAAAGTTGGTGTGAGAAAGGAAGAATTTTATATTCTATTTCCCGGTCTTCTTTTAGAGTGAAGACGAACCCGAATGCAAGGAAGGAAGAATTTTATATTCTATTCCTTGATTCTGGAAAGGAAGAATTTTATATTCTATTTCCAGCGCAAAAGAAACTAGAAGTGGGATCTCCCCTCCGAGAATCGGACAAATTCGGATAATCCTAACTGTCAGAAGGTTGGATTACCAAATTAAAGGTAAATTCCTCATTTATCGAGAGTGAATTGTGGTTTTGGTCCTAACTGTAGGAAGGTTTGACCAAGCAGGAGTTTGTGATGACCCTAACTGTAGGAAGGTTTGATCACTCGATTTGAAAGTGGACCTCTCGTTCATTAGAGGAATTGAGAGGGGCTTTTGACTGTGGTCCTAACTGTAAGAAGGTTTGACCAATTGAGAGGTTTGAGACGATCCTAACTGTAGGAAGGTTTGATCGCTCGATTTGTGGACCTCTCATTCATTGGGGAAATCGAGAGGGGTTTTTGGTTTTGGTCCTAACTGTAGAAAGGTTTGACCAATTCCGAATATTATGTCCAGACTCTAACAATGAGAGTGTTGAATGCACAGACGCGGTGAGAATTTGAATGGGAGTTTCTTATTCATCACCTTGCTATGGTGACCGGGTTATCCCTAAGAATACACTATATGGATTCCTTTTGGGAACTTTCCGTTACATGAATCATCCACCCCCAGCTTCCTTTGCAAAACTTGGTCTGGTATTGTACTCAGTTGGGTGTCCGGGTTATCCTTAAGAATATCAGGCATGGTATTCTCCAGGAACTTCCCGTGAAAGAAAGGAAACAATTTAGACTCATATACCTGTTGGAGTATGTAAGGAAGCAGTTTAACCTCATGCACCTGTTGGAGGATTGAGATGCAGTTTATACTCTTATACTTGTCGGAGTCTTGAGAAGCAGTTTATACTCCTATACTTGTCGGAGTCTTGAGAAGCAGTTTATACTCCTATACTTGTTGGAGTATTGCCGTTCTCAATTGGCTTACCTTAGCGTTATAACGCCGGCTTCAACCAAGGTTTGGATGCTGTTCTTTAAAGTAAAGCACACCTTGGTGGGATGAAGGATCCTCCTGTGGTACGCGCAGTACTTCGGATCCGCAGTATTGTCAGCTTCCTCCTGATTTGTGATAGGTGGTAGCTTGATCTTGTTGTTTTCAAGGAGGGATTCGAAGATGGCTGTAACGTCTTCGTCCTTGAAGGAATACTCTTTTTGGAGTTTCGGGTCCGAAGTCTTTTGCTACCTTCAGGATTGCTGTTGTGACGTTTGATTAGCACCACCAGTAGCTGCAGGTATTTTGCCCTTCCCAAGGGAGGCGAAGTTTGAGTTCGGAAGATTCGCCGTCGGTTGGCTCCTCTCGGCTTTCTTCCTTCGGAGGAAGCGTTCGGCTTGCTCTCCTCGGACCTTCAAATCCTTCCATGTTTTGGATGGTGCTGTCCCCATTGCTTCCAACACGTCCAATGCGAGGTTGTTGTGGCAAGTCTGGAGAATGAACTCCTCAGTGATCGGGTCCCGACAGTTCATCGCCTTGTTCCGGAACCTTTTGACGAAGGTATCAACCAATTCCCCGTCTTTTTATTTCTCGTCAAGAAATGACCCGATGGATATCTTGGTGTCGTCATCGAAGAAGTTAGCGAGAAATTTAGTTTCCATGTCGTCCGAGCTATTCACGCTTTCGGGCTTGAGGTGGCGATACCAATCGAAGGCGGCTCCACAAAGAGTGCTAACGAAGGACCGTACCATCAGAGGCTCATTACCAGAGATAACCCCAGGTGCGATTTGAAGTAAATCAAATGCTGAGTGGGTGAACCCTTCCCATCAAACGGCGTGAACTTGAGAAAGCAATGGAATCAATGAAAGCAATTTTTCCCACGAACAATCTGGTGACCATAGTGGGAGCCACCGATCTCGCTGCCGAGATCGTTACGTCGTAGCCGGGGATCTCAATCCCGGTCGAGGAGGAGGTCGAGTATGAATTCGACCAGCAAAAGTTCGAGGAGTATCTATCATCCTCGTCCGGATCTACCTCCCCCCGCAAGTCCAAGAAGTTCTCCTCCAGGAGAAAAGTTCGTTGGTATGAAGAAGTACAGAACGCCAACGAAGCTCTCACCCCGATTGACGCCAAAGTTGCGTCGGGTGAAGTTCCGCCGACCTCCAACCAGGTCAACCCTGTTCTCGCCGATGCCTCCACCGTTGAGGGCGTTGTGACTCTCTTGAAGAGAGCCCGCCAAAAGCAACGTCAACGCCTGGCGCGGCAACTCGCAAAGGCGATGGAATCCACTGACGGAGTCCGCTATAAGGCGGATCTGAAGAACAGGAGAGGCAAACAACATCAACCACCAATGAATGACAGCTCTTCTAAGCCGTCAATGAATGAATGGGTCCGTGTCAAACGGAATCGTTCGACACTCGAAGAGCGCATTCACAAGCGCCGCGTAATGTCAGCGCAAGCACGGTCTCAAGTCCAGGAAGCCCGCAGAAGGCTACAGAAGGAAGTGGCCAAAAAGTCGCCACCAACCCGCCAAGTATGGAAGCCGAACTCTAAGGAACAATCATTGCAGCCTTCGAAGCAAGTTTAACCTCCGGCGAACCAACCGAAATCACCGGCAATTCCAATAGCTACTCCGGGAGATCCCGCGAAATCACCCCGAAGAAGGAAGTCCGTTTTGGAGCGCCTCGGTCCACTTCCCGATGACCGATGCAAAGCTCCAGTTCAAGAACGTTTGACCCCAATGAAAGCAAATTTTCCCGCGAACAATCTGGCAACCACAGTGGGATTAACGATTCGACAAACCAATGAACCATCGGGTGACGTATCTAAACACGAGCGTTAATCCGCAATACCGAAGCCAAGTGACACGTGACGAAGCGGATTAACGAGGCGACGAGGCTAACGAACCACACACAAACAACGGAATAAATCCACTTGCGTGCGGAATCAAGCTAACGGTTCGGTGAGTCAACCAGTCATCCAACTGTATAACGGATTCGAACTCGAACACCGAAGCGGATTTACTGCCAAATCAATATCCGGAATGCCAAATCAGAGTACAGATCAACAATAAAACTCGGATAAACCGCAAAACCGGATAATGGACACAACGACGAACACCCGGCCAAAACCAAGCCACCCAAGGGAACCGAGCCACCTAGGTGGCCGAGCCACCTGGGCTAAGCCCAGATCTGAGCCCAGATCTGGTTCTAAATGCCTATAAATAGAGAGGTAAGCTCATTGTTAAAAAAAGTTGGAACTTTTGGAGCCGAAACTCTGCCGAATTGAGAACTCACCCTCGGATTTTCAACTTAGAAGACTCGGACTCTCAGATATGGTTCTTGGCGATCATCCACGCCAAATAAGGTAGAAGTTCGAGAGAGATCAGATCTGAGATCTACACGGTTTTCCTCCGGATCAAAGCTTGACCTTTGATCCCGAGAAGAGTCTCGATTTCGCTTGGTCGATTTCGATAACTAGGGCTATTATTTCCTTGGCGAAATAGTACCCCCGGCTGTTATTTTCTTTGTGAAATAGCACTTATCATACCGTATAGATCCGACCGGATCAAGATCGCGCGGTGGTCCACAGATTAACCCCGACGCAGGCAAAGAACCCACACAAGCGAGAGACCGCAAAACAAGATCTCGCGATTTGTTCGACAAATAAGGAAAGTTGTAATTTTTATTTCTTTTGATCTCGTTGTAACCGGATCTTATAAAAAGACCGGATCTTTGTAACCGATAAACTGTTGTTAAAGAAAACAATGGAATCATCAAATAAAGCAATTTTTCCCGCGAACAATCTGGTGACCACAGTGGGATGACAACTTTTCCAAATGAAGAATCCATCCTTGATACTTATCCTCTAAGTTCATGGATTCTTTCGACAGAGTGCTTTTAAAACTTTGTATCTCCTTAACTCATCAGGTTAATATTACACCTCCGATGGTCACCACCCTAACAGAGATTGAATTTAGTTGTCATCACTACCAATATGACTACAATTCCTCTGCGAAGGTCCATTTATCGATTCTCATCAATAGAACGATAACTCTCCAAAATCATCCAAATCCTGGTTAATTAATCAACTCTCTTCAACAGAATATCAAATAACCAATTGACCTAATTCTTTTCGGTGAGATGATAAAATCTTCCGAGTCTTGTTCAAATCACAAGTGATACAATTCGTCGCCCTGATGATAAAACACTTAGCAGTTCTACCAAGTGAGACGCTACAATATTCTTTCCTCACAGATGTCACGTTAATATCACACCTCTGACAAAATCAGCTTATCGATTCTCATCAATAGAACGATAAGTCCTCAAAATTGCCCTAATCGTAATATTTCTCATGTCACGTTAAAATCACACCTCTGACAAAATCAACTTATCGATTCTCATCAATAGAGCGATAAGTCCTCAAAATTGCTCCGATCGCAATATTTCTCATGTCACGTTAAAATCACACCTCTGACAAAATCAGCTTATCGATTCTCATCAATAGAACGATAAGTCCTCAAAATTGCCCTGATCGCAATATTTCTCATGTCACGTTAAAATCACACCTCTGACAAAATCAACTTATCGATTCTCGTCAATAGAGCGATAAGTCCTCAAAATTGCTCCGATCGCAATATTTCTCATGTCACGTTAAAATCACACCTCTGACAAAATTAACTTATCGATTATCATCAATAGAGCGATAAGTCCTCAAAATTGCTCCGATCGTAATATTTCTCATGTCACGTTAAAATCACACCTCTGACAAAATCAACTTATCGATTCTCATCAATAGAACGATAAGTCCTTAAAATTGCCCTGATCGCAATATTTCACCTCTGACAAAATCAACTTATCGATTCATATCAATAGAACGATAAGTCCTCAAAATTGCCTTGATCGCAATATTTCACCTCTGACAAAATCAACTTATCGATTCTCATCAATAGAGCGATAAGTCCTTAAAATTGCTCCGATCGCAATATTTCTCATGTCACGTTAAAATCACACCTCTGACAAAATCAACTTATCGATTCTCATCAATAGAACAATAAGTCCTCAAAATTGTCCTGATCGCAATATTTCACCTCTGACAAAATCAACTTATCGATTCTCATCAATAGAACGATAAGTCCTCAAAATTGCCCTGATCGCAATATTTCACCTCTGACAAAATCAACTTATTGATTCTCATCAATAGAGCGATAAGTCCTCAAGTTGCCCTGATCGCAATATTCCCCCTACCGAGTTAAAACTATACCTTGGGCACATATAGACTTATTTCAGTGTTCAAAGCAGAAATGACACAGGAAGAATTCTACCAGTCAACCCCATTACGGGAAAATATTAATCCTTAGCAGTTTGAAATTTTCTGGAGTTATCTTAAACGATAATAAAGAGAGTTTTCTGCATCAGAATCATTGTGAAGATCTATTCTAAATCGGGAATACGTCTCAAGCATTTTTCGTGATTTGTTACTTAAAATGATAAATGCAAGAAACAATGAAAAGTCAATATCACTTTTTATTCAATAACCAAAAGAAAGTGATACAAAACAAACTTGTTCTTATCAAAAGAACATTACAAGAGTGAAGTTCATTCGCGCATCAAATCAAAAGACGTGAGTTGGACCCTAACTTTGTTTAGCTCCTCCTCGTGAGTGGTTCGCACCATGGCTTCAGCCTTTGCCCGGAGTTCTTCCTCACTGGGTGTGATGATAGCCACTACTTCATTCCTGGCTTGTTCCAAAGCTCGACCCTGTGTGTGATACTCTAAAGTGCCAGTAGCATTTTGGGTGCTAAGGATATTGACAACATTTTCTTCGCGGGCAAGTTCAGCCTTTAATCGCAGGACTTCAGCCTCAGCTTCAACAAGTCTATCGCGAAGTGAATTCATGGAAGTAGTCGAGCGTTCTAACTCTTCTCACTTCCGAATATTACGCTCGTGAAGCTCTGTGATTTGACGTTCTCTTTCAGTCAAGTCCCGCTCTATTGCCTCCTGGCGAGCCACTTTTGCAACCTGAAGACTGGCCAAAGTGGATACGATCTATGGCTGAAGTTCTCTACGACCCAAGGCCTCAAAATGCTGTAATTGTTCTTCCAAACGAAGGATAATCTCAGAACAGCACTCGAACCATGGAGTGTTTCCCACACTTCTGACTCCGTTTAAGCCTGCTTCCAGAAGAGGTCGGAAGGAATTGAAAGTTCCCTAACCACTCACCACATATTCAATCACCTTCTTTGCGAGGCTATTCAAATACACCAAGGAGATTTGAAGGAACTCAGGTGCGCCCGCAAGACTTGAGGATGCTCCCAGAGCCATTGAAATTGGTGCAGCGGATCCAGGCGCTGAAGCTGCAGAGGCGGTAGAAACATTCAATTGTGATGGGCTCGAGGTCAAAGCCATCATTGCCCTTGCCTGAGACGAGCTGGGCCTCGCCTCTGTTGGTGTAAATGAGATCTTCATCAACGCGGCAGGTGAAGCAGCTGCCGAAGACGAAGCAGGCAGAGGCTGCTCTTGCGCGGGAGCTGACACCGGCACGAGCTGTTGTTCCAGAGAAGGGGTCGCATCAGTAGTTTCAGGCAATAATACAGGTGAAGCAGTTGCCGTAGGTGATCCAGGTAAATGTTGCTCTTGTGGAAGAGCCAACACTTGTGCAGAATCCTGCTCCGAAGTAGTGGTAGCAGTAGTCTTGGTAGGAGGCGAACCTACACGAAAAAAGGATCGGAACGCAGAAAGAACATGCAGAAGAATTCGAAGAAAACTAGGCTTACCGGAGATGTGAAAAGGAGCATAGCCAGATGCTTTATCGAATGGGACCTTGGGAGCATCATCAAAAATGGTTATGTCATCCATAGAATTATGCTCTTCGTCCCCCGCGTCATCACCTGACATGTTGCCAACGTCAGCATCCTCATCATCTCTATCTCCGTCAGCTGCATCACTAGTTAAGGAGCCATCATAATCAACTCGCTCCTCATCATCCTGAGCAGCTGAAGGTTCCGGAAGATCTGTGCAAACAGCTGGTTTATTCATAAGTCCCGTTGTAGGACTAGGAATTGAATCATTAGCTTGTGACATTAAGGCTGAAGGAGAAGGGGATGGATTCTCTTCGAGACCCCCTGGTTCTAATGCAGGAGACTTAGGAAGGTCCATCACCGGAGCAGATTCTGCATCTGCAGCCATTAACTCATCCTCTTCATCTTGGGGGGGATGGTAAGAAGAAGCGTTACTCGATAAGGCTGGGCCATGAGAATGAAGCCCAGTTTTACGTGGCAATCCCGCAATAGAAGATTCCTGTTGTTCTTCATCTTCAGCGGCTCTGATGGCATCAGCCATCAACTTAGATTTTTGTTGGCCTTTGGGGGGAGGGGAATCAACCAGTAACTTCCAACAAATCTGTTTATCGTATTTGCCGGCTTCATCCACTGAGAGTTTTCTCTTCCCAGTTGCTCTGGTCATGGGGGAATCAACCGCTTGTTGATCTTCCACCGGAACAGGCTCAGCTCTTTGTTCCTCTTCCTGTCCAGCCGGTGCTGATTCTCGATGGATAGGAACTCGTCAATCCCTCTCAAGCGGGATGTCTTGGACCCCTTTCTTAAAGCATACATATGCCTAATGTCTTTTAGGCAAGATGTATTCAGGTTGTAATTGGGAGTCTGAGAAGCGGTGAAATACCAATTACAGAAGCTTATGGAAGTGTAGGAGTTGGGTGTTTTATGGGGAAGCCTGAAGATGGCTCTGGTACAACCTGCCACAGAATAGTACCAAGCCCTAGCTCCTTCATATAAATTGCCTATAATTGAGAGTTGAGGACGAGGGTTCCCGACGTACAACTGATCATACCCAAATTGACAAGCAAACCTATAGGGTTGGTAGGGCTCGAAGAAATAGTTGACGCCTTGCCGAAAAATCAAGTAGCCTGGCCTGATGGAGAGAAGCCAGTGGAAAACACCCCCGCTCAGCTGAGTTTGCCGAAAAATCAAGTAGCCTGGCCTGATGGAGAGAAGCCAGTGGAAAACACCCCCGCTCAGCTGAGTAAATCCATTAGAACCCGCTACGTCCTAATATTTGGCTCCGTAAACGCCGCCCTCAAAATCAGGAAAACAGCGAAAGATATGGAAGTGGGTGTCTCGCGCCAAAATTTGGCGAATTCTAACCATATACCCCCCTTCCCATGTTAGACCCTAGAGGGGGGGTAATTAGGGTCTTATGCTAATCTAATCCGATTAAATGCCAATTAAAATTAATTAATACGTTATCCTAGCAAGTATAAAATACAACAAGATATGTGAGCTAGGATAAGTTTCGCTGATCCCGGAACAAACTCTTCGTACGGCAAATCCCCAAGAAGAAGACCCGAGACTTCATGTATCTCGTGAAGAGCGAAACCTAACTCCCCCACGGGGGTGAAGAAAGTACAAGTCTCGGGATTATACTTCTCCAATATGGAGAAGAAATGAAAGTGGCTCTGAACAATACCGAACTTGGTAGCCCGTACAGGAATCTGCAAGCCAGCTCGAGTGAGAGGTACTTCCAATTCATCCAAAACGAACTTGGTCATCCGGGTCCACCACCCTGTCACCGGAGAATGAACCCAGCCAGGAGTTCTAAATCCTTGCGCGGGAAACTCTCCTTTCTTCGCCACAAACCTCTTGACAAAGGTATTTGCTGGACTGGCCACCTCGCCAAGGGGATATTCCTTAGCAAATAAACCTGGCCGTAAAGCTGTCACCTGCAGGTTGTAACCGAGTGTGCGGACCCCGTGAAAAGTCAGAGTTCCGAGAATAACCCCATCCTGATCCTTAAC